>NC_134276.1:147011073-147348930 GCF_949628215.1 Phalacrocorax aristotelis | reverse complement strand
ATATAGAAATGTCCAGAAAAGGAATTAAAATGAGAAGTTGGAGATCCCCTTTTGGTCTAAAAAAAATCTGCATTCTTTGGTCAGAGATTGAATGATGCAGTTCAGTAGTGACCAGAAAAGTAGACTGGCCTATGCCAAAAGAATTCTGACGTCCATTGTCTTTTTCTAGCAGAGGAGCATTCCTATAACAGATGCTAAACCATACATGTATCTAATTGACTATTTTCTTCCCATATTCAGAGAAGAAACAAATTTTCCAAATAGGCATGGAGAATAATTACATTATGTCTCTGTGGGTAAAACTGCAAACTTTTTCATTATCTTTTGAAGTTTTATGTCTAACCACATTTAGATCAGGGGCAGTTTTGCGAATGTCTGATTTTACCTAAATAAGACTGTGGTTTTTCTGTGTTTGTATCTGTCTCTGGTGTAAGTATCCCATGACAAAGATAAATGAAATCGTGTGATCATGTATTCTAGTTCCTAATGTGAACATACTATGGAGGAATGAATTGGGATCTAATAAGAATAGATAGGATAATGCCAGTATGTGCAAAACACAAAGAAGGTGTTATAGCAGAGTAGAGGATGGATAAATGATCCCTAATACTGACAAAGAGATTAAAGTCGGGGGGTGTGGGGAATGTCTTTCCTCCATGTTTCCTAATAATTTCCAGTAGTGGTTCCAGAATGAATTTTGAACTAATTGCTCTTTTCTTTTTCTTTTTCTTTTTTTTTTTTTTAAAGCAGGTAGCTTTTGACTATTCTAGACTATCTTAGTGCATTAGACAGAAGAAACCAGCGTGGGAGTATTGATATGAGGAAAACTGATGGGGCTAATAAGTACTTCTAAGCCAGGCAGTCAAAAGATTTAGTTGCAGTGTTCAGAATTACTGTCAGGCATTCAAGATATGCTCCCTTAATCCTATTTATTCGTTGTGGAAACAATAAAGCAGATCGGAGTAATTAAAAAATATACTTATGCACACTCTAAGTAAAGTTCTCACTCCAGCAAACCTCCTTCTGGAGCCCAATAGGAATTTTCTAGAGCAGTAATTTTACATGAGCAAAGAATTATCTAGTTTGACAGGATGAAGCAAATATGGGGGGGACACAACAACCAAATTTAAACAGAAATCATGTAATAACAATCATAAAAAAAATGTTAATTTCACTGGTTTACAACTCAATCATACTACACCTTCTTACAAAGTCTAAGAAGATGACTTAAAATATAGCCACTCCCATAAACCGCAGCCATTTTTTCCTGTTTCTCTATGCAGTATATTGCTTTTAAACTATAAAATAAAATAACACATTTTGGGACCTCCATTCCTGGGCTACCCTTTTGGTTCTTTAGTAAAACTAGGACTCACACTTAACAGTAGGTTGTGAACATCATGGGACAATGGTTGTCTTCCTCATACCTACATGCAGTTAAGCAGATACAATACTAATGGCTATAGTTCTCGAGAGCTGTATGCACCTTCATGAAATCTAACATAACAGGAACACAAGGATATCACATTGCTACATCCCATAAATTTCAGGCACTCTCAAAATTTGAATGGTTCAGTGCCATTTGTATATACCTATTCCCACAAATCAAGTCCTGAAATAGGTTTAGCCTCTGGTTTCTTTAACAGCTCTTTGTATTAGATTTTTATTTGAGCTCTTATTTGTTATTTGAGTTATTTACACCCCCAACAATATCATACCCCTAAAATAATATTGATAAAACAGCAGCACAGTCCTTTCAAATCTTTAGAATTACTAGAGCTGACCATTAGGGTTTTGTGCAGTAGATGCACTCAACGTTTGTGAAGGCCTATAGGTGGCTTTAAAGAATGAAAACAGTCTGTTACAAATCCCTATACTTGCAACTGGTCTTTACACGCATCACAGAAATAAACTTTTTTTTTTTTAAATGGAACCTCTGCAAAAGTATGAAGGCCTATAGAAAAGGAGTCTCTGTCTAAACTATTTAAAAGAGTAATTCCTTTCAGAATTTAGGAAGATAACTTGCTTGCCACAGCTGTCCATTTTCTGTTCTCAGGGAGTACTTTTTGCCATTAACAAACTCCTATTCCTCAGAACACTTCATAAGGATAGGTCCTCTCTGGTATTCTGCATATGGAGCATTTCTTCTGATGTAAATAAAGTGAAAAGCATACATGGCAGCTTTGAGACTTGCACACTGTCATGCATGGGCTGCAGTTCTTTCTATCAAATCCAATATGAGTCTTCAGAGAACCCTTTGAAGCTGATATGATTCATGCAGTCATGCTCACTTTTGCATTCATGATTGTATAACACCCCAACAAGGGATTAGTTAACTTTTCTGATCCCTAATTCATCTTTAAATGATGTCCAATAAATCTGCTCAGTTTTGAGTCCAAGGCACAAATCAGTAGCTCAGCTTTTATTGATTTCAGAGGGAAGAGGAATCAGGAACTTTCTGTCTTTTCCAGTTCCATGTACCTTCACAGTGCAGCAAATATATTAAATAGTACCAATAACCTGTCTTTGCTTGGGTCTAGGAACTAATGTTTCAGAAGTGTTGGAGAGAGACATATGATGTATCTAACCAATAGTATAATAACAGAGCTTGGCAGAAGAATTATTCCCAAAGTCCCACAGGGTACTGTCCTACTGAACCATGAGATTTCATTATCTTTTTTTTTTTTTTTTAATCATACTGAATGACACATTTCATTAGTGGCAATAAAATATTCCTTCTTTCATTCTGTGCCAGCCACCACATTTGACCCTGTGTTCCCCTAACGCAGTGAGTTCTGCAGGTACACTTCAAACTGTATGAAGAAACGTTTCTCATTTAATTTCATATAACCATACTATTTTTTATCTACTGTGTATTCTGTGACAGTCACCTTAGACCCACTCTGACTGAAATGGGTGTAATATTATCTAGGTAATCATATGGGACTAGGTCAGTCATCAAATGGTACAGAAGAAGGTGACGGACTCCTGGTTGTACCTGTCATCCTTTCTCTGCTTTTGTTTTCTTCTTTTCAGTTCTGACCAGTTCCTTTTGAACACTTCTTCTTCGGTGAATTAAGCAAGAGGAGGTTTATTTAAATCCTGTGCTAACTGAACAAATCCTAACTTCAGCAGTCTCATCCTCTCCACCCCTAGTCACATCCAGCACTGTCATCTATATTTTTGCAGTCAATGATGTGTAGTCTGAAACCTGATAGCAAGTTATGGAGTAGGCCAGCTCAAGGCACCCTACATATTCACCTTTTGATAACCTAGGTGCCCATTCTTTGTTTTAAATACCCAGGCATCCTGATTATTTACAACACTCACTGGTCTTTCTTTTCCCTGATCTGAATCACAGAGACCCTCTTGTCTCTTTGCCAAACTAATCCCGCATCTTGGCGTGGTTTTCCCAGAAGTTAAATCTGCTAAGCTGGTTTTCTTCTACAAAGTTAATTAATAGAGGCAGCCTAACTATACCATTGGGAAATTCCAGTTTCTTGAAGGAAGTTTCACAAATATGAGAAAATTTTGTTTCCCACACTTTCTTCCTATGTCAGTGTTTTCCTGCCTGAAAAGCACTTAAGAAAGTTTGAGCATGTAGAAAAGTAGAAGTGCCTCTTTTATTTTAAAAGTAACACATTTCATATTTAGTGTTAATAACCTAAAATGAGTGTTACTGTGCCTCTGGAAGTGTTTATTTGAAAAAAAAAAGCATTATTTTCAGGTATTTCTTTCCCAAATAGAAAAGCTGGCCTACAGTCAGGGAAAAATAAGTTGTATCTTCATTCTTTGACTACATTGTAACTACACATGTTCCATCTTTTTCCTAAAGTTATGAAAAAAAGTGGAGAAGGAACATAGCAATTAGAGAATTTCACATTTCACTTTTTTCTTTTTGCCTTTTTAAAATTTTATGTAGGGTACTCATCAGAGGAAAATTCTGAAACTTGAAAGTAAAAACTTATAATTACTTTTTGTTTTCTAAATTTGTTCATGAAAACTATTGGACTAACCTCTATTACCTGTTGAAAGATATCATTAGGAATTTTCAGTATGCTTATTTATTAATTCATTTTCTGCAGTTTAAATTTATTTTTCTGACATGGTCGGTCTGGAGTTATTGTTTATATGAACTGCTAACTCCTACTTCTTTGCCACCACCCACTTTCAGCACTTCCTTTATGCCACCCTCCAAAAATCTCTGACTCAAAATGTGGAAAGTTTTAATTTCATGACTTAAAGCACCTTAGTAGCCCCAAAGATCTTCATAAGACTATACAGATGTTTAAAGATAGTCATACACATAAGTCTTTGCATAAAGACTGAAAGGTGAAATATGCCTAAAGATAAAACAATGTCACCTCCAAGGTGGCAAGGCCTAAATGAGCTTGAATTTATGAGGGAAGAAGTCCATTACTTCTGAATGTCAGGTGTCTCTAATTGCCCCAAATTAAATAGCAAAAGCATGAGTCAAGTCTGAGAACATATGAGCAGCACAACTTGCAGTTGTGAGGGTCAGTTGCATTTCTGTTATCTTTGTCTGCCTTGGAGAGTAGGTGTTTATTGTTGCACTTTTGATGGTTTCTCTAGTTATCGAGGCTGGATATCTTTTGTGATTTATTTTCAGTAATATCCTCTTGTGGAGGGCACTCATCTAAAGCTTTTTTGAAATCAGAGTAAATTATGTTCACTGTCCACTTTGCATCCTTAATTTTTTTGGTTATTCTTTTCAAAGTACCCAGGCAGTTAAGGGAGGCACTGTTTTTCCCATACAGTCTCTTTACGGATTTGACCCTATCCAGTATTGTTCATCCAAGTACGCTGCTCTTCCGCTGAATTGAGTGCCCTGGAACCCAGTTCTCATCTGCCACAACTCTCAGTATCCTTCTTGGCTTTTCATTCAATTCAAGCATGGCATAAACCACATTCCTACTTTCAAGAACAGCCGCTTTCTTGAAGGAATTATCATGTATTCTAGTTAACGGTTATCTGGGCTAGAGAAATTGATGCCTTCAGAGCCACCAATGGAATTCCCTCTGCTTTGGGAGATTTACTGCACATGAGTTAAGTGACTCCGTATCAACTCCCTGCTTCAGAGATTTCTTCCTGCCCTCTCCCCTTCCTTCCTTCTCTTTCTATTAGTCACCCAGTGATTACTTTTTTTTTTGATTGCAACTCTAGAGACAGGAAGTTTAATAATAAACGGAAATAAAAGGGGAAAAAGACATGTTCACTGTCCATTTTGATTATATTATTTTATTTGTTATCCTTTTAAAAGTATAACTGCTTATAGAGACATGCATTTTCTCTTTCCTGTTCCCATCAGAAACATTTTCTTCTATCATCTCTTTCTCCAAAAGCTTTCGATATGTATCAAAATATATGTACCTTTTTATTTTCAGGGGGAGCTGTTCTCACACACAGTCAAGTATACATCAAGCACTTTTAAATTAATCTGCTTTGCTTGGTCTTGGTATCTTTTTTTCTGCTTGTTCTGCACACTAGACCTTTGCCCTTCATCCTTAACTGGAAAGCACACTGATGTATTTAATTCCTGTAGGATTTCATCACCTGCCCTAAGGAATTTCTGTGCAATTCAACTTCATTACTGGTTTATTTCTCTATTTTGCCTGGTGATATACGAAACTCCTGCAACAATCTACCACTGTGTTTTCCAGATAGCCATCTCATGCTGAAAAGACCTGTTAGCTGAATATTTGGAAGGTATGGGATATAAGCCCACGTGTTCTACTTATTTTAAGGCAACTTCTAGGTCTGAGTTTTAAAATCTTTTTTCAGATTGAGGGTCAGTCAGAACACAAAAAGCACTTGTCCAACCATCTTGGTTAACAAGAGGAATTGCTTCAATCTCCTCGTGAATTAACTCTCAAGGGTTTTATCTATAGGGTTAGTAATAAACTCCTAACAAACCTGGAAAATTTGATAGTCTTAGAAAATGGTATAAGGCATCAGGAATGCTGTACTGAGCACTTTCACGTATAGGTATTGAACGTGAAGTATATAAAGGATTTAAATGCATCTTGACATTGTTATGCAGTCTGGTTGCTGGTGACTTTGAGTGCAGGCTGCTTTATATATGTCTATGAATATAGGATCCTAACTCAGCTCAGAAGGTGCCTGAGCTGGACACAGTAGTGCTTTTTAAGCAGTCAATATAAGGTGCATATGGTTGCACCAGGACAAAGTTTAAACTATTGAAGAAGTGTATGTTCTTAAAGCAGAGTCCATCTTCTTTCAGGGAGGATCTTTTTTGGATTCATCCAAAATATACAAGCAGCTGACTGTACAAAGTGGTTGAAATTCTGTGACAGAAGTGAATCAATTCTGCGGTCAGACTGCAGAATAACTAGTGATCACAGCAGAGACTGGGGCAATGCAGCCATAGTGAAAACCATCAAGAGATGCCTTGAACTAATTTCTGCTTTTCTATCACGAGTCTATTGCCAGTTTTCTTATTGCAAGGTGAGGTTCCAGATGAATCCCTGTAGCGATGTACACTGCAAATACTAGGTCTACACCAAGAACTGTAACCGTGCCTAACCTCAGCTGTAAACATTTGTGTTAGCTATACTGTCACTTAGCATAGTAATCCTATGGGACCAGGTGTAATCAAATCTCCATGATTTACAAACTAACTTCAATTGGCCCACAATGAAAGGGGTTTTAGTTAAGTCACATTCCCTTGCACTTTGCACAGGCAAAGGGGCACAAATAAACATTTACTATGGCTCAGTGTACATGGGAAACTAGATGTTAACAGAATGATGAATCATAGCCATCAGTTTAGGCAAGGATTATAGCTTGTTTTCTACCATATCCATTAAGCATGATTAAATCACGGTGTAACCAATTCAATTACTGACAGAAACAAATAAATCTTTCAGAATAGGCCAGCCCAATGTGTGAAATATTTCTTTCACTACTGATCAAAATAGCAGGTATGTGTAACACAGTTATTTTACTGGAAAGCTAACATTAAAGCTGTGATAGTGAAAAATAATGATAATAGCAAAGTTAGTATACACATAAGAAGAACTAAATGAATAAATCAGACCATAATGGTTTAAGAACTTTCCTCAGTTACCTAAAGAATTCAGGACACTCTTTCTAGTTTGATATTTCTGCCACTAAAGATAGATGCTAATGCAAAAATAATGTGGCTAAAACTGTAGTCGGAAATTAGATTTAAAATTTCTGGTTAGAAAAGTTTTTATGCAATAAGTATCTCAAAAAAGAGCAGAATTGGCAGAAAATAGAGCTAAAACCATGTTATCTGGTATAAACTTGAATTCTGGTCATTTGCTTGAAGAATGTAGGTCAAAATTATTAGATGCATGTTTTGAATGTCCAGGCCATGTAGTTTACCTGACCCAAGGATGCTCAGGGCATTCAGGAATCTATTTGTGGAAGTATTAAGGGAATAAGGTCAACACTAAATTCAGACCAGTTTACCCAGTACTATGTCCAGCTGAATCTTGTAAATCTCCCAGGATAACCTTTCCAGGCAACCTGTTTCAAAATTTAATTATCCTCATAGTGGATGACCCAGTCAAAACCTCAGCTGTTTCAATTTTCTCTCTTATTCTTACCTGGATCCATTTGTTCCATAACCTCCTATAGATATTAGAAGATTGCTATTTGATCTCCTGAAAACCTTCTCATACCCTGGGTAAACAGCCTTTCCTTGTAGGCAAGTGCTGTAGCCCCCAAATATCTTGGTGACTCTATGCTGAACTCACTCCAGTTTAGCAACACCTTTCTTGCTTCGGCAGGATATGGAGTAACAAGTGCTAAGTAAAGGGCATCTACTTGCTGCTCTGCCATGAATTCAGCCCAGGATGCTGTTAGCCCTCATCAATTCCAGAGCTCATATTTGGCCCACCACTGGCTCATGCTCAGCTCACTGCCTACCACCTGAGGGGCTTTGTCAGTGAAGGCTGATGCAAAGAAGGCAATGAATACCTCAGCCTTGCCTGTGCTCCCATGCCACTAAATCAATTGCCAGCAGCTCCACATTTTCTTTGTTCACCCTTTTACTAACGGTGTATTAGTAGAACCTCTCACACTTCATGCCCACCACCAGTTTTAACTCCAGTTGGACTTTGGTTTTCCTAACACCATTTCTGCACACCCAGGCAAAGTTTCTATATTTCTCCTTTGTAGCCAGTCCTTACTTCCACTTCCTATATATGTTCTTTTTGCCTTGAAGCTTAGTCACAACTTCCCTGTTTGGGCAAGCAACTCTCCATCTGTCTGTTACTGGAAATAAAAGTTATTAAAAATACAATTGAGACTAAATCCCTCAGGATAAATACATTCTGGGTTGGTGGTTGCTTTTTTTGGAACTCTGTTTCAAATTTGTTAATTCACTTCTCTTCTAGTCCTCTTTATAGCATTGTAGTTACTATTTGGCAATTGAAATTTAGACTGACATTTTATTTAGACATGGATGGATATGCATCAGGTCTGGGAGATTTGCAGAATAAAGTCTTAGCAAGAAGCTGTTTACACACTTTTCAGGAGCAGACATTTATCTGTGAAACAGTTAGCAAGATTTCTTCACTAAAAGAAATAGAAAACAGAAAAGTTTTCTAAACAAACCTGAACATAGATTTGCAATACAAGCCAGTGAAATGCAAGTGGTAACAACTGACATTGAAGTCAATGGAAAAACTGCTGTCAAGTCCAGCAAGTGAAGTATTTATATTTTATACAAAGCTCAGAATTACTGCTCTGTTAGGAGGTCACTTAAAATATATTTACATTATTTAGATTTTATGCTTGCTGAAGAGACTGTCATATCCTATAACAGGATTGTGTTGGGACAGATATCTTTCAATATTTTCGTTAGTAACCAGTATGATGGGACAAGAGAATGTTCATTTTTTAGTAGAGGCCTATTATAAGAGTTTTTGAGTGTGATGAAAGTTGGGATTTGCAGTGATAGATAGTGTTTCAGAAAGGGATCTGAGAGTTATGCTAGAGACAAGTTGAATATGAATTGATGATAGAATATTAAATTGGAAAGCATGAAATGCGAAGTAATCCTTTAGCTTCATGTGACACTGGTAAAACTTCAGCTGGAATATTTTCAACATTTTACATTTACAAAGATGTGGATAAGAAATCCAGAGAGATTACAAGGAGTCCAGAGAAAAGCAATTAAAATTATCAGACATCTGAAAAAAAAAAGACTTATGAGAAAAGGTTGAAACAATTGTCTACAGAAGATTGAGGAAAGACATAATAGCAGTCTGCAAATACATTTAAGGCTGCTGTTAAAGAAGACGGAATCTTCATGTTCCCTTAGGAAAGGACAAGAATTAATAGGATGAAAGCACAGCAAGGTTAGATTAAGCATGACGGAAAAAAAACTGTGAGGGGAGATACTGGAATAGAAATTTGAAAAGGAGGTTGGAGAAGAACTCTGTCACTAAAAATCTTTGAGAATAGGCTAAATAAGCATCTCAGAAGCATGTTTATGGTTGAACTTGTCCTGGTAAGCAGAAAGATAGAGTATCTCTTGTGGTCTCCTTTCCAGACATATTTTTTTATGACTCTTTATGTGCTTGCTTGAGACAAATTGTATTGTGAAGTTGTTCACTGTTTCACTCTTTAATATATTAAAGGAATGCATTTGCTCATGGTCTTTTCTCTGTCTACAAATATATGTGATTACTCTGATTAGGTATTTTCATTTGGCTTAGAGAAATAAGTGCTCATGTTCATTTATTTATTGTGAGCATGTTCTTCAATAAGCTTTTGGTTTTTGCTGCAGAGCAAAGGATGTCAGCATTCAAACACTCCCTAAAAGCTTTTCCTATTTTACTGGATACATCTAAATTCCACATAGTCATGCTGAATACTCTGTCACTCTTGACTCAGCCGAAATGGTTTTAAAGCTGTCAGGGAATATATGGGGGCATATGCTACTGAGCAGCTGATTTTTAAATTGCAAACAGTTCTGTATGGTGTCTCATGCACTGTCCCCAATGTCCCTATGACAACTTGGACTACAACTGTTTTGAGATTGTGTTACTGTGTGTGACTTGAACTTTTCCATAACTGCACTATTAGGAAGTTTAGATTGTATCAGAGTAAAGGTCATTTGTTTTTGATTATCTATCTCATATGCTTTTTCTATTTAATGTAAAAGGAAGTCAGTGTATCATTCTTAAATGTTTTGTACCGTGAGATTCATAGTAGGAAAAACTAAAACCATTGTTGACCTTACAAGCTTTGTTAATCAGTTTAATCAGTTTACATCTAGTATTTCATAACAAATCCTGATGATCTCACTGGTCTTCTTGGAAGGCAGCATATTTCCAGCATAAAGTGAAATCCCAGTAAATGTTCCCATCACCCCAGACAAAGTTTGTTTTTGCATGATGATCTCTTCAGTTGCTTGAGGTTTCCTTTCTTTCATCCCTCTCATGACATATCATCCAAATATTCTTAATCTCCAGAGGAACTGTAAAACACATTCCCATGAAAATCTTAAATCTCTAAAAGCAGTACACAAGAAAAATAATAAAAATACCATAAAACTAGCCTTGCTTCTCATTGAATGACTTCAGTAAACTCTTTTGTCACAGCCAAAGTATAAGTCTTTAAGGTCCGAGACTGTAATTAGACTCTGTCATAAATGGGGGTATTGCCTTTTTGACTGATTTCTGTTATAAAAACCAAAGGGCTCATTAATCTCCTGTAGGACTTTAGGGGAAAAAATAAAAAAAAAAAAAGGGAGTAAAAAAAGAGTGAGCAAGCTCTGATAAGGTAGCTTTAATGATTTGGGGAGGCTTATTGGCTGTATATCTTTGGTCTATCTCAAGCCACACCAGTTCTCTCAATGAGGCTTTTTTTTTCCTAGAAATTATGGTGCCCAACATTAACTTTATACAGTAGAGGTCATTCAAGAATGCTTCAATTCTCTATTCCTTTAGCACACCATAAAGAGAAAAAAAAGGCCTTTGGTCTTCTACAGAGATACAGTAAAAGGCTTTTACTTGAATATCCTTCATCATACCGGTTTTGTTAGACTGATGCCAGTCATTTCATTAATTTGATGGAAGCAGCAAGTTGTAATAGATACAGATTTTAGGCTAAGGGGCTCTTGTCCCACTGGCTGTAACACAGTCATTGGTCTATGAATGTCCTACAGATGTAAAGTATTATAGGGCTTAGCTGTGACCTTGAGGGTATATTTTGGGGTAGGAAGTATTTCAAGTTTATATCTTTTAGGTAACTTCATGTGGTCAAGCTATGTAATAGATTTATGTCTAAATGAGTGATGTCTTTCATAGCTGTTATTGCCAGGCCTTTGGATGCATTGCATATCTCCTGAAAAAATGCCGTCAGGTAATATGATCTTAGCTATGTGCCACAAAGAAGGCTGTCAGTTAGAGATGTATTGGTTTATATATAGAAATACAGGCTGTGCATGGGGGTGAGGTTCATTTGCGCACGCATGTGTGATAAATTAGAATGCTCATGCTACACCGGGGCACGCACTGCTTTTTTTTCTTATGTAGGCTAAAACAACCTCTGTTGTTTGCTGATGTAAATTTTCCCATGCATGATGGACAGTAACTTGACTTGGCTGTTTGCAATTTTGCCAGAGTAATTTTTAGACTATCCTCTTCTATGTTTTTGTATTCCAAAGGAGTTTGTGAAAGCAGCAAGGAACATTTTGCATCTATACGCAGACATTCAGCCTTGTCAATTGGTTTTTCAGAATCCTTAATGTACTTTTCAGTGAGTAAGCGTCTCCTCCCACTGAAACTTTGCTTTTTAATATTATTGTGAGAAATGACTGGGTTGTTCCTTCTAGTGGGTCTTGCCTCCCATACTAAATTGGTTTTATGTGTTTTTTAAATTTCGATTGCAAAATGTTCCCTTTATGAGCAGCCGGCTTTCTTAGATGCATGCAGGGATGGAGTTTTAGCATTTGACTGATTGCAGGGGTTACCTTGCAGGACAGGCTCTGATATCACAAGACCTTGAGCAAAACCAGGGAAGGCAAATTTCTACATCATATTTTGGAGGTTAACAAGGGAGGACAGGCCTACCAACTTAGACGACAGCCTTAAAAGATACTGAGAAATTTAAGAACCTTGCAAAACTGCTTAAAATAATCGTACAAGTAAAATTAATCTATAAATAATATAATTACTAAAATATCAGTTATATGTTCAAATGGATCCTTAGCAACAACAGTAAGCAAATTGACTTGTGTTGCAGCCATAGCATTATGTGCAAGTTGGCCCACAGCCCAACCCAACGATGTTAAACAGCGTATTTCTTCCAGTAATTTCTGATTGCAGTGTCTGTTTTCAGCTCAAGTAGCATAATGTGGGAGACTTTGACTAGCTCAGAAAGGGCTATGTTTTCATAGTGTAATTGTGTATTTGATGCAGCTGGACATCAGTAATCAAATATGACTTTTGAACATAATACATCACATGGGATCTTTATAGCAGTAGTTTTGACTTGGAATGTTTTAGCCTAAAAATGTAAATAGAGAAAAGAAACAGATGTTTTTTAAACATTCTCAAGATGGTAAAATCCTTTTAAATCAGGATTTAAATTGGACTTCTGTCCACAGATAAGTGAAAATGTTAAAGTTGCTAATTTTCTGGCTCTATCTCTCTGTCTTATTGGCTTCCACACATTGATTTCTGTGACCCTAATTGCATCAATTTATTTAATGGTTAGTGTTTATTTTAAATACCACTGCTAAACAAAAGATAAACTAAAAGATAATGAATGGATGACTGAATATTCTAGGAAAATCTTGCTCTGTGATATCAGTAATAGACACAGGTTTGTAATTCTCTGAGAGCTACACGCAATAACTATGTAACAGTCGTACTGCAACATAACTGTCACACTGTGAACTCACATCTTGCATAATACAGAAAAGTGTGGGAAGAAAGAATAAGAACAACTATCGTGGACCTTCAGCATTCCTAGTACTACCTAGCGGAAACTGAATAATATATTAAAAAAACCCCAAACCTTAATGGACAGGGCTGCTTTGAGGTGAACGACACCCATAGGAGGTCTGCTTTCAAAGTTATCTTCAGGAAGAATTTCCAGACATAAGAAAGGGAAGGCCACCTGAACACTTCTTGTGACTAGGACTCCCAGCTGCAGCCTAGAATTTCACAGCAACTTGACTTTCTTTCTATGATAATAGAAGGCAGACATTTTTACAGGAGTATGAGGAAAACTCCTAGGAAAGCTTCTCTGTCTCATTAATGAATGAATCAGCAAGCAGAGTGGGTTCAGACTCAGCCCGTGTTTGAGGTCTCAGCAAGAAAAAGAGATGCTCAAATTTGTTTCTGCCATCAGGCTTCCCAAGAATATTTAGTTTACTCAAGTTCATTTTGAATTAAGGGTTAATACGCTGTGTATATTTCCTTGTAATATAGCCCTCTAATCTGTTTACATGCCTCTGTATACACAGTTGTGATGAGTAAATCACTGCAGTAGTTTTTTTCTGTGCAAGGATGCAGTATATCAGGCCTTTCTGAAACTATCAAATGATAGTATTGTTAGCAGAAGCCTGGCTGATCTGTTTTCTTCCGCAATAGCATGCCATAGCCACAAACTATGCTAGTGGTAAGAAAAAAAGGCAAGACATGGTGTCAGATTCTGCAGCTCATTTACTCTAGGGTGAATACAGAGTAACTGTACAGTAAACAAGGTTTATTCTGTTGTATCTTGGGTCAGAAACATCCCTTTAGAATGGTGTATATTTAATGATAGCATCAAATGTTGTATTTTTTTATTGTTGGATTGTGGAGTTGTAGTTTTTTTCTTATATTCACTTCTTGCCTAGTGAGGAGTTGACATTTATATCCCATCCTCTTTGACAACAACTTTTAAATATTTCAATACCAGGAGAGAACTTGTTTCCAGATTCACTTTCAGGCTGGAGTCAAGAAATTAAAGCAACGAGAGTTTAAAAAGAAAAGTAAAGAAGAGCCAGAAAAAAACATGTAAGCTCCGAACTTGTTCAGTTGTTAGCTTTCTCACTAGGAACCTCTTACTGTGAGATCTGTCTCTGCCCCAACTAGTCAGTGACACCAGGCAGAGCAATAGAGCTGTCCACATTGAGGAAGGGAGAGATGAAATAATGAGGAAGGTAATACTGGAAAAACAAATGTGAATAATGAGTTACTAATATTAACTGTCTTGAATGATTTGATATGTTTGGTGAACTTTCTCATGTAATTGTTCTCTTTTCAAGGGACCGAGCTCCCTTCATCTTCACATCAGAGATGGAGTATTTCATTACAGAAGGCGGAAAAAACCCACAGCGTTTTCAAGAGTTTGTGGAGCTTTGTTGTCAAGCTTATAATATAGTCAGGAAACACAGCCAGTTACTGTTGAAACTGCTGGAGATGGTAAGAAGCTTGAGGATGAAACCAAAAAATCAGTTTCCTCTGGTGTCCTTTTCCCTTTTACCACTTCTCTGCTGTAGCACTGTGATTTCAAGAGGTATCAGCCGCACTGCAGGAAATGTTAGTGCACTTCAGGGTGGGGGTTGGGGGGGACACCAAAAAAAAACCCAAACCAAAAAAACATATCCACTTCAGTACTAATTTCTGAGAAAACAAAAGTTAAGGTGCTTGATTATTTCCTTTTTTTAGTGCATTACGCTCTACAAAATAGCAGAAAACTGCAAAGGAAGCCGGGTGTGAGCTTCACATTCAGAAATTTAACTCAGCCTTTTTTCTAGGTCATCTAACAATCATTTACCAATCCTGTTCATGACTCCAGCAAGACAAAATAAACTAAACATTTCACAGAGTGGGTGATGTGACAGTACCTAGCAGCACTGCAGCTAACAGTGATGCCATTAGAATGTTGGGTTTTGTTTTTTTTTTCAGATTTCCACACTCCCTTCTTAGGACAGGAAACACAGGAAAGAAAGAGCAGTACCCATATTAGCACAGGTTTAAAAATACTTCTGTATAGGATTTTAAGACCTCTTGGAGTTTTTATCCCTTAAGTATTCCTACTGATTCATGTGCTCTTACAGATTCCATAGCTGCTTTATGCTTCTACTTGTGTGTGAAAGGTTAATGATTTTCCCCAATCACAGGTAGAATGAGAATATTAAATTAACTAATATTTGCTAAGTTGTTTGGCTAAGATATTAATCTAAAACTTATGTCCAGGGCCCCATGCAAAACCTAGGTGACTTGTCTGGGCACGAAAAATCCTACACAACCGTATGAACAGAACCCCTGCTGAGGCTGGGGTACAGCCAAGAAGTTGCTCTGTAATTACTCCTCTATTATCTCCAACTTCTGCAATGGGGAGGGGAGAAAAGGCAAGAATTTACTCATCCTGTTTCTGTCTTGTTCACGGATTCTCATGCAGCGGTACAGTGAGTGATTTCCCAATACAGAGCAGGAAGGATAGCCCCAGATCTCTTAACCCTACTTCTAAGTAGCCACACAAAGGTGCAGCAAAACTGCATTCCCATCATAAAGCATAATTTTCCACTGAAAGCAGTGCAGAATGCAGTTTTAGGAGATACTAAGTTAAAGATCCTCTGGAAAACTCAGGAGCATCCACGCTCCCTCATCCACAGCAGTAATCTCTGCATTTCTGAACAGGTTGCCTAAAACCACATGCTGCAAATATAACTATGTCTGCCCACCTCCTTGTCCCCAGTGCAGTCCCTTTTTCTGTAATCAGCAGAGATAATGATGTTAGATTACTCTGGGATAACAGAGAAAGCACGTTAGGAAAATGTTCTCAGCAGGAGCTCTGAAATAACTAGCTCTCACTGCCTGGATGTAGCTCAGGTTTGTCTATATTCAGGACATGCTGCATCTTCTTGTGTTTCTGCTGATCTTTAAGGAGACATAATAGTGCTGAGCTGAAAGTCAGCATACAGATGTGTTTTAACATTTGTCAATGGGCTGCAGTTCATTTAATTGTGTTGGATTTCATAACTGAAAAATAACGCAGCATACTCACAACCAATTGATGAACACTTCATATCAAAAGGAAATTAAACAAACAAGACAAGTTTGCGAACACCTCGTTTTTGCTAGTGATGTTTGGAAGGGTGAGTCTGGTCCTGCACTTGAAATGGGTTGTTGGTTGGAAACTGTAAGTATCAAAATGTTTTAGTTTCATGGGTCATTTCTAGAAAAGTAAATAGACTGTGAAGAAGTTCTACTCCAAATTCATTTCCATGCAAAATACCAGATCATGAAGGGGCAAGATAAACTAACCACTGCCTATTTGTATCAGTGACAGGCTAAGATGTCTCTCACTATCTGGAAATCTGCATCATTTATCTTTTCTTCCCCTCCCACATCCTGTTTTCTGAGATGCTGTTTATAAAATATGGTTAAAAAATCTAAACAATAAGGCTATCTTTAAAAAGTACAGTACTTCACAGGAGTAGTAAACTGTGCTTTGGATGTTAGTAGTTTCTAGCAAACCATGAATATGAAGAATAACTTGGAGGTTTTGGCCCAGTTTGGGACTTGATGCTTTTTCTTGGTGGTGAGCAGCATGCTTCTAGAGCTGTACTGACATTTGCTACTGGGAGTAAGAAATAATCCATGAAGTTTCCATCACCTTTAAAAGCAGAAACATCTGTGGGAGACCCAAGAGTCCGCTGGCAGAATTCAGCTGCATAAATGCCTGTAGTTCATCAGCTTTGCTCTCATTAAAGGATTGATGTGAACTATCATAAAGAAGGTGATCACAGGACACAAACAGCTTTTGATTAGTTTAAAAAAATGCAAAATCTATTGCTGTTATAAAGATTTTTCCAGGCAGAAAAATATTAAAAGGGGCTTTGAGGTGAACCTAGACAACAAGTGATTGACCCACTTGCTTCTGTTGTGGCATGAAACAGGTCAATCTAGTAGTATAAAACAGGAGACAGTACCTAGACAGGACAGATCTAAGGCTCAAGAATCCTGTGTCCCCATGCAAGTCATTTTACCCTTCTATAACTTAAAAACACCATTTGGGAAAAGAGGATCAGGAAACACCCCTGTTTTGGAGGTCTAATACACAGAAAGTACATGCCAGGACTCTTCATTTTTCATGGGCTGGAAGGCTGTGCCTCACACACCAGCTCCGAATCCAGGCCCAAGGAGAGCACGGGCACCTTCACTCAGTGAGTCAGAAGGCATGGGATAACCAAGTGGTAGGTCAAGACATAAGTGTGGCTGAACAAGGGGAGCAGTGCAGGCACTTAAACTTAGGCATCTAGTAACATTTGAGTTGCCCTAGGCGACCTGTAGTTGTTTTATGAACAGTTGTTCCATGTCTTGTCTAATTAGCATCTAGTATCACTAGCCACAGTTTTCAGAAGCCTCCTCCATCAGGGGTCTGAACACATGAAAGATATGCTATATGGAGCAAAAGGGATAAAACACTATAATAAGCCTCTAAGACCCCCTCGCAGCCAGCAAAGTACTGTGTAGGCAGTGCCCGGCGAAAGACCTTTTTTTTTTGCTTCAGCAAATGGTTTCCCACCTTCTGCAGTGCCGAGAACCTAAAAAAATTCCTGTTTTTCGGTTGCACTAGAGATCATCCAGATTATGGTCATATCTGGCATTGCTCCCTTTTCTAATGCAGGGCAAGAAGCTTAATTTGACTATGCAGCAACTCTTTTATTTGTTGTTTTTTTTTTAAAGGGGACAGGAATTGTTATCATCTTTTAGAACTGGGTTGAAGGCATATAGGTAAATAGCATTGTGTGTCCTTAAGTGCTGAATGTTGTTGTTGTCTCTGCTTCCAACTCACTTAAATTCACCTCATTGAGCTTTCTCATTTTCTCTGCTCCTTGCTAGCCAGAAGTCTGTGAGACAGCAATCTAACTGTCCGGGGTAGTATAGATTGGGTCAGGTACAAAGCAAGATTTTCCTCAGAATGCCAAAAAAAAAAATACAAAAAATATTGAAACTTAACTTTAAAATATTGAGAAGGTTTGAAGGAATAAGGAAAATACCCTGCCATCTCTTTTCTCCTTAAGCTATTAATCTCTCAACCGAACCTTAAAATAAAAGCAGTGCTTCCTTTCTTCTTTCCTGTTAGCCGCAAAACTCGGTGGGTCTTTCTGTCTCAGCTAGACGTAAATATCAATAAAGAATGTACAGCAGTGACTTCAAATTCAGATATATTTCCTTCCAAGCCATGTGAAGGACTGATTTTTTTTTTTTCTCCATTACACACAAAGCATTGCTTCCAACTTACTGTGATTGTTGAGAAAAATCAGTAGCTTTTGAAGTGACTCAAAGTTATTTTTGTTCTTGACATTTTAAAATGCCTGGAGGGAGCTGTATGGGACAACTGCAGACTCAGTTGTCTACTCTACCTGTTGTGTTACTTTGCAAGAGGAATATTTGTATTATTTGCCTTTTGAGCCTAACTTGGCCAACTAACTAGAAGAGATTTGTCCCACATCCATGAAGAGTGATACACTTCTACACTTCTACACGCCCAAGTCAGGGCTTCTGCTATGAATCAACCTCTAAAGGAACCTTCCTCCTCCCTTTACTGTGAAGGGAGTGAATCTATGATCCCCTTGCAGGAGGAGTCCGGAGCAGTGATGGTGGAATCAGTAGTTGCAAACAAGAAGGTGATGTTGTGCTAAACTGGATTAGGCCTAGCATAACAGAAACATCGTTAACTATTGTTCAGAGGGCTCAGTTTGGTTGCTTTCCCTATATCACCATTAAAAGGCTATGAAGAAAGCTTAGCAATGCACACATTGAGATTGTGATATCTGAAGAGAAAATAAATAGCTAAAATGGACCAATTATTTTGACCCATGCCTCTTTCCAGCACCTCCATGTGAAGGTTTACAATGCAAAATATTAATTTTAATGTTCCAGGCATTGTTCTAGCATCAGAACCACTTTTCAGATGAGCAAAACTTTGTGTTCTACAAAAAGTCCTTTTGGTGTGAAACATTTCTTTTCCCACTTAGCCCTGTTTCATTTAAATTTCTTCTTAATAGTTAGTGGACTAATGATATTTCTTTACTTTAAGATGCTGCATGCAGGATTACCTGAGCTAAACAGCATTCAGGATCTGAAGTATGTGTATGATAACCTCCGTCCTCAGGACTCAGACCTCCAAGCTACAAGCTACTTTACAAGGTAAAGCCACAATATAACCCAGACACCTTATCTCCTTTAGGCATGAAGCAAAGCTGCTAAATTTAAAAAAAAAAAAAAAAAAAAAAAGCAAAAAAAAGCACAGCTGTTCTTCTGTTTCATTAAGAGGTTGCAATCAGTGAAATTACACAAAAGGATAATTATAACCAATCTCCTCAAAATTTCTGGCAGAAATAGTTGTGTGTTTCAGGTACATTTGTAACAAGTCACTTATTCAGCACCTAGAGATTTCTTCAGCTTTCATGGTGAAACCATTGTGGCTTATTCCTAGTCAGCTTTCCTCTCTGCTTTTAAATGCAGCAGTTACATACAGCAGGATTTGGACTATATAAAAACTTTCAGCTTGTTAATGGACTGAGTGAGGACCTGGAATTCCTGCATTTTATTCCCCTTTCTGTTCTTTTGACCTTCTATGTTGCTTCAGGCAAGTTACTTCCCCTCTGTTAGCCATAGTTACTCCATCTGCAAAATGGTACTAATTCTTCCTTTTAAGCACTTAACAGCTCTATCACAGAAAAGCATTGTGTGTGAATATATATATGTTTAAAGCTTGATTTGTGTTAGGATAATGAAACCTTTCACTTGTGATAATAACTAAGGATTATTGATGAGGAGCTGCAGATGACCTGTATAAAATCCATTTGAAGCTCTCAGTCCTGAACTTTCGGGTCAGGCCTCTGCATTACATATAATTCCAGCTGTTTATGTGACGATGCTCTAGATGGAGCCAGTGGAGACTGACTGGATCTGGAAACTCACTTTCCTATTCTAGGCACAGTATGAGAAAATCTGTCCCTGTCAGATCCTGTCCTGTGCAACACCATCATTTCCCAAGGACAGTCTATGCATTCACACACCCTGGACACCACATACACATGCAAAGAAAGCCAGACTTTTCTGACCTCTTCCTCTGGCCCAAGTGCAGGGCACGTATCCAGGCCACAGCACTGGACTGTGAGTGAAGGGCTCCTTTCAAACTCAGGGCCCTAAAGGACACTTCCATAAGGCAGTACAGTTCTCTGCACTGTGCAAACTGCCTTGAGGCAAGAGCAATCCCCCCACATTTCAGTACAGCCAGAGGGCACATTGCAGTGAATAAATGAGACAAAAGCTTGAACTGGAGCAGCTGAGCCAGTCTCATTAATATTACAGAGACCCATATGAAGATTTTGGGGAATTTGAATCGTGTTGTTTATATGTCTCCTTTTCGTGTATTAGAATCAGAAACTGAGGCCACAGGTTCAGAGAAGGCTGTAACAGACTCCTGGAGAGTTTAAGGAAGACCTTTCTTTGAAGAGAAAAAGGGGAATCTCTCAAACAAAACTATAGTTCCATTACTGTACACACAGCGGGGCACTGAGTTCCTTCTCCTTTAACACTTGGTTTTTTAAATATTCTTTCCTCACACCCCTTAAAAAACTGTTTTACTTGAAAATTTAATTACAGCTTCACATTTGCCATCTACTTCTACCTTATCCTTTCATTTAAAATTTCACATATTCCCAAATTACATACTTATATTTCCACTTCAAACAGGAAACATGCAGTTTCTCGTTAAAACGTAAAAGTCTTGATTCTGTCAAATAGTTTGGGTGGTTGTGTCTGTCCCTCATGACTAAAAAACCCAATTCATTTAATTAGTGGATAAAAGGCTAGGATATACTTAACAAATAGGGAAATGTGAATCTTCAGAGTGAAAGTTGCATTAGTGTCATGCAGAGCTCAGAGCTCATTCCCAGCACTCTTCTGGAGATTGAAAGGATCAGTATGCTTTTCAGTTGGGTAGGACTAAGATTATGGTTAGGGTTATTATCACTGCAGTCTTGCTTGTCTGGAAGACGAAGGATGAGGGCTGGGTTCAGGACAGAGCTGTAGCTCCGCACTCTTTCTTGGAGTTGGACAAGGTGGTTGTGATGTTTTGAGGGTCAGGGTGAAGGAAGTGAGGGACTTCAGAATGGGAATTCGACTGCAATTTTTCTCAACCAAAGCATGTGGAATAACAGTTGGCATTATGAAGGAGATGTGGCTCAACACTGTTTTGGAAGTGAGAAGGGTTCGTGGGCTTTGTTGCATGATAGAGATCCATATTAGGATTAGGATATCCTGTTCAGCCCAGGGAGACTATAGGTAGGTCTCAGAGGCCAGGATGTCCTTCTTCCTATTAGATTTCTTGTTAGGGTTGATATTAAAGTAATGAAGGCCTTCACAGTGGAAATGCCACTCAGGTCCTGCTTGGGTCCACTCAGAGCTGCTGTGGGCTCTGTTCTTATTTGAAAATGTATTATCTGCTAAAATGTTTTTAGTGAACTCCACATCTATTGTTCCCATTCCCTTTGAAATGCTGAACTGCAGATTTGTTATTGTACATAGAGACCGTTACATCACATAGAAAAGTCAGATATAGCTTGGGTGCATATTTTGTTCTTTAATACTCTTAGGGTATGTTTGTATTATATATGCTCATTTGCAAGAAGAAAGTCTCTTCTCATCAGCTCATGAATTTCCATAGATCTCATTTCTCTTGGTGGTTTGGTTTTTTTTCTTTATTCTAATTTCTATTCATGTTTGAACATAATTTGTGTTAATTCAACACATGTATTAACTAACATTTCTACATGTCGAAACACAGGCAGAACATCAGGTTTCTTGTCTAGTAGTAGTTCAATTTCTGAAAACTGTACCCAGGCACTTTTCAAAATAAAGACCTTGCGATGGCCTGATACCTGTATCTGTGCAGGAATTAGCCCTCTGTACAAGCATTTCCCAGCCTGCCCCAAGGAATGTTAATACATTGAGGGTTTTGTGAGTTCTGCATTACCTACATCATCTTTATTCCTGTCCTTCAGAAAAATTCTTCCTTACCTCCTCATTATACAAAAAGTCCAGGTGAGAAAAAAATCCAGTCACTCACTTCTCATGGTCACTGTGTAGTTTATTCCTGTATCTATTTTTTCAGGCTGTCCTTAGAAAGCCAAGGAAACTGAAAGTTCTGGTTATTAGTATAACTTTCAGTAGCTCTCAAATCCTTCACAATTCATAGCTCCTTTTCCTTCATAATTACTTCCAAAAGCATTTTATTGTTTTAAAAAAGTTCTTTTCTAGATAAGGAGTGTGGTCATTGGAATGTTAAAATCTGCCAACAGAAAGTTATTTATAGTTTAAGTACAAGGTAGTTATTGTGATCTTTCAGATTTGATCACATAATGTGTATCTGCTGAAAATCCCACTTTTCTGCTAGTGGAAATAGTAGAACAGTATTTCTCTGTATTTCTGTAGAACTAGGTTGCTTTTAGCAATTGTCTGAGTTTGGTTTGAGCAATAATACTGACATTGCCTCTACTGTTGTTCAAAAAACAACATGAAACGATGAACTATGTCACAAATATTCCTGGCAAAACAACGTTAATTTGTTCTCTGCCGTCACCTTTTTAGCCAACAGAATAATGATACCGGACTCCAATGTACTGACCCCTTTCAGGATCGTAAAGCGTTCTGTGTTTTACCAAATTCCTTTCCTCTCATTCTTGACTTAAGGCATATTCAACAATCTGTGGTCTCATTTGTCTACTGTATTTTTCTCACATTGGGTCGGCTCACCACTATGAGCTGGTGATGGGAAGTGTTAAGTCTCACAGCTTACAGCCTTCTGGAAGGTCACACCCTCAGTTCATGGATAAACAATGCACCAATTGAGAGTTAAACAAGAGTTTCTGTGTTTGCATGTCAGTTCTGTGCACCTAGTGCCAAATGAAACATTGTTGTCTGTCCAGCATCTGGTCTGAACTCAGTTTGATCCCTGAAACTCAATTTGATCCTTTTCCCTCCCTCCTTTCCTCTTCCCAGGACAACACGGTTTTACCTGAAACTGGAAACCCATCTTAATTCTGGATATAAATTTCCTCTTTCATTTTCTGCAGATGTCTTCAAATGTCAGCACAGTGTCACATGCTGCCTGACATTTTAAAAGTGCCTGTAAAGGAATGTATATTTAAAATTATTAAAGTTAGCCTAATGCAATGAATGGATTTGATTTCAATTGATTGCAGTATGCAGTCTAACCCACTCATAGAAGCCCATGAATAAGGGATGAATGGTGTATCTGAAAATTACCAGCAAAGCACCATAGCATATCTTCAGCAGCCTGATGCTGCTTGGGTCAGCTGCCATCTTTACTTATTTATTAACAGAATCTTTTGTTAGGTACCTGTCATTGCCCAGGTCAAGCACTCCAAACCACAAATGCCAGCAGCTGCAACACTGGACAATTCACAGTAACTCCTTTCAAAACATGATGCTAATCTCAATGGGACAGCCAATAATCCATTTCTCAGGTGGCTGCAGATATGTCAGCAAGAAATCTCCCAGACAACTGAAACACCAGTGAAAGCTGGTGACTTCTGAGAGGGCATAGACAAAACTATGGTACGAAGCTTCTCTCAGCAACATTCAAGCAGTTTGTAAATATTGTGTTGTACTTGCCTCAAAGGAACAGCAGCAGACTTCCTCCTTGAGTTCATGTTGTCTGATGTATTCATGCTTTTGTACAAGCCCCACATGCCACCAGCTCAGGGGAGAGGAAAGTCCTCTGTTCTGGAAGAGGTGCATAGGAGGACTAGAAGGGAAAATAGACTGGAAGATGCACTTCATGTGGTGTGCTGAGCCCATGGGATCAGAATTAGTCTGCAGTAAACCTGAATTTTAAAGCCTAGCAAAATAAGGGATAAAAAGAATATTATTGTTGCCCACATACTATCACAGTGGGAAATAAGGTATTAAACTGAAGGGTTATCACTGCTGTACACAATAAGAATATCAACTGTCCATTAATAAACATTGCTGAAAATTAGAAAAGGTCTGTCCCTGAAAGCAGTAATATTATGGAAATATCTGTTAAGAGCTGTTGGGGGAATACTCCCCACCTTGTTTTAAAATGAAGCCTAGTAAATTCATGGATGGAAAAGTTGGATATAAATGAGACACCATGTTCATTAACAACTGAGAATCCCATGAAAATAAATTTTGCTCGTTACACTCTAAATTATTTCAGGCCTAGATCGAAATGAGAAGCAGAATTCCATCAAGAATGATAAAGAAAATTATTCCAAAGTTTGGGGTGAATATTAATTATTAGCTATACCAAGACTAAGATCTGGAAAACTAGTCAGTAATAATGAGTGTATGTACTATTAAAAAGCTGTGGAGAAAGGCTGGTGTGTCCAAAAATATCTAAGCACCAGCCCTCAGAATACCTGTCCCATAAGAAAAGTCTACTTCCTAAAAATCAAGGCACCAACTATCACTAGTCACTCTTGAAAACATTAGCCTATCTTTTCATCCATCTCTGTTTACACAAGCAGCCAACCAGACCGTGCATGTTTTACCTGATACCGTAATTTGACAGTTCTGTAGAAAGACTGTGAGCCAAAACTGAAATGCAAAATCAGTTCAGCAGGTGGAAAGCAGAAAGTCATTACTTTTCAATAATCCCAGTTATTTAACTCACTTTTCTCAGAAGTAGGTCAGACGCCAGTCTGCCTGGTAAATGGATATTGTATTGTGGAAAAAAATAATTTTGCTGCCTGAGAACTGTGTGTTAGTAATACTGTGATTCATCATTAATTTTGCTCTAGTTAGTGACAGTTTCCTGTTTTCTTCTGATTAACCTGTGCTCTTTATGCCCTCTGTATAGGTCATTTCAGTTTTCCCATCCATAGACCATTAGGCACTAATTCTCTAAGCAGCTTGGGCTACCAGAGCTCTGAAATAACTTTTTGTCATCTTTGTGAAGGCAGAGTCAGCTCTAGGCACAGGCAAAGATGGTAATGGCCTAGGGAACAAGAGGATCTCAGCAATGAATATCCATGGTCTTACCACCTTCTTTGCCTATGGCTAAACTTCCTGCGACTGCAGAAAAAAAGGCATACGGGGATCTCAATGAGTTCAAGGAGAAAGTTCCACCGCTGAACCTTAGAATTAGCTTTAAAAATTCCAGCAGAAAATGGAAGAAGATATGGTGATGTGGTGAGCTGGGTCACTGAGATAATCCATGTCAAAAATAAGCTGCAAAATTTAAAAAGCAAAGGCACATGGGTTCAATGTACGCCACTGCTCCATACATAGTTAGGAACTGGCTTTTGGGATCCTGTGGGAAGGAAGGTTTCCTTAAGCCAGTTTGTCCTTGAAAGAAAGTGCATAGAACCATAACCAGAGTTGTTCTACCTTGCTGTGAAGACACGCTCTGAGATGTCATCAGAAGAGCAAAGACACCATTTCAATTCTTTTTTGATAACATGGCATAAGGTTTGGTTGATATTTTCTGTTCTAACAGGGAGGACTGCATACAGTGAACCACAATAATGAAAGGGAGAAAATGATGTATATTTCTGGTTTTATTTTAAATGTAATAATTTAAAATAACTCACAGGGAAAATCTGCAACAATAACAACAAAAGCCTCTTATTAGGTTTAAAGTATGTGATTAGCAATCTGGGTCTTAAAAGTATTTTAGACTCTTAATGGACCCACGGAAAGAATAGCAGTATTCTGATATCAGCTGTTCTGCGTAGTGATGGCATCTGCATTCATACTAGTTTATAAGCCGAGGCCTGCTTTACATGAATTAAAATGTACTGTATTTAGCTGCAAAGTTAACATGCCTCTTATAGTAATATTGCAAATTCCCTAATCGCTTTGCTATAATATGGCCCCATTACAGATTCTATAACCTAAATCATGTCTCAGTGATTTAGGAAGTTTTTAAACTCTTCATTAAATTAAATACATAGGAGTTAAAAAGGAAAAGTTCACCACAGATGCAACCTAATTAACGAGCACTGAATTGATTTTGTACTAATATTTTGAAATGAGATTTGTTTTCTTGTTTTCCATTTGAGTGTTAATTTGTGTCATTTATTAAACAGTCTGCATGTATCTGTTTCTGGAGAATGTAATTAATAATTAAGATAATTAGCTGAATCAATTCAGAGATACCTTTCCTTGTATTACGTTAAAAGAAACATAGACATCTTTTTCCCTCAATTTAGTAGGCCTAATTGGTGTATGATAAGTTCACACAGTATTTTGAATGAAATCTCAATTTTGGCAGGGGCAAGCAGGAGAGCTATCTGCAGGTAGGATGTTCTATTTGGTATGGTTGCATCTGTGAAGTTACAGATTTTAGCCAGAACATCCAAGATTATGAATATTAAGCTAATGCGATGAATGGGGTTGATTTCAGTTGATTGCAATAGGCAGTCCAACCCACTCACAGAAATCCATGAATAAGAATTTAATTTTAAATGACAGGTGAAGCATTTGCTCAGCTTTGAACAGGGGATGATGAAGATGGTTAAGTGTGCTGTCAGCCCTTGTAAGTGGTTAGATATAGTCCAAAACTGGAAGAAAAGAAAAAAAAAAACAACCTGACAATTTGGTAGAGATTTGCTGCCGTGTGGCCTGAAACTAATGTGTTGTTATTCTATAAGATCAGAACCTATCCAGAATATCTTCAGGGAGCTGTAGAAATAAGCAGGGAAACAAAAAAAAAATTAGCATCACAAGTTAAATAGATCTTAACCAGCAATTTAATTCAAGAGGGCAAGTGTTTTCTAATGAGTTCTGCATCTTACTCTTCAAAGATCAGTGATTATGTTGCAGTGTTATTTCTCAAGTCAAATTAATTTTGATGTTAAAACACATTTGTAGTACATATGTACA
This sequence comes from Phalacrocorax aristotelis, assembly GCF_949628215.1. NCBI lineage: Eukaryota > Metazoa > Chordata > Aves > Suliformes > Phalacrocoracidae > Phalacrocorax > Phalacrocorax aristotelis. Next base: position 147,322,021 of record NC_134276.1, on the reverse strand, counting down.
TGTATATCTAGTTATTTTTTTATCTATTGTGTCTTTTTTGATGAAGGATCTTAAAACTCCAGGAAATTAGAAGTGTGTTCTGGCTCCCCTTGAACAGGGATGAGATGAGGGGAGATAGGAGGACAAAATTTCTCTTCTTTTTTTCTTCATCTTAAGCAGCTCCATGGGGATAGAGTGTTTAAGAACCTTGTGGAGGATTTAGCAACACATCATGCACAGCTAAATCATGACTTGGATGCAAGAGCCTTGTGCAAACATGCGTAAGTCCATGTGAGGTTAGCATAACCAAGAGAGTGCTAAGGCACTCCCTCCGACCTGTTGAAGTGAACACATGTTGTTCTACCCTGGAACTCCTCAAAACACACATGGGAATGTTCTGTTCATCTCTATTGTCTGAAAGAAGGCTGATGGTATCTAGCTCATGAAGAATAACTACCCCAAGGTAAGCCATGAGACAGGCTATGGCAAGGACAACTCAGGGGCTGGATGTGCAGCATAGCTGCAAACAGCAGTGACTGGTGTGTATGTGGGTACATGTTCGTATGAGGTAGGTTTTACAATTCCTTTTTTTTTTTTTTCTTGCATCCATGAAATCAAGGATCAAGAAATGGAAATAAAACAGATGTATAAATAGCACCTCTTCTATTTGTTTGTTCTTCAGGAAAATAAAGGAAAGTTTGGAGTGCTTTCCTGTTAAACTCAATAACTTGATCCACACGCTTGTACAGATGTCAATGACAGGGTCTGCAAAGCCTCCAGCTCCAGAGACTGTCCCCCAGGAATGGATGATGTTGGACACAGAGAAGTCAATAGCAAGAGCCACCATTTTGGGGTTCAACAAAAAGTCTGACTCTGTATGTATTATGTTCTTCGCTTGCCCTGATTTGCCTTGATCTTTAACGACTCTTCTGTGAGCTTATATACTTTCCCTCCTCCTTTATAGAAGATGTGTTTGTGCGACATTAAAAGGATCACAGGATGAACAGCAGTGCCATAAGCTACCGGAGAGAAAGAACACCAGGCAGACAGCTATTAGCAGGGAGCCATTAAGGAGAACAGTTCATGCCCTATAGTGAAAAATAAATCAAGAGCTAATTAAAGCATCCAGAAGGAAAGCATGGCACAAAATTAGGAAGCCTAATAGAAATCGGAGGCTGTTATATGATGCTTTAATGGTGCATTATTAGTTTTCACACACTGCAGTGATCTTTCAGTGTTCAAGTTGTGTGCTATCCAGGCAGGTTTATCTTCCTATGCAGCAAAGAGTATAAATTACAAACTGAATTCTCTGGCACTTGGCACTACATTAAAGAAAGGTTTTTCTTTGTTAAAATCACCCTATATTTTCTCTTGTACATTTTTTTTTTAATGTGCCTCTCTGATCATTTCTCTTTTCTGCCTCTCCCTTTTCCCCAATACAGCTGTATCTAGTCCAGGTGGTGCAAACCTGCAATGTGGTCACTTTTGTGGAAAAATCATTCGACCAGTTCTCAAAACTTCACAGCCATCTACAGAAGCAATTTCCATCACATGCCCTCCCAGAGTAAGGCAGTGTATTAGCAAATGTTATTCTGCTATTAAATGGTTCTCTCTGTGCACAGATAAAAATGTGAGAAAATGTACGGCAGACATTTTTTTAGAAACACAAAGGCAATGCGACATATTCTATCAAGCCTTCTATTCAGCCCCAGAAGAAACTAAATCATAGACCATTGTGACAGTCTAACTTTTATATATTTCATTGTTCCTTCTTTAATGGGAGGAGAAGGGTAGAACAGCTTGGGCCTGAAATCAAGGCATAAGTTGTATTGACTTCATTAAAGGCATGATAGGGCCTTCTAATAGTTTTTATTTTCTGCATGATGTTGATCAAAACTCATAGCAAAATCTGTATATTAAAAGAATGTTCACACTGGGTCAGAACAGAAACAAGCCAATCTCTGACACAGGCAGGTGTGATCAACCTTTTTACAAAAAAGATGCACATACTCCCCAGCTGAGAAACATGCAATAATCTTATGTACTACACCAGCCCCGAAACCCAATTATTTGTGCCTCGCATCATTCAATTTAATATATCTTGAAAAATATGCTATCATTAGATGCAGTAATTCTGAATATTACTTGTTATCCATGTGCATATCTATTCCTGCTTTTCATATTCTCAATCTTATTTCTTCACAGTTTCCTGGGACAGGGAGTCCCACAGTTTATTTCTGTCTTATGTAAAACAGTTTTGCCTTTTGTAATGATTGTCCATGGCTTTGGTAATACAAGTAGAGTTATGTATTATACAAATATCGTATATATTGTACTGCACACACCGTAGAGAAACAAGTAGTCCTCTCTTAAACAGACGTGCTGACTCACCTGATACAAGCTCCTCTTCAAGCCCAATCTACAATAAAACATAAAGCTGGCCAAAAAGGCAAGCAGTTTACTTGAACCAAGCTGAGGTTCAAGTGATACGCTTGAAAAATAAAAAGGTGTTTGAGGTTTGACCTGGAGTAAATAGCAACAAATAAAATGGTTTTGACTTAAAAAGTAAAGTCCATGAAAATCAGATCCAATTTTGATATTCCCCCAAGCTTGTGAAAGGCATTCAGTTAAATGGCTTTAGGTTAGTTAATTCTAAAGAATCTTTCTCCTACCTGAGGGGATTTTAACAGACTCCAATTTGACTCATTATGACTCGCTCACATGAACCAGTTTGCAGCAGTTGGTGAGAACTGGAATTTCACTAAATACTGGAGGTGCTTGAATCATGGTTTTGATTTGGAGATATTTGCACACTAACTATTAGGTTGTAAAATTAAACTTTTAACAAGTACCTATTTATGATTTTTTCCTGTGGTGAGCAGAGCCCTTTGAAGGAAAATATATTTCTCTTTAGAAACATAGACTTCAGAAGCCCTGTTGTGAATTTCAAAAATAGTACTAGACATTTTCAGATAAATCTACATGTAATAAAATCCCTTACAATATTTTCACTGCAAAAGAGAGTTCCAGAACTCACAGAAGGTTAATCTGCATGTACTGAGGCTGTGTCTAAGAGCTCCAGAGCTTTATTGTCATAATTCAGTCCCAGCAGTAACCTGTCACTGTATGATCTTTCCCCAAGACTGTTAAAGTAATTCATTTTATCATGTTTCTTTATAAGTATGTTCTTTAATGTTAAAGTTTTGGGTTGTTTTCTAACAGAACTTTGTCAGTGTGAGGCTTTTAATATATTCCAGATTTTATTCTAATAATAGAAACCTATTTCTTTATAGAAAGTTACCACTGAAACTGCTATATCATATCAAACCACTAGTCTGTCTGTGTTACAAAGCTCCAGCTCTGGCCTATGCCAGATGCTTCAAAGGAAGGAGAAAGCCTTGTTCCAAAATGTAACCTCAACATCAGTTTGAAAATTTATGATTTAAAAGTAAGATGTCGAATATTACTAGAATAATTGGAACTGCTAACAGAAAGGACTCTGTTACAACTTTGTATTGATTCATGAAATTATATATATTCACGTCTCATTAGGAGGAAATAATGCAATATGAGTCTGCTTCATACAAGTGCTAAATACTGGCTATATTGCAAGAAACTAATGGCAAAAGCTCAGCGTTCTCAGCTTCTGAAATTTTGCTATTGTAAACATTCAGCCCATATTTATAAGTCAAAGCACAGCTGCCCCAAGCAAGCCCTTGCACTCTAGCACCTTCTCTCTTATTTGGTTTCAAACAGAATATTAATTGTGTTTAATTATTGTTTTTTAAAAGGCAAAAAAACTTTTCACCCAGCAAAGCATTTAAGTGACGCAATCTATACACAGAGTGTTCTTCAAGATAATATGTAGGAAATGAAATCTGCTATGCAGCATGTCTGTGTGTGACGGAGGTTTATATTGTTATGATCTACTTAAGGTAGAAGCAACGCTCAAAATCAGCTTGGGAAGTTAACCTTTTCTAACACAAGTGTGTTCACAAGCGCAACGTCAGTTGCAGCCATAGACGCAATTCAGCAAAAGCACAAAGGCCTTGTAAAGAAGTGTTCAGTACTACCACAGGGTTCATATTGTCCTTTCCTGCAGCAGAGTTACTGGTGCAGTTGCAGCAGAGAATCAGCAGTTTCTGTCCTCTGTTTGGCCACTGTGCTTAAGATGCATCTTCTGAGGGCCTACATTTTACAGCCAGAGTCCTCTTTGTGTTATACAGTCTAATTAATTTTAAGCTGCTTCTGAACAGATCCTCCCTGCCATCTCTTGAAAGAAGTCCTTGTTGTGCCCCAGAGGAACCCGGAATATTCACAGGCTATCTATGTGTGCCAAATGACCTGGGCTCTATTTTTATCTGTGCAGCTTATATATGTCATGATCCTGGGTCATATCACTTCCCCTGCCTCATTATGTGTCCTGCCACTGTAATTCCATGAGTCAAGAATCGCTTCTTACTATTCATTTGTACAGCTCGTGAGCCCTGATCTTTCAGTGTTATAGGCCAAAATAATCAAAATAATCATCCATCCATCCATCCATCCATCCACATGCTGCTATCAACCTGGCCCCTTGCTGTTTTAATTGCAGACTAAGTCATACCAGCCCTGAGTTCTTCCTCAGAAGTATTACACAAGACGGATAAAGATCTGTCCAGTCCAAAGAGGAATTACAATATCTTGTTAATCAGTATTCTCTTCATAAAAGACCTTCTGTTACAAAACAAGCTTTAAAAAGCCCAACCCAACAGGTCTAATTACAGTTTATGAAATCTAATTACATTAAATCTCTTGGTGACAAAAACTGTGGGTTAATCATCTTCAGTCATTTCATTTTCACTAGGTGAGGCTGCTATTTGCCATTTTTACAGCTGGGTGGTTTGCAAAGCTGGCCAGTGTTCCTCTCTACGGATGGGAATCCAGTGCTCCATGTGTTGCTATTTGGCTGGCCTTTGAAAAGCTGATGACATCTATCACTGAGCTGTGGAATTGGGTAAAACCTGTTCAAAGTAGGAGCTGACCAGCTGCCTTTGAAAAGGCCAGCCAAGTGTCTCGTTTCAGTGTATTGCACTGCTAGATGGCTCTTCGGTTACTTGATGAAGCCTTCAGATACCTCTTGAGGTCTAGTGGATAAACAAGGTTGTACCAGAAAAAAAGAGGTTTGTAAACGAGGCATAGTTAACTATTCACAGTGGTAGTGTAACATGAAATACAACCAGATCAAAACTTCTACCTATCTATATCACGTAGATTAGAGGACGTAAAACATAATAGTAGTTATGAATCCCAATATTAGCAATCCATATCACAAAACCCATTACGTGCAATTTAGCACAGATAGCTCCTTCAGCCTGAGAGAGGAACAGTCCTTGTCAGGGCAAGGTGAATATGAATTGATTATGTGCATTGTTAAAACTCTAACCTTTTGACTGATCTAATGTGCATTGTCTCTAAAACACAAAGACGATTCAAGTAAAAAAAAAGTGGGGCTTTGACATTTTCAATCACCAAAGCATTTGAAAATTGACCTGAGGCCATTCTATGCATATGTGGTTTATTTACTAAACTGAAATGAAATTAATCTTAATAAAAATTCAGCAAGAACATTACTATTGTTATTGTTATTGCTTTTGTTGGGATTGATTTTGTTATTGTGACAATCGTTTGTTTTCATATATTGCTTTTATTATACTAGCAACTGAAATTACATATGGGATCAGAGACCTGCTCTGAAAAATGTATCTACACTCTAAATAGCTGAGGTAAAAAGCAAGCAATGATATATTCATAAAATGTCACATTGTTGCTGTAAGGCTTTGGTATTCAATATTCTATGGTAAGGGTTTGTATAGCATGAGCCCTGGGCTGAGATCAGAGATGTGTTGTGTGGTGCACAGTGCAAAAAATTCCTAGGATCATAAAAGGCCAATTTTTTTAGAGGTATACAGATACCATAAAATGCAAATAAGTGCCTTTTATGGTTTTTAAATTTTCTTTAAATTAATGATTTAGACAGAAAAAAGAGTATAGTATGAAACAGATCAGCAAATTATTCAAAGAACCAGAGTCAGAGGGTAAACAATCTTCTGAACACTGTACCCATCCCTTCCCCTACCTGCAAAACCTCTTAGAAAGTGTGAACTTTCTTCTGTTGAGATGGAAATATTTTCAGCAAATATAGTACAGGAGTTATATTTACAAAATATTCTTCTTTTGCAGGTTTCCCCACTCATGGCATTTACCTTTTACAGATCTTGAGCATAAAAGGGTGAAGGATTTGAATCTTTATCTGAAGCAGCTATTAAGTGGATCCAGGAAACTGGCAAATGTGAGCACTTCCAGTATTTACTTTATTTGCATATGACTTCTAGTAGCATTGTACCAAAAGAATCAGGAAGCTTTCCATGGCCTCATCTGAAAAAAAAAAAGAAAAAAACCCACAAAAACACCAACCCCAGGTGACGTAAATAACACGTCTTCTAATGCAGCTGTTTTGAGATGGAGCCGTTGTAGCATTCATCAGAACTTAAGATAAAGACAAGAATGACTGAAAAACAGTTTATTAGACCTGGCAGGGCATTTTTCAAAATAACTTCTCTTCCTTTACTGCCATCCAAAAGTAGTGATTCACTGAATTTTTGACAGTAAAGAGTAGGTTCTAAGGAATGTAATCTCTAAAAAAGGAGTAAGTTCTGAAATATTGAAAAGTCTGCTTTTGACAGTTTTTAAATTAAAAGTTCCATTCTTTCAGCCCAGAAATACTCTTAATTTCAAAATTTAGTTGACATGTAGAAGAAATTGTTTTGTAAACGTAAGACCAAAACCAGAATGTTTCAATATTATCAGAATGATTCAGTGTGTCATCAAAATTGGTGTCTTATCATTTTTTATTCATTATTGTTTTCTGAGATTTGATGTTCTTCTCCTGTTTCAAAATGAAAAGTTGAAATCGTAACAAACACTGACTTTTCATTGTCTGGCCCAGGACAAAGCCTTATGCACCTCAGCATTGTAAAATCCAAGGCCAAGAGCAACGAACAAGCTCCATGTACCCTGGGAGGATCTTAAATCACTACACTGCATCACTTCAGGAGTTGAATGGTCAATTACTGATAGTGACACCAGGGTCTGACAGAAAGGAGCATCTTCCAGTGACCAGCCATTGCCAGGAAAGCTGTCAGAGAGGCAGGAAAAAAAATGTGTTTTACATTAGATCCTAGGCTTACGTGGAGGCTGGTAAATTCAAGGGAGCCAAGGCACGATCTTGTGCATTGACCCTGCTGTTTCACTCCTGGCACGTTCTCTAGCAGAGCTTGGGCCTCTGCCAGGTAAGCCATGTCATGTCCCATGGCCTCAGGGCCATAGCACAAACTGGGGCTGGTTTGGTTTAATAGCTTAGACAGTCTAGGATGCCAAAAAAGGGTATGACAGGATGATTTTTCTCCAAAATTTCAAATGTCTTGCTGGAGGAGAAAAGTGTTTGCTGCCTAACTATATAACTTTCCCAGCTGTGACTGTGTAATGGAGATTAAGGAGGAAATTGTCCATACGTAAAACAAACAGGAGTTTTCTTATTAATATGAATATAAATTCTGTGGCCTGAGTTGAAATTGAGACGATTTCCAAAGAGGATAGATAATATCTGTCTCACAGTTACACTTAATTTGGTACGGACAGCTGACTTGGATGCTTGGCTCCCTTGACCGACCTTGCCGACTAAACTGCACAAGCTGGGGTTAATTGTTGTGCAATTTCTGTCACTCATGTGAGGGTCATGGGTTTATTTTACATTAGCGCCTTTTGGTCACAGCTGAGGAAAAACTGATATAAGCCAGTGACCTAGAAATGAAAAGCTCTGAATCTTCTGTGGTGCTCTGGGCTGCTGTAAGGTACATGGATTTTCAATTTGGGCCAAGCACTGCTGTGTAGAAGCCTAATCTACAGTTGAAAAATTAGGCTGTTTAAAGCCCTGGGATAGTAATAAAAATATTCCTCCATCACGCACAGAAGCTCTCTTCTCCATCCTGCTCCATGGTCTGTGAATGGGCTAGTAATCACCCAGAGCATGCTGCCTTACAATGGCCTTCCTAATGTCTTTGCTCCTCCCTTTACGGTCCTGCAGCACGCACTCATGGAGCTGGGTAAGTTCTCCCAGCATTTGCTGCAGGGACACAACCATGAAGAAGGTATTCAGAGGGAGCTGTGGGCAAATCTGCTTGGGGACATACGCTGGTGGGGCTCTGAACCAGCCCAGCAGGGATATTCAGACATGATGGACTACGCAGTTTCTGGAAACCGTTCCGTCTGGTACAGCCTATAGTGCTGACCCATGAGAAGAAAACAGCTTTGCGCCTAAGAGGGCTGCACAGCTACTGGTGTGCTGGACTTGGAGGGCACGATAATAAACAGAGTAATGAGCAGAGTGTTTCCATCCGTAAAATGCTATTGCGTGCAGGAAACCATCTTGCTTACCACCATGCAGCTAACCTGCAAGTCTAGATGATAACCTTCAGAGATATTGATACTCTGTAAACGCTGAATCATTATTTTTACTTCAATATGCTTCTCCTGCTGGGACATGTGAGAAATTTAGAAAATACTGATGTGTTTTGACCCACTTAGAATGAGGAACCAGTCAGCGGGTAATTTCCTTTGTATTCCCAGCTGAAGGCTTCTTTTTTACTTTTCCCTTTGGTGTGACTCTTTTAAAAGTGTTATGGTGTATTCTTGGTTTTACTCTGAGCAGAAAGCTATACTAGGAGGCTTTCTTGATAAAAATAAATACAATAATTTTGTCTTTTTTTGTGCCTTGGATGACTTTGCAGTAAAATTTGTCCTCTTCATATTGCTAGGGAGCCTGACCGACACCATTTAGTGAGTTGTCTGTTCTCAGGCGTTACCAGACTGTCACTCCTATGAAATAGTAAAGCAATGTAGGAATAATTAATTCCAAAATTCATGAAGAAATCTTGTACGAGCAGATGCCTGTAGAGCAGGGTTCCCTTTACTTTCTTGACACAGGCATTTCTTTCTGCTGAATTGTACCCATACAGTATCATAGCTGTATTGTAGCTGTACAGTATGCTGGTCTATTGTCTGAGATGGAGAGAAGAGCTTTTATTTCTTCATAAAATACCCTTGTTATCACTGTAAACACATTATCCTGATTGACTAGACACCATTTTCAGCTCTGAAAAGTTTAGGCCAGTCCACACAGGACTGACTACATGCTTGGTTCTATCAATTAAGTAATTAAAAATCCTAGAAATAAAGAAAGAATTGGATTATACCCGAAGTCCTTCTTCAGTCATGCCTTAAGTGCATGCTTTTTAGTCCAGACTAAGTTCTGATTATGAAAATTGTATTATAATTAAGAGTAGGTCAGAATGTCACCAACCTCTTTTGCTAAATGGTTTGAACAAAGGAGGAGAGGTGGAAAATAGCTGCCTTCTCATTTGCACTGTAGCTCAAACGGAATTAAATTTTTCTTTAAATCCTTCTTTAAAGAATAGAAACTTCAAGCCACCTTTCTCTATCTCTGAATTCTAGTATCAGCTGCAATAAATGCAGAAACATCAGCTGGTGGAGATATTTGCTGTTGGGCCAGTTTAAATGCTTAAATATGCTCATGCCCATCCCTATTCAAAGCAGTTTTTTAAGTCTGTGGTTTACTTCTAGCATAAGCCTCATTTATTGGCTTCCTCTTAGACATTCATTGAAGAGTTGCCTAGAATAGGAGTGTTTTTCCTAAATTTGTGTTAACACTCGATTATAAATAGCTATACCGCCAGACTATATACATGAACAACAAGCTATATTCATTACAACAATCAGTAAAATGCATCTTCATTGTCACATAGAGTCATTTAGGACAGAGTCACAATCAGTTTTCAGCACCTTTTTTCAGTTTTATTCTATTCCTCCCAAAGCAGTGGCAATATATGTGATCACACAGTAAGAGTATTTAGTTGTGTGCTAGTTGCACCATTGCTGACTGGCTCATCAGCTGCATGCATTGAAAAGCCTGGGTCTTCTAGGTCAGCAAGGCAACATACTCAACAATGCTTAGACTTCTGGAGTTTTGCTTCATTAAATGGCAAAACAACCAAGTGGTGCCACCAATAAGAGGTAACACATCAAGAAACAATAAATTGGAGGTTGGTAACATGGAGGAGGACAAAAATATATGTTATCAAAGTATAAATCAAATCTGTGACAAAAGGCAGCTGCTGCTGACCACTTTGACATTTTTCTCTATTTCACTCTTAACTCCAACTGAGTGATGGGCTGAATGGAGATTGCAGCCCAAATCTTTTAACTTATCATATAAATTAGAGCTACCCTACTGGCTTGTCATTTTACTGCTGTATTGTAGGAAGGTTTTACACTCCCTGGGGACACAAAAGGTAAGGCTCCATTGATTTAGTCTGCTTTTGGCCCTGGTGTCAAACAGCAGCGTTCACAAAGCTGAATGTCTTGATGCTTATCTTGAAAAGACGACTTGCATCTGGCTTGGGCATTACAAGTGAAAAATCTAAAACTGAATCTAAAACAATGTTTTCTATAACAACCATGTGGTACCATCAGCCAGCTAGTAGCATTCTATAGGTAATCTTCCCATCTCTCATCATTTAAAAGAAGTGGCATTTAATTTGTGGATATTGTTATTGATAACACAGCTGAGACACTAAATATACATACTGATCTTGCAAAACTACACAGCCTTAAACAAACGTGTTATTTGTCCTACATCTTACATAGATTGGTTTTGTGTGCAAGTTCAGTGGGCTTGCATATTTGAGGGGGTTTGTTTATCATGGAGGGGGTGTCAGCAAACATAATCATGAGTGCAGGTGCACAATAGGCTAATCAGTAAAAAGAAACAAGGTATACTGGGCTTTGACTCTAAAAATTTTCTAAGCATCCAAATTAACTAAGGAATTTGGGGCCAAAGATAAACCCTGTGCAAACAGGTAAGCAAACAGTGGCAGTGTATCAGCTATGAATAGGTTCTATAAACAGTTTTGTGGTGACTTACAGGCTGTGTAAAAGGGCTTTAAAGAGGATGTAAATGGAAATTATTGTAAATTACATTCACTCATTTTCAAGCATATAGTGAAAACCAGGGCCACAGTGTTGTTCTAGGGTGACTAATGTTTTACACTGTAAAAGTAATCAAGTTTGATAAGAGCTTCCCATATTTCATATGTATTTTATTCACTGGCGCTACTTGGGATTTGCAGAGATGAGAAAATAGCTCCCATGGTGCCCGCATGGTACATTACATGGTGGTACAAAGTACGCTGAGGTGTGTGGGTCCCTTAAACTCCCACCACTCCCATAGTCCTGCAGCAAGGCATCCAGCAGAGCCAGGACGGGGAGGGTTCAAAGTCCTCTCTTTTCCGCTGTCCTTCCGTGAAGTTATAATAGCTGCAGCAAGGTCAGCTTTTTCTAGTTTCTTTCTTTCCTGCTGATTCTCCATCCTGTTAAAGTATAACAGGTGCATGGGTGTTCTCTGACCCCACATCTACTCTAACACAGCTGAAAAGAAAGCTGAAAGCAGAGGAGAGGTTGCTTTTCTAACAAAATTAAATCTGGCTTGAAATCTCGCTGTGTTTCACTAACAGCAAGAGTGCTTTTCTACTTAGTCTCTGATGGAGAGCAGTAGAAAAATTCTACTGTGCTACAGTGATGCAGAGCTGTGCCAGGTCCCCTGATGCCACTGAAATTGCTTATTTCTGTTGTATCCTAGTGTAAGTGAGATGGAATTTGTCCCTTTTGAGTTTAGCAGCTGAAAAAAAGGTCATGCATGAGTTCTACCCAGACCAACACTGATGCACCCATATATACCTGGCTGTTCCCCAATAGGCTAATGTTACTGAGTGACCTGGAAAAATATCAACATTACTTATTAAAGATTGTTGTCTTATTAGGTAAGAATGGTTAGACAAATGATAGGAGGCTTTCCTAAAAATCCCTAAATGGGCAGATTTTAGGGAGTTTCCATTTACCGATTTAAAGGTAAGAATTCCAGGGAAAAAAAGGTAGGTGAGTGCTTGTGGTCTTCCTTAGTGCCTGTGCATTGCCAAGGCTGTCACAGGGTCTCTAAGATTCCCACCTGTGGTCACATCTTTGTAACAACAGTTGCTTGTTTAGAAGTGGACTCTATCCACCTAAATACAGTGCGTTTTTGATCATGTATATGTTCAAAGCACTGATGTGCCTGTTTCTGTTTAGCAGTGTAATTAGGTGCATGCTTAACTCTAAGCATACCCTTCAGTCCCATTGACTGGGGTCCAATTGATTGAAGTCCCATTGATTCAGGAATCGCCTGAAAGTTCAACGTGTGCTTTGGTGATCTGTTGACCAAGGGTGAACATAAGGTACTTACACACTTTGCTGGTGGAAATCTAAACAGTGGACTCCAGTAGCAGGCAGATTAACACAGTTCAGGGAGAAATTTCTGTCTTATGAATAACAGTGTGCAAAATGCTTATTGCGACAAACATGTAGGAGATCTCCCCCACTGCTTTTGAAGCACTTTTCCCCTTATAGACTGCTACATGTGCCCCTGCAACATGACCTGTTCAATTACGGTTTTGCATTCCATTTGCCAGCGTTAGCCTTGCTGCTTCCCCACGTGCTTCAATACTTGTTGAATACAATGGACACACAGACAGGGAAAGCTTTGAAATCAGAGCTGTGTAACCAGAAGTGTACATGGCTGTCATGGTCATGCCTGATCCAAGATCTGCACAAATTCCACTTCTGTACTTAAACCAAATGTCATTTTTTTTTTTCCAGAGTGTTGTCTCCTTTAGAAATGAGAATTTGGAACCTGAAACAATCTTTGCACCTCCTGTTTACAAACCTCTCTGTTCATATATTTCCATTTGTTGCTGAAAGAGTAAACTGGAGAGGAAGCAGAACACGAAGCAGCTCAATGTGGAATTTTTATTTCTCTTTCAAGTCAGTTAGTGTATCCTTCCTTCCACCTCCTGCCCACTTCTCTCAAGATCTTTGAACTCGAAGGGCTACTTAAGCTTCTCTGCTTATTTTCATGCTGTCAAATAAAGGCTGAGCTGCCAAAAATATACTCTTTCAACCCTTGAGATTTGCTACACTTGGGACTTGTGCTGAAAGAGCAAATGGAGGTCCCACAGAGAATAACTCGGCTGTTTAAAGCTACTGGAAGCTGAAGCAGATGTATGGGCTTTCCCCTGTAAGCTGTCTTCATGAGTTGGGAGAATAATTAGTCATGCTCAGAACAGACAGGTATATTGGCATCTGCTGCAAATAGCTTAAGGATTTGTCATTCATTTCAAGGAAAACAGTTCTGTTGGTTTATCCTTTTTTTTACCCTGATTTTTCTTTTAAAGAAAATATCAGTGTGGGGAAAAAAACTCCAAACGGTAGAATGAAAAATAAGAGGCGACTGCTAAAATAAATCCAGATTGCTAAATCTTATCTCCATGCTGAACATGCACATCTTGTTCCTCTGTCTGCTGTAACCACATGTTAACTCCTCACTAGCTGCGTTTGTCACTAAACTCTTCCTTTATTTTCTTCCATGCACAAATCATGCCACATCTTGTCAAACTGACACAAGACAAACGCTACATGAAGTACATGTTGCCAATAAGAGACACATTATTTTCCATGGCCTGGGGAAAAAACAATGGTGACATTTTAATGCCAGAATCTGAAAAGCCTCTTGTTCTACCCATTCATTACAGTGTCAGTCCAAGCAACACCAATATGAATGTAGCAATTCTAACCATCTTAAAGAATGGCCATTCTGAAATAGCTAATAAAATGCAGTTACTGTCCACCTTTGATTCAGAATCATAAGAGTCCATTTCAGAATTCGCATTTTTATTGCCTTGCACAATAATCAAATCTGGGGATTTGTTTTATTGTTTTAATTCTCTACAGCTGAATGTAACTACCTGTTATAAATGTTCACTACAGCAGTACAGGTCAGTACATAAAAATAAAAGTTATAGTGCAGTACCTAAGGTGGATTGCTCTTTTAAACAGGATGGTGAAATATGATCATCCCTTTCACTCCCTGTTGGTTTCTGGTAGGAGTTAACTTTGTATGGGGCTTTTCAGTGTGAGTGTCCGTTAAGCCGCCATGTGAGGGAGGTATGCACAATATCTAAGCCTCAGGGAGGCACACATTGGGTCAGATGCTTGGGGTCGGTCCTGTGCTAAGGGCAAATTTCATGCTGACTACACAATACACAGTAAAGATGTTCTCCTGCATTTGCTTCACAGATGGGCTACTCTGTAAAAGTAGTTGCAGCTGCTAATACATATCTTGAGACACTGGAGATCAAGCAAGAATGCAGATCTGTGACCCATGTGGCACATTGCTCTTCGGTAGTGTGCTGACAGAAAGGGGCCAGGTAGGCACCAATGCAGCGGCCCTGAGCCAGCGGAAAGAGGCACCATTGTCTTCCCAGTGCCTGAGTGAACATCATTCCCTGGGGTCCTTGCCCAAGATCATAGGCGAAAGGGTCCCCTTTGTTGCTAACTCTAATATATACTTTAGAAACCTACCAGCAATCCCCTTGCAGGGGAAAAATTTAAGAAACAGAGCACAACGTATGATAGTCCCTAAAGTATTTTTATTTTCTTTCAGAATGAGCTTGTACTCAGCTTCTTCTTGAATTGTTCCAAAAAGACCTCGGCAGAAGATGCACCTTCTCTGGCCTTAGGTATGTGAATTACCAATTTTACTTGTTTTCTAAGGAGGACTTCTTTAATAATATTAAATATAATAATGAAACAGTGAGTCTAAAGTGTTGAGATGCCTTTTTTTTTTTTTATATAAAGATTCCAACAAATGATTTCCAATTTCTCAAGGTTGCTGAAAATGTGTTACTAATGTGACCTGTAGCTTTCTTTCACTTTGACATATTGTCCTTAGCCTCGCTTCATTTCTTTTTGAATAAATATACCTCTATGCAAAGTAAAAGTTTCTTTACCCAAACTGTGGCAGGTTTCTTGTTTTACAAAACCAAATCTTCAGAGCAGAATCTGTAGGAAAAGATCTGAGTCATGACAGAGCACAACGTGTGCTTGGACAAGTGAAGAAAATCAGGGATGATTTCTAAAGTCATTTTTGCAATGAGTGGAGCAGGTAAATAACAGAACACTATGTTAATGCCTAGGCATACATTATTAATGATAGTGGTAATTCACTTCCTACTAAATGAGATTCTGCACTGTTCCCTTAGCCTATCTAAATACTTAACCCATTTTCCTCTTCTGTCCAGCGCCTAATTTAATCTAATCTCTGGCATTAAGAGCCAAAGCATAAACCATAAAATGTAAACTGTGAATGTTTATTGTCTTCCATTGAACTAGTTCTGCACTGAAAATAATCTTCTGTAGTCAGTTTTTAGGCAAAATAAAATCTCATAAAGAAACCTGCATCTGCACTCTGCACCACAACAATTCAGCTGGTTGTTATGTGCTCCAAGTGACAGGATTGCTTCCGAGATCACCAGTTATCCACAATGCAGAAAGGAGTACACATAGCCCTGCATATTTGGTTTGCATGTGCATTAAGTTAATTTAATCTCCCTGTGGACAGGGGCTTCATTATCTCTTTTGCTAGGACCAATTTTTTTTAATCCATCAAAACAGAAAAAATCCCATTTTGGCTTCTCAGCCTTTGCAAGATTCCCCCTGTGTAGAGTTTATTTGATTAGGGCATGCCATTATCATATTAAATCCATTATGACTATTGGAAATGACTAATGGTTGCTCTAACTTTTTCAAAGGAATGAGGAGATAATGCAAAGGTGTTCTAGGTGTTAGGAATATACAAGGCTAAATCTTGCCACAGAAAATCCAAACCAGAGTTCAAATGTAGCATGTAGTCTGGGTCTGTGGGTTGCCTCTCTCTGAAGACTCTTTAACCAAAGGTACAGGCACGTAAGAGTGAGTTGAGGCATAAGGGAGTTAAAGTCCCAGGTCTTTAGAAGGATTTTGATGTCTTAGTAATATTTAGGTGCCTAATTATCACAGAGAATCTGGGTGCAAAAGTCTTATGCAAAAGCATGAACTGAGTGTGTAATAAAGTTGAGAAATAAATTACAGCCTCATAATTCCTACAGTGCTGTCCTGAGCCAATACGGTCTGAAAGGGTAAGCTCTTTAGTTTTGTCGTCAATGACATCAAAATCAGAGAATGAAGAAACAGAAGTAAGATGTGTTTAGTGTGTGTTTGATGAAAGCTATGTGACAGGTAACCTAATCTGCTGGTTCACTATACAGTTAGTGGAGATGAAGGTCACAACCTGGTCAGGGGAGATTAATCTGCCTCTGGCCTCAAGCAGTATTGTTAGAAGGATTATTTTTCTCCTGCTCAGGAACTCTGCCTTTTAAATTTTGGACACTTTAGTTCTTTTGGCATAGAAAATTCATCGCTATCATTTATTGATAGAATATCAGTAGCACACAAGGTCCAAATCAGGACCCAGTGAGTTTAGGCTCTGTAAAAACAGAAGACAGGAATAATGGGCTGAGTTGTTCTGGGTATAGAACCACTTCTGGCCAGCAAGAAAGGGAATGCACCTGGTCGACAGTCCATTACAGGGAACTGTGGAAGTAGGTGAGCTTAGCTGTAAATGAGCTAGCTCAGCTATCAGGGGAAGACCAGTTATGCAAGTGCTAGTTACCCTCCTGAAAAATTATTTTCATAGGTGTTATTCTATGCTTCACCCCTCATTGCTGGAGTTAGGCTGCTGCCATACCCTAGCTAGCTCATTCAGATCTTTGCTGCATGGCACTCTGCACCCTATTATCATCCATTCTGTGAGAGGGAGAAGACACAAGTCCAGCTCAGGCAGGAGGGGACTGATAATGCCAAGCTGCCAGGTAGCAAACAAGGAGCTGCTGGGAGCAGCACATTGGCCCTGGAGACTCTTGTTGGCTGAGGGAGCAGAGGAACGTTCATGATTTGAAACGAAGCCCTGTAGTTAGTCTGGGGCAGGAATTAAGTTCACTGAACCTGCAGGAGAGAGGTAATTTCCATGAAAAGAATACAACCTTCCCCCACAGTTTTCATTGCTTTATGAGCTTATAAGGGCTTTAATTTTTGCGTGTTTTGAAGAATAACTCAGGTTTAATACGGGCTGTAGCTTTCCATGAATCTGGTGATTTCTCTCTCAGCCTTTACGCAAGCAAATCATCTGTCTCTTAGTTAGGATCAATATAAAATAAAATAAATGCCCAATAGAAGCAGGTTATGAATTTTCATCAAGACAGCATCTTTCTCTTTCACTGCTTTAATTTATAAATGTTGTAGGTAATTACACTTACTAAAGTAAAATAAAAATTAAAATTTATGAATTTGTACTGTGCTCCTAGCAATGAAGAGATTAAAAATCAGTGCTAAATTTACTTTGACATGAATACAGATCCAGTACTCCCAGTGGGGTGAATTCTGAATTATACTGAATATTGTCAGCATTTCATTATACCAAGATTACTACAAGGGAGTGAGAGCAGATAGCAGGAATGATTTCACAGACAGCCTTTTATAAAGTCCCTTTAAAAAAAAAAAAAAGAAGAAAGAAAACCTATCAGAAACATTTTTATATAAATCTTGCTTATTTTTCTTCTCTTGACTTCATATCTCCTGAAAATATTAATAATTCAGACTGTTTTTCCAAAGTTATGAAATCATGAAGACACTGTTATTGGTTTTAACAGCACACAACCCAGCTCCCTTTCTGGCATGTTTGATTAGTGCTCCATGCATTTCAGTGGGCTTCTGTCCATTTAGCGCAGTAGAGCAACTGGCTCTGTGCCCTTCTAAAGGAAGATCCAAGCTTTCCAAAAAGGCTATCATACAGTATGCGTTTCCACGCAGAGTCGCAGTCTTCATGAATAGTCCCTGAAAAGCGTAGGCTATTTTGCTCATGTTACGTAGTGTTTTGATCTGCTGCAGTTTCTCATTCTCGATGCAAAGCTTTTGCCACAAGCTGCATTCCTATTTTAGTTGCATTTAGGCTGTTTTGCTGGCCATAAGCACCTCTTGCTGTCTTGCAGGACGAAACCAGTGAGATACTCAGTTAGTGTACTTACAGCTGACTATCTGAAGTTGGGTACATTGGAGGCTTATAAACCCAAGCTGCAGCTAAAGCAGGCAGATGGTTGGCTTGGGGCGTTCAACCCTGGCCCTGGAAAACCGAATATGTTCCAGTACCCTTTGGTGCCAGATGTCAAAACAGGCTGTCACCAATAAGAAAGGTTTAAGAAAAATCTGAGGGTGTGGAATACAGAATAATACCTAACTCCCCAACCATAGTGCTGTGACTCTTAGTTAATTAGTGTTTTTACATTGCTTTGCAGTCCACATGTGAAATTCAATGTATTATTAAATTATAGCTTCCCTATTGATTTTGTCTGTCTTCTGTCTAGCATCTTCCTCGCTGTTTATATTTCTCATGCATTGTGCAAAGTGCAATGCAGAGCTTATTTTAAAATGTTGCTAACGAAAACATGCACAAATGACAGAATATAGAGCTGGTAGTTCTCCAACATGCTAGAAAAGACCATCTAGATAAAGAAAAGAACTGCAAACTTGCCTACTCTGAAGATCATCACACCTTCAGTAGGAATTCTGAACATTAGTTGCCTTAATTTTGTCTTTCAAAAAGAAGAAAGTGCCCACAGTTTTCTAGTGTTTATGTTGCCTGATAAAAGAGATTATAAACTGGTACAGTGAGTTTTTCTGCAGTAGGGGTCGGTGGCTGACTTCCACTCCAGTGTGCTGGGACACACAGGCGCAAGTCATGTAGAAAAAGGCTACGAGTGTTCCAGGGCTCCTTGTTTGGTATTTGACAGCTTTTGCATTGACACCAGTGAGTGAAGAATCAATCCCTGGGAGGGAAATCTTGCTTCAGCTGAAGTCAGTGGAACTTTGTCCTGTATCTACAACAGACCAGCATTTGGTCTTTGCCTATAATGGAGTGCAAATAGAGCATGACAGTTCCTAAAAACGCAGGGCCAGAGCTCAAGTCCATCTGCCCAAGCTGGATAGACTGGAAGTAATTATTGTATGTGTATTTTATTATCATTTGAGGCTAAAATTACCTAGACTTCAAAGAGGTTATGATTTTGCACTGAATGAGGGAAACCTAAAATATAACAGTTGAGTGCAGCTAACAGCAACTGTCTTTTATTATGAAACGTACGCGACAGAAGTTCCTTCCATGTTTATCAGATTCCCTACACTCTGTTACTTTTTCCTTTTCCTTCCTTCTATTTTTTTTATTTTTTTTCCATTAGTACTCAATTTATTACGTGGCAAGAACAAATATTTTAGTAATAGCTGTGCCCATAGTGTCTGTTTCAGACTCCATTTTACATACTGAGTTAGAAATGCAGTTTCCTCTCCCATGTTTTTCATTATTTTCAGCTTGGTTAGATACTTATTCACAGTTGTTTTTTTTCTAAATGAAAATGCCAACTCCCACAGAGAAATTCCTTGACTGGATCTAAGCACTCACACTACAAAACTTAAGTAATGCAGAAAAAGGCACTGGTAGTGGTGGTAGGAGAGGAAAGGCATGGTGTTCAGCTGAATTCTAATGATGTAATTTAGCCTCTGAAAGCTGTTGCTCTTGCTATACCACTCAGGATGGCCCACTGCAATTCACAAAATTAACAGAGCCCTGCAAGTGAATTGCGCCCTCATGTTAAAACACAACTCCCCTCGCGTTATACTGAGTTTTACGATCTGGGATTCTACCTTTCCTGTTGCAACTTAAAGGAAAAAGGACCCACAACTTAAAAAAAAAACTGTGGTGAAATGGCTTTGTATGACGGCAGGAAGAACTGGTTTTTGCAGGCTTTTTGTTACCCTGGAAAGAACTCAGCATTTTCTGGTTCATGGAGTTTTCCTCCCCTATCCCTCCCTGTCCTTATTTGCATACAAGAAGAAATGAAATAAGGTACAGTCTGGCTAAGTGATTTGTCAAAGTTCATAAAGGAGAATAAAAAATGAAGAACTGCACCTCAGTCTTCTAAGTCCCAGCTTAGTGATTTCTTCATAAGATTTCAATTCTTCAAGAGTCTGATTCAGACCCTTCTCTAATTAGGATCTGATTAAAAATGTATTCTTGTAGTCTCTAAAGGGAAGAAATTGGAGATGGATTCATATTCGAAAATTCCAGGCCAAACATCAGAAACTCAGAAGTGTTGATACCCAGGCTGCCTGAAAAAATTATATTATACCAGTCATGTGTACACACTGTTATTTTTAATTCATTTGAATTCCTTTCCTTAGGATAAATGGCAATTGCACTAGCTCTCTGTCTGTCAATAGTACATGGCACCACTGTAATTCTATCTGCTTAGCAGTTATTTTAGCCTCTGTTCACTCCAGAGGTTACACATTTGGTTTCTTCAGAAAAATAAAGCCGACGTGACTTATTCAGTATACCTTCCCCTCTGCTGCCTCCTCTGCTGAATAACAGAGTAAAGGCTGAGAGGGAGCTTGATTTCTTGCTCTTACAACCCTGGCTGAAACAGCTCTGGTACACATGTGGAGAAGAGAGAGCAAGACCACAACAGAGAGTGCACAGGTGTCTGCTGAGGCTGAAAGGAAGACGTGGGAATCCTGCCTGCTAGTGAGGATGAACCGTCCTGATACTCTCTTTTCTCTTTAGCCTCTTCTTGCTAATGCATAACCCTCACGTGTGATGGTAGTTCTTTCATTCTGATCATCCTTTCTCATTCCTTCCTCTTCTTAAATGATATATTTCTATTTAAAGAATTAACCTCGACCATATTGTTTTGTCTCGTGTTATTATCTAACCCTGCGGTGGATTTAAGGCTGATGTGTCAGTGGCAGATCCCAATGTGCATGCAGGGGAGCGGGACTCTTTTGTCTGAGGTCTCAAGGTCAGTCACTTCTTTAACAGGGAGGCGGGCGGAACAGAGCCCAGCTCATGAAAGATCGCTGTGTTGTTGTAAGGTTAGCAGGATTGAGTTCTTATTTCTCCAAGTATAGTAAGTATGTAATACAGCTCTGGTCTAATTAAGTGAAGCCCTATTTGCATAAGTAAAACCAGGCAGTGTCTGGAGTGTCTCTGATGATGACCACATGGTGGTGAGAACCCGGGGTCTCAGACCAAGTGGTGCAAAATGGCTCATGTCCCTCCTGCTCAGGCTTAACACTGCAAAATAAGAAAGTCAGATAGATACCGAGGGGAGATTGTTGTGTTCACCATTACTGTGGTAAAAGCCATGTCTATTTTCTCTGCTGTCTCTGTGGGGCAGGTAAGCCACATTACTTACCCAACTTCAAGGACACACCTTTTTGGCGGTGAAAACAGCTGGCTCAATGCCTCCAGCAGAAAGAAGGAACACGATATGCTTAGTCATTTCTTCCACATTATGAGACTGAACCTTCTTGCTTGGAAAAAGTGTTTTTTTCAGTGGGAACAGAATCAAACTCTGTAAATGCATCTCAGTAGGAAAATCTATGAAAGCAATGGGTTGCATGAAAACCAACCTAGAACAGGAAAAATACAGAATGAGGAAGGCAGAATTTATATGTGATAGATATAGATGTTGTTTCTGTAACAGTTGTTTTGGAACTGGTCTGGAAACTTGCTCTTTTTTTTATTATTATTTCTGCTGGGAACTGGGGGGGAAAAAATCCAATGTTTTTAACCATACAGAAGAATTGTGACAATACTGACTAGTGTCATCAGTCACTGCCAGAAATAACATAGCCCCAATTATTTGTTACTCAAGCATAAATGTCCCACTGAAATTCACATTGATGGCAATTAGAAAACAAAAAAATCTCACTGTCAATACACAAACAGGAAAGAAAATGAGCACTGTGTGTCAGACCAGTTTCTTCCATCACACTCCTTATCCGTGTTTTCTAATTTCATCCCTGATTTAAGCACTCAAAAGGTTCTTTTTATATATTAGTTCATCTGTACTGCAATATTTTAGATGTACTTCTGCTGAGTTATTAATTAAAAAAAACAAACTATCTGGCCTTTCGTAGGTCCTCAGTCAACTGATCGTAAGCCTGGAGTACAATTAGTCATATCCTACGAGAGCACCCGTCTGACAATAATGTTGAAACACATGAGGAACATTGTGAGTATTTTTATCATAATTAGTAACTCATAACTTCATGCATTTGCAGAGTACTGTGAAAACATTAATCCTCAAACACCCTTTCTGGGATAACTAATTTTAACTCAAAATAACAATGATGCTGTTCTGTCATCATTTCTCCATTTGAGCTTTCTCAATATGGTTGCAGGTATGGGACAGACATGGAAAATGGGTTTCCTTAAAGGCTGTTAATGACCTTTTCCAGGCCATATAGAAAACCAATTTTGATGTCTGTTTTGGCCCTTTCAGCTGATGCATTTTGATACCAGTAGGACGTAAGGCATCATGCAGCACATGACTTTTTGTAGGATGTCAGCCTGGCATTATCGATTGATTATCCATGCATTTCTTTGAAGTCTGGCATGACTGGTCTATGAGCAGGGAAGAGCTCAGCACAGGGAGTAGTGGTGTATTTTAAGAAGCAATCTTGTTTGGTGGGATGATGCTCAGCTTTGTGACACGCTCTCTGTCACAAAGCTAAGTGGTAAATGCTGTGCATTCCTGGAGCCAGACTACGAGAGGGGGAAGCTGGCAGCTCTCCCACAGCACAAGACAGGTGAAATTGGCTGATGAGGATATCTTGAGAGATCTAGCTGGTGCCGTGTGTGATCCCTCAGCTGAAGCAGAGTGTCTGTTTCATAATGAGTTCAGCCGCGTAGATGTGCTCTTGAATTCCCAATTGCTCAAGTCTCAAGTAATGGCTGTGGCAAAGAGATCCTTCACTATCTTTGTTCTGCACGGAGCTTAAAGCACTTATTAACAGTTGTGGGTTCTCACTGCATACACTGATGCCACCTCCATCCCGAACTGGATTGCAATTGCTTTCCCTAAATGGGGCCAAACCAGGACCTTATGTGAGCACCAGCCAGTAATAAAATGAGGCAGAATGTGTAATTAGTTGTATGAGACACACGAGGTTTACGTAGCTCCAACTGTTCTCTTTTGGCCGCTCTGCTTCTGATTTGCAATTCAAGCATGTTTATTTTGGTCTTTAACATCCAATAAGTCTCTGTCTTCAGACACTTGTCTTTTGTTTCCTGTGTGCTACCTCAACAGGTGAGATCAGCCTCTGCTGACAGGTCCAGTTTACACAAACTTTAGCTTCAGGATATAGTTTAAGACCCTCTTTATTTTTTCTATTGTGCATTTTAAAGCTAAATTACTTTGACAAACTTCTGGTAAAGTTGTAGTCGGTGGAAGAGGCATATTTAAGTAATCGCCACACTGATGATGTCACTGTGAGTTCAGGCAGGTGATGTGGAGATGCACACAGAGCTACAGATGTTGGAAATAGTCTTTCTCATTGTTTCCATCGTATTTAGTGTATAGGCTCCTGACAATGTTCTTTAACTTAGAAAGTTCCAGCCATTTCATTAAATGAAAATAAATTACAGGGTAGTTAGCTGTGTATAGCAAAAATAAAATCCAGGGTTCAGTTCAATTTGTTATGGAAAGGGACAATGCAACTTTAAGTTATTGTCTGGCTTTTGAAAATAGGTGACTTAAATCAGTTTGCAGAGTTTGCAGAGAAGTTGTAGGAGTCCAATTCAGTAAGACTAGCAATGATTCATGACCTGAAATAAGATCATTGTTTTAGCAGCCTCACTTAGGAAACTGTGTTTTTAAACGCTGGGCTTCTGATTCCTTCCTTCCATCTGGCCATTGCCGCCTGATCTGTAATGTGAAATAGTAGTGCTTTGGGGTACTGTAATACTGGACTGCTGTCAGGCTAGTTGCCTATAACAGAAAGGTTCTTTATCCCATTAATAATCTCCTCAGCTTTCCAGTCATATAGATCAATCTCTGACACACTTTCTTTTCTTTTTCTTTCCTTTGCTTTTTTTTCTCCTGTTGAGCTGAACAGGGATTTTAAAAGTATGCAAAGACCATATCTTATTCAAGACATATTAAAGCTATTTCAGGTATATTCAGTCTTTTGCAGAGTCTCACTGATTATATTTTAGTGGTTCATCTGTGCAGAGATTACTTTGCTATCTTGTTTTATTTCATAATTTATAGTAAATAATTTTTGTGCTGCTCTTCCCGATTTAATTTATTTCTTTATAGAGATTTTATGATGTGTTCAGATGTGAAAATAATTGTAGTAGGCCAAATTAATCCCAAATGTAGCTTCAGAGAACTTACAGGAATTGTGATAGAGACTTTTGATCCATGTAAATAAATTTTATTTACTATTTCTGTGGGTTTACTTCTAGGAGTTTTAATAGGAGATCTAGATTCTGCTGTGCACGTCCTATACCAATATACAACACACGAGGGAATCCCTAAGAAGGAGGTGTTTTATAGCGTCACATAGGTTTTTTAAAGGACAAAGTCAAAATAGTGCAATGCTATAGCTTTGCAGGTTTTTTTCATGAAGCTAACCCCATCTTGTGGGATGTCATAGATGAAAAAAACTCTAGAGCAGTTGCGAGAGCATTGGTCTGGTGCAGACCTGCCAGAGGACCGTCTTATGTGGGTACATGAGTGGATTCCACAGTGCAGGTACTTCTGATCTGATGCATCTGCATGTGCCAAATTTGCTTCAGATGTACAAGTCAGTCATCCCTAGATCTGCTTCAGAATGTCCTCTCATCAACATTTCAAAGCTGGTCCTGCTTGAAGAAAACTCTATCAAAAATGCTTTAAAACCAACAATGGAGAAGAACAGCCTTACAGATTTTGCAACTGGAAAGGACCATTAATCTAATCTAACCTTGTGTAAAGCACAAGTTATATTTTCTCACTGAGAAAATACTTGGCTCTAGACCACCGATGCAGATGGAGAAGCTGTTTCAACAGAGAGACGTAAGAGTGGTTGCAAATGTTTTTCTGCTGTTTAAGACTGTGGGTGCACAATGAAGACAAGTTCTGTTAAATAGATACTTATAAGATACTAACAATGTTTCAGTCTCAAGATTTTCCACAGCAATTCATAGTTTTATTTGAATACTGAGATTCTGTAAGTCAGGTGATTCACATCAGACGCACTGCTTCTACTTATGATTTGAATGGCA
Source organism: Phalacrocorax aristotelis (assembly GCF_949628215.1). Classification (NCBI taxonomy): domain Eukaryota; kingdom Metazoa; phylum Chordata; class Aves; order Suliformes; family Phalacrocoracidae; genus Phalacrocorax; species Phalacrocorax aristotelis. The sequence continues at coordinate 147,296,856 of NC_134276.1, read as the reverse complement.
TCACTATGACTGCTGAGGGAAAAAACTTTAAATCCAATTTTCAAAGACACAAAAGCCATGATGCTAATAAAATGGAATTTTCCAAATATGCATAGTATATAATTCTACTTATACATATATATTATTTGTATTATACATATGTATACATATATTTCTATATACAATATACATATAATTTTAAGACTTTTGGGGTGTTACTTGCTCCACTCAAATGCAGAAAATGCAACACTTTATGCATAGGCAGTATGGGCGATATTGCCTTAATAAAGTGAAGCTGGACTCGAAGGAAACTTTTGTGGAGGGATGAAAACTGGAGAGGTTGTATGGAGAGATCTCTGAGTCATGGAGGATGTGGCAGCAGGAGGGGATGAAACAGGGCAGGTTTATTCTACAAACACAATACCTGGCAAAGTGCACTAAGTGATTTTAGAAGGAAGATACAGGAGCCCTGGGGAAGGTTTGTTTTGGCCTGTAAAAGGACCTGTTAGCTAAGACTAGAAACAGTCCAGTTGTGCCAGCACAATACCTGAAAAATAGGAGCAGGCAGGAATAGAAGCACAGGGGGAGTGCTAGGAAGAAAGCTGGAAAGTCTACCTTAAAAACGTAGGCTCCTAGATCTGCATAGAAACTGTGGAGATAGATTTATGAAAATTGAAAGACACACAGGTTTTGAACTTGAAATGCTCAGGGCCTGTTCCAGACAGTGTCGGACTGTATTAACCAACACAAAGAATGGGAGATATCAAGACCATACCAGACCTTACACAGAGCAAACTGTGGGCTAGCTTAGTACTGCACAGCCAGAAACAGCAAGGCAACCTCCTGCTGCACTGCTGGGCTTGCTTCTCTATTCAAAAAGACACCAGAGGCAAAAGAAATAGCCATTTCTGAAGTTCAGAAAAGGTTGGCTAATATATCTCTTTTCCTGCTTCACAGAGAACCAGAAGGGAACAGTGGTTCAGCATTGGCTCAGAAGGAAGTCTGCTTTGTCTGCCGACTTCATTGCCATGACTTCAGGCATGCCCTGTTTTTCTAGATAAGCAGCTAAACTTTCGATCCTCTCTGCTAAACATTTTTGCCCATTACTTCTTGTGGACAGATTAGCTCCTCAGGGGCAGTGGGGAGGAGAAACAAAGCCAACTTATCCTGAGCCTCATGCCAATAAATGTAAAATGTTACTAGAATTCAGGAAAGTGTGTGTGGGTGATGAATTCAGAACCAATTTTACAGGGGAAAATTTGCTGGAAGAAAAATAAACTCCTACAGTACTTTCCAAAACTACTTCCAGCTTTCCTTTTATCAAAGCTTGAAGCTGTCATGTACCACTCTTGGTGATTAGTGATTCTGGGATAGCTGATATGTGGGCGATGAATTAGTAATCAGCTTTAGGCTTACACAGACATCCAGCCTCTTTCCATTTCATGTCCTACACCATCCGGGTAGAAATTTCTTCCAAAAATATTTGTGAGACGTGGTGGTTTAAATGCTTTGGGAAGAAAGGTGAGAACCAAGTTTTCCCTAAATCACAGCGATGAAATTTATTTCTAAGCCTGCAGGTTCAGGGCTGTAGGGAAGTTCCCACGTACAGTACAGGTAGATGCTCCACTGCCTTTGCTGGGCTTTGGCTCTAGCTTGAGGTGGGTAAGGGGTGGGGATTTTTGTTCAGTCTTAGTTGGTTCCCATTGTTCCTCTCATGGGCCCACTAAATTTTATACTTTATGAATATCATTATATAGATTTACATGGAAAATATATTACCTGCCAGCAGTGCGATGCCTGCCAATTAAATAAAAAGCCACATTATCCTTTCAGAATATTATGAATGTATCCTGCTTTCTTTACTGCAGCCCATGGATCAGCCAACAGGGATCGGGAAGAAGTTGCATAGGCAGGCCGAGCCTGGCCAGTCACCCAGGGATGGAAAACAAGCGGAAAAAATTCTCTTTGAGCTGAACAGGAGTTATTCAGAAAGTATTGGTGACAGAATGAAATCAGCAGTTTGGCTGATGGAGGGAGGTAACACATTCAGATGGAGTCCTCTCTAGACTGGCACAGAAAAAGAAAATAAGAAGCCATTAGAAGAAAGTTCTTGTACTAAATCTAGCTTATAAAGAAGTTGGATTTCGTCTTATATTCATAGAAAATGCTTTTACTTTAAAAATGAATGCAAATTAGTTAGACTATGTTCTCTTTTTGGACTGAAAATTAGCTGAACACCTATAAACAAAGGGTGCTACTACTCAGCAGTAGTTTAAATTGGGAAGAGATGAGGTCTGTTCTTGTGCACAGGGATTACTGTTGGATTCCAACATATTTGTTATAAAGGTATTTGACAAATATGTTGTACAGAAAGTTGTGTTATTATTTCTTGTTAAACCCTTTAATCTGTCACAGTCACAATACTGCCTCAGCTCTAAATTCTAACTGCTGATTTTTAAATAAGTAATTCCTTACATAGCTGATACGAGCTAAATTAGGAAAAAAAACCACCCAACAACAAAAAGTGAGCTCTGTTTAATAATATGAGTGATCCGGGAGATGAAGGTGAACATAAATTAAATTTGCCACTGGTTGCAAATGAAGAAAACATTAAAAATTATAGTGGAGACAGAGCAAGATCAAGAGAATAAAAGTAATTTCCAGAACCCTACAACCAGCTTGGACAAATGAGAAGTATTTCCTCAGGGAGGTATAGATCTATATTCCACAGTAATGTGAAGATAAAACAAGCAAATGGTGAGACAGGAGGTTGCTGTGAGAGATGCCAATGAGAAAGGCCAGATCCTGGTGTCATGGTGCAGAAAGAAAGTAGTTCATCTTTATAAGGCTTTGATAGTAAAATATTTCTCTCAGGATGTTTTGGGGTTTTTTTAGAACTAGAATACAAGTTCAAAGAACAGTTAGTAGTGTTTCTTGGGAGTGATTGATTCTTCAGGAGTGATTTGTCGTTATTAAAACCTGACTTAGTTAAGAACAGACTAACAAGGACACAAGTTAATTGTGCAAATATTTAAGGGAGAAGACAGCAAGGTTCAAGAGGACTTATTTAGGATATTGAGCAAGAGTGTAAGTAGAAGTAATGAGAGGTAACTAAGGAGCAGAAATTCCATGCATCATTTAATGAAATGCTTTCTTACAAAGGAAGATGGCAGGCTGTAGAATAATCTAAAGAAAAGTAGAGGGAGCTCTGTACAGTTTCAGAAATTAAAAATAGACTGGATCAGGCATATACAGATTCTTTTAACTAGTTAAGAAATTGAGAAGAAAAATAGTGCAGGGTGAAGACACAGATAACAGTGTCACTATTTCTTTATGCATTTTTATATTCACTTGTTATCTGTACCTAGGCAAGGAGAGAAAAGAATATGTATGTGACAAAAAAAAAAATAGAAAGAGAACAACAGCTTTTGCTTGTGTTTCTTTTCTCCAAGGCTAATTTTCTTTGATGCCCTCTAACAGGCAGCAATGGTGTTAATCTTGAGTGATTTCAAAAGGAAAGTGAAATGGGGATGTTGTCTTAAGTATTTGTTAACCCCTGTGCTTTATTAAAGAGAGAAGAAAATCTGGGATCTATGTTTCTAAGGGTCCAAACTAGATCAGTCTTATCTCAGCCAGTGTCATAGACTCTGTGGCTAATTATCCATCTGAAAATTAAATGTTCCAAACACAACAGTCATACAGGACTGAAAGCAATGGAATTTATCTTCTTTACAGGCTTGGTGGTAATTCTGGAATAAAAGCTTCAGAGATCTGTTTATGATGTCTCCTCTCTGTGTTTATGCCCTGCACCAACATTGCTTATTCATAGAATAATATAATTTGAAATCATGTCTGAACCTTGATTTCTTTCATCTATGCAAAAAAGCAGAGTTTAAATGACTTAAAGATAGGAATACAGCATGTGGTTCAGGAATCTAGAACATGTCACCTCCTTCTCTTTCAGAGAAAATACTTCTATGCGAGCCTTGCTCAAATCTTTTACTGTAAGTTGTACATGTAATACATTCGCACTTCTGGTTATACAGTCACCTCCTTTCATATTATTTTTGCAGCTTTGGTGACATTTTTATACTCACATGGTGTTATGTGGAGCACCCAGTAATCTAGTCCCGAGCACTGGTGAAGTATTTAGAGCAGTGTCAGAGCTCAGGAGTGAGACTGAGGGACGCAAGCCATTCTAAGACATCTTTTTCTTTTTTGTTAATTCAGAAACAACAAACACACACAAAGCTGTATCATTACTTGCTGGAGCTAAATTCTAGCCCTCCTTGTCTGCTACTGCCGACGGTCAGTAAAAGGCATGAGCCTGTTCTACCTGACAGTTATAGTCACGTAGTTGTACAGACTCTTCCCCATTTCATTTGGGATTGTGTCTATCCTAATATACAACTCTTGCTGGATCACCAAGACAATAAATTACTCTTTTTAAACAGGGTGTCAGAGCTACAGTTCCTTTCCTCCTTTTTTCTGAAAGTGTTCAATTCTGGATTCAGAGCTCTGTAGGAGTAAAGGCTTGAAAGGGAAACCCTTATGACCTTCTGGGTATCACAGGCCAGCTTTCATATTATTTGCTTCATTGTAAGCAGAATTAGATGGGCTTTTCTCTCAAATGACTGAAGCAGATCAGAAGCATTTTACATAGTTCTTAGGAAGCCCCAAATCTTCTGGGATCCAGCCTGTTTCCCAGAACTGTCTTTCTCCTTACAAGAAAAAAAAAACTGGTTTTATTAAATATTTAACAAATAATACTTGTTCATTAAAAAAAAATGCCACTGTCTGTGTGTCTTGGTCTAACTGGAATGGGATTCAGTTTGCAGCTAAGATACATACATATATAGTGTGATGGAATTTAGCTGCCTGATCATGGCTGTTTTGAGTCCCACAAAGTAACTGCCTTGACCTCCAGTGACCACTCCAGAATGCTGCCAGTTTCCCATAAAGCCTGTCATATTTCCAATTCCTTATACACCTTTTGTCATCTGAGGTGACATGAGGCAGCAGTATTTTAGAAACTGGATCTTAGTTTAGATGCCTAAGCTCCCATTTTGATCAGTGGAGACTTAAGTCCCAGTTCATTTTCCTAAACTTATAGGAGATGACCAGATATGTCCCATCTGGCCTCCAGCTGCCACTGCAGAAGAGGAGGGCCTAATACAAGGCTTGTGGCATTTCTGAGGGTTTATGCAGATAGCTTAAGCATCTTACATGTCTCAGATGGTGCCAGACAACAATGTGTGGGCAATTTAACCAAGCCAAGCTAGGAGATGTCCACACTATGGTAAGCTGAATCTCTTTCTGGCTTCCCTCCTTGACAGCATTACAGACATCTGCTTAGACTTTACTGGGAACTTACATACCTACCTCACATATACACCGGGATAAGTTAACACCTTGACGTTTTTGCCCAGAACTGTTGTGTTTGTTGCAGTGTGTTAGCTGTGAAGCTTCCCTCCTGTCTCCGTGACTGAGGGTTAGTTTTTCCCATCTGACAGCCAGGAGACCTTGAAGAGTGTTGGCTGGCTCAGTTTAGAGATTTTGTGATTCGGAACAGCTCTAGACCCTATTTTTGCCAGCATAGTTCTCCCCATTAGGAATGCAGTATACCGTCTTTTATTAACAGCTAGGCTGCACAAGTCCTTGCTCCTCTACTACAAAGCCAAACCAATAAACATGCACCTTTCGTTTCGCCAAAATGTCGTATTTCATTTGGAGACAAAGGGCTGGAATAAACTACAGCGACAAAAGCACTGCTTTCATTAATTGTCAACACCCACTGTTTGCCCATTTGGTACACTGACAAGCTACGCGCAGAACAGGAAGGTTGATGAGGATGTTGAAGGGATTCGACTGCACAAAGTGCACAAGCTATTTTGGGAGATTCAAGTCAATAACATAAATGGAGCAACTCTGCATTTTTATCATAATAAATAACAAAGCCATGCAGAGGCTTGCTCCACTGATACCACTGACACCACCGACACTACCAGATTTCTGAAAGGTAGAAAATGCTGGCCCAAAAATTGCTTTCCAGAACTTCCATGAAACAAAATTTATGTTGCTCTGAAACAACATATCTTTTTATTTCCCTGAATTAAATTCAGATAAACTTAATTTCTTTTTTTGTTGCTTTGCTGGTGACCTCCTTTCTAGAGACCTCTGACACAGTGTGTCTTCTCTGTTTATGTACATACCTGGATGCGTGCACGAGATAGGAAAGAAGATAGGAATAGGAATTAAGTTGCTCACAGAGGGGGAAAAATTGGGATCAGAAAATATAATAAAATAAAACTTCTCTTGCAGAGAAGCAGTTAAACGCTTTCAAATTTTAGGTGAAAAAAGCAGTTAGTTAGGAAAAAAACCCTTATTTGTGCAGTCACTTTTGTCCGTTTGCTTTTCTGTTTTGTCTTGCCAATAGCAGACAGTGCAGGATGCGCCATAGTGATATAGTGGATTATCTTATTTTGTAATTTTTGCTTAATTACTGCAAATGTGATTTTTATTTTTAATTTTCTTTGAAGTAATTTGAAAATATTTTGTGGCAGGAAAGCTAACAGTTTAGTAGCAGAGTGTAATAGAAGTGTTCAGTGCTTTAGGGTCTGCAGAGCTCAAAGGAAAACGAGGAAGGGTCTTCCATTCTATGTTAGGATTTATGAAGTAACAATGCAAACACCCGTTCACACAGCAATCGCGTTTGTCCTGAAGGTTTATATATCTTATTAACCTGTTTCTGAAGGAACCTCTTGCTTGGTAAGATCATTGTCTTAGCGCTGATTATTTTCTCAGCTCTTTAAATATAGAAATAGCCAGAGGATGTTATCTTTTTCTACGGCAGAGGCTGTATTTGTTAATTAAGCTGCAGCTTACAAAGACAGGGTTTAGCCTTTTTGTGCTAAGTTACGCAGGGACTCAGGGAAAGTGAAAGACACTGTAGCAGCAGTGATGGCTTTTCCACATTTCTTACTAGTTTTAATTTAGTCAAGAGGCAGCTAGTAATTTTTACAGGTTACTGGGGTGCAAGGCTGATTTCTTCTGTGGAATTTTTTCTAATCCTCCTTTATTGGATAATAGTCAAACCTGCCTCATGTCTACACTTAATATATAAACATTTTGCTTTGTAGCTGTGAAGGTTTTTTCTAACCACTTGCTATAGTGATATGTTATTTAAAGATGTAAGGATATCTCAATATTAAACGTTAAGGAATATTTTGTAGTCCTGTCCTCAATATGTAGTAGATAAAGTCTTGTGGCAGGGCATGTAAGAAAAAATACACAAGAGGAAGGTAAAGGATAGGAAAACTGAGAGCTACAGGACAAAGAGAATTTATTATTTTATTTTAATTTGGGGGCAGTAGCTGTAATGAGAGCCTTGCTAAAGCCTGGGTTTTGTTTTTTTCATTGAAGAAGGGGAAGAAAGCAACTGAGATTTGAAAATGTCCAGGAAATTAATTTTGGGGAAGAAAGAAAGTTATTTATAGAGGAGGAAAGGCAGTATTAGTTAATGCAACTTACCTTTGATCATTTTTTTTGTCAAGATGGTTGAAAATGAAAAATGGGAAAAAGAGAACAGCAGCTGGAACTATCAAATATTCGGGAGCCATCAATCTGTTTCACCCTAGGACAAAAGGTGGAAAAATATCTGCATGTCTAACACTAGGAGAAACAGATGACGTGATTTAAATTTGAGGCAATAGTCACATAAAAGGAAAATTTGATGTCACTTAGGAAGAGGTGAGTTTTAAAAAGCTTTACAAGAAATTATGCCTAAAGTGCATTTTATAAGAATTATAAAACTTTCCTTAAAATTCTTATGGGTAAGGCCCAATATTCTTATTGGCTGCTAAACTGAATAGTTTAATATATTGCAGATTCTGAAGTAGTTAGGCCGTTCGTGACGCTAACAACAAATCCATCCTTATGGAGAGTTGTGGATGGTTAGCAATGATCAAGGGAGAAAAGTCATTAGGATAATGTAATCCTTGTGGAAAAATTAATTTAATTTCATCCATTATTTCCCAGCTACAGCTAGTATATTTAAAATTAAATTACACAGGACATGACATAACCTATCTGCATGGGTTTCTGTAAGTAAATATCAATACTTTTTTGGCTTTGGAAAGTAAAATTGGAGTGAAAAATGGAACACAGCCATAACAGATTCATGTCTGTATTAGTTTTTCAGTATTGAATTACAGATGTAGAGAGAAGTAAATCCAGAGTATTATTTCCTCTCCGTCACTCTTCCTCATTCTTAAATATTTTCATCACCTTCTGCCTGACTTTAAAAGGAAATAACGTTTCAAAAATAAACTGATGTTTTAAACATATATACAGGCAGTTGTAACTGAGTTCCTTAAAAACATCAGTCATTATCAAGGTTAAGTACGTAGGTCATTCTCTGAGAAATATTGTTCAGTCGTGGCTTGTTTGTATTTGAAGAAAGCACACGGAGTCATTTTCTAAATTCAACTAACACTTTTTTTATTGGCAGATCAAAATCACTGGGGTTTTTTGGCTATAGGCATAGCAAGGAGAGCTATGGCATTTCTGTTGGGAACTTGGTTTTATACCTTTCCAGCCTTACGGACTTTTGTAGCTTGAACTTATATACAAGTATACACAATCAAAGATTTCAGATAGTAATTTAAATTGGAAGTAACTTCTTGCAAGGGAAGTAAGCTTCCTTTATTTTTGGATTAATTAAATTACTACAGAATTAAACATAGATAGAAAAAAGTCTAAAACTTTGGGTTTTTTCTATTTGCTTGATCACAGGTACATTCAAGCTTTAAACATTTTGGACAGTAGTTAAAGTGCAAAATGACATTCCCAAGGTACCCTTTGATTTTCCTTCTGGCCTGGACTATGGACAGAAGTCATTGATTTTTGATCCATTAATAATAAGAAAAAGGGCGTTTCCTGGTTTTCAGAATTACTCATAAATATGCTAGAAACGTTACTCTGCATTCATAAAGGACCCAACAGAGCAGATATTCTTTGGTGCAGATGAGACTGGCATTTAGGTCAGATGTTCTTTATGTTCACCTAAGTTTATAAATGTGTCAATGCAGTCTGAGTCGAAAGCCTGAGAAAGGACTAGTTTGCCCAAAAGCTTGGGATATTTGCAGGCCACATCAGTTGTCTTAATAAAACAGTTTACTTCAAATTTCACCTACTTAGGATTTAAAAGATATTTCTGCCATGTTAATTCCACTCTTCTTTTCGTACTGTGATTGTCAAACTGCCAAGATCCTTCTTTGTCCCTAGTAGGGAGGGTTTAGAAAAGTCCAGCCCCTTCTGTGGCCATTGCAGGTCTTGTCTCAAGAAATGCTTCAGAGAAGCAGGCTCTTCACAAGAAAAGATTCAGCTATTGCCCAATCAAAAGTGAATCCAGCACAAACTCATCATACGAGCTACCCAGACTCTGCTCCTGTAAAGCCGTGGCTGATTTATGCCTGCTGCTCCTCAGTAGTTTTGAATGATGAGCTTGTAGTGGGATAGAGGCGTTTTAACATTTGGAGGCCCTCATTAGATGTTTTGTGTCATATTGGGAGGCAGGGAAGGGCAGCTGAGAAGTGGAAGGTGTGATCTGGCTTTTGAAGAGAGCTCAGCTGAAGCTTTTTGATTGCTTGGTGGCATAACAGTGACACTGCAGATGGAAAATAAGGACAGTTGTGGGATTTGGAGTGTCCTGTTTGCCTTTCCACAGTAAAGGGAGATGAAGTGGGAAAATATTATCTGTAAAGCAGGGGGGAAAGAAACCAATACCCGACAACCAGAACTAAGCTCTCTAGTTGGAATTCAGGTGGCTGCAGTTTAAATTACCTCTAACAGTCTGGCTGCTGATTGCTACTATTCATGAAAAGTGGCTTTGTTTTAGTTCTGAAAGATCCCAGAGCAACTGCTTTGCCCTGAGTGTTCTTCTCTGAATTGCTAAAATACTCTTTTTTTTAATTTTCTCTCTTGACCCTCTCGTCCCACTCACCTCTTTCAACATATATCTAGCTACATACAAAGGGATACCGAGGAAGTAGTTTTCTGTCTGTGTTTCATATGGCCAAAGGCCTACTGCAAAGTGCCTTCCTTAGATTTTGGGAGGAGTCAGCTCTTGGAGGAGGGTTAGTTGGCTGAAGGCTAGATAATGTGCCAGCGTTGCTAGCAGGGTACAAGGAGCAGCTCAAAGGCATAGTGACAATTTTTGTCTGACTTTTTCTCGATTCACTGCATGCGCTTCTGGATTCCCTGGTCCTGACAAGGCAATCAGCTTGGATTCTTTCCCTGGCAGGTGAATGTCAGACTGAGCGTGTTTCAAATGCAAACGATGCTGCCCTGATCTGTGCCTTTGCTGCCCTGAGGTGTGCAGTGGGGAACAGCACTTGTTACTGCTTGTGACTCAAAGGGGAGCAGAACCCCACGGATGCAGCTGTCCTCTCTGTTACCTTTGCAGCCCATTACCTGCCATCTGGGCTCCTCAGCCCGGTGCCCTTTGCAGCCACTGCTGGCCTCCACTTTTAAAATTAGCTGTGACATGGTCCCCAGTTAGGTAATACACTGCTGGGATGATTTATAAAGCCTGACGTTTTACAGGACTCTCCCTGTACTGTATTTCCATGTTTGAGATAGTGAAGATTGTTGTGCTGGCCTCAGCAGTTGAGCTGATATGGTTGGTTTTTTTAACCATACTCCCTTTTTTGTCTGAAACAACTAAAATCTCTTGGCCTTCGAGTTACAGTCATGCTTTTCTATTCATTGAGAAGAGCTTGATTACAGTTAGGATCCTGGTTGCTTGGACTGGTATTTAAGGCTACATTTCTTTCTCCTTCTTGATTTTTAAGATACGTGTAATTTTACTGTTATCTGTAATCCTTGATTGAAGTTCTAGTATAGTCCTAGATCAATAGAGACAGGCTTTCAAACAGACAGTGCAAATTATAAATCCTACATTAACAACATGGTATTCTGTCCTAGGAAAATACCCATTAGTTTCACTGCCACTTAATAGCATTCTTATTTTGGCTGTTGAGTCCCATCTATCTGAATCCCGTGTATATTTTAAAGCAGATATACTTTGGGGAGCTTAGCAATAGTAACATTAAGTGTTCACATAGTGCTGACAATACATAATGATTTGAGTAGTGCATCCTTTGATGCTGTATAGTGTTAATGATCGCAATCATAAGCTTTGCAGTTGACCACATCATTTGCCTTGAAGGATCATTTCAGATAACAAAACCTAGAGATTTGTTGTGAAGGAACTGGTTGCTCACACACACAAGCACTGTTTTCCTTCCCAATAGAGCAGTTATTTATTGCTAGGCCACCAGCGGTTTCTCCTATCACAAGGATGTGTTGTTGATAATGCCTGTAGAAAGCCCCATATTTCTAGACACATACTGTGAATAATCAAAATCTGAGAAATTACTTTACTCTAGCTAGGTAAAATTACAATGGAAAATATAAATGCAGCTGCCTAGGTAATGCTCTGGCTTCATCGGTTCCAGACATTTTGAGATCTTTTCTTTTTGCCTGCATTTTCATTTCCATCCTGTCACAAGGTAAACTTGCTGCTTAAAATGCTGATAATACGATTAAATTACTGATATTCTGATATGCCCCATTTTGTGCTTTCTGATTGTATACTGTGTTACCAACACAAAGGTTTCTGCTTAATGATAAGGTAAGCACTAAGTGACATATGCTGGCAAGATACCTATTCCATAGTTTTTCTTGATTATGTTTCTCGTGTGTTCTTTTAAAGCGTCTCATACCGCCAATGTGTTTTCTAAGTAACTGTAATGTAGCTTTAGGATTAACCTTACAGGTGTTGAGACGTAAACAAAAAACTCTCCACCCACCAGCATTAGCTTATGACTGAGCCTGGTTAATAGATTGGCTGTGATCTCAGGTAGCTACCATAAAGTGGAATATCTGGAATATCGTTAAATAATCTGAACTGGAAAATTAAAGAGTTTGCAGCTGTGTGATGGGAGAGATCGGAAAGACTGTTATTTTAAGAATCTTCTCCTGCCCATATTGCTGCAGGAAATGGTCCTAGCTCTTCTATAGAAATATGCTTTATGGAACAGCCTTAGAAACAAGCAAGTCTCCCCAGTACCAGCACTGTTACTTAGGGGTTAAAATCAATAGGAGCTTACTGGCGAGAATCCAGTTTCTATGCATTGCTCTGGAAAATGGAAGGGCTAGATGCTGTATCGGATTAAGCTGAGTTAAAGTAGATTGAGGCTTAAAGTTTTTTTCCATCAGAACGTAAATTATTAAAGATAGGCAATTTTACCTTGTTCTGGTATTATTTCATTTCTATTTTACTGATTCAATATTAAGCTGAATTCTAAGAATTCCTGTTGTTTACTGCACTAGCACTCCAATTTAGCCAAGAGAATACAGAGAATGTAACATGTTTCTGTGTCTGCTGAAAGTCCAGATTTCATTTGGTACTTTTTGTTTGCTTTCATTGCTAGAACATGAGCATTCATATTTATGACCATTTTGTTTTTCAGTGCCTCCCAGATGGCTCTGCCCCATGTGCACACGCTGAATTTTATCTTCTGCCATACCCTTATGAGGTCAGCCGAAGGAAAACACGAACAGCTCCAAAAAGCTTTGACCCTACTTACAATGAAATTGTGAGTACCATTCACTTTCTTCCACCATTTCTTACTTGTTTGATTTTCTTTGCCCATTCTTGAAACAAAATAACAGTACATCCTTTAGAGCTGTTACCATGAGTATGATCAAAAAGAAGGAGCATATCGTAAGTGGAACAACAAATGGGGGCAATCTTCTGCTTTGCATCTTTCTCAGAAGTAAAACAATCTCTTCATATCTCTTTCTTCAGGAAAGCAGCTGGATTATTCACACTGCTCTATCTTACACCATAACCACAGTTACACGTTAGCCAAATGAAACCAACCATCATTGCACCAAAATCTAGGCTCTTTTGAATGCAGATTTGTACAATATCATCAAAAGCACTAATTGAATGGCTGCTGTTATTCAAATCCACACTTGAAAGTAGACAACAAAATTGGTTGTCACTGTCCTAAATGATAACAAATAGCCCAGGTTTTTTTACGTCAAAATGCTAGCAGTTCACAGCCACGCATAATTATTTCACACGCCAGTGAAGTGCTCGTGCCTCTGGGGTGAAAAGAAACATTTGTATGGAGAAACATTTACGACAGAATGGGAAGTGGCATAAACTATGTTGTTTTGTGAGGGCAGATGGGATTCAAACAGTAGGTGGGATTTGAGATTATAATTATTACATATAACAAATCTCCTAAAGATCTCAAAGCAATTTAGAAATGCACTTTGAGCAGGGTTTATAGTAGAAGGCATGGAAAATATTACCACTCCACTCTGTTTCATAGATAAGATATGATAAAGCTTGAGTTAGTCAGCTGAGACTAAGTGTCCTTATCTCCTGTCCTGGAGTTTTAATATTTTTATTTTCCCACATCTATTTGATTACAAAAGTTACCTACTTACGCTGATGACTTCCAGCGCCTCTGTAAGTAGGCTCCTTGAGTAGTATCACTGCTAACAGCTGAGACAAATTTCCCTCCCTGCGGTTCTGCAGTGGAACAACAGGGAGCTGGGCTATATTTTTTGTTATGTTCTTTCCCTTTTTTTGCAGCCAAAGAGACAGTGGAATGAGTCTAACTGACCCGTCTAAAGAAATTCCTTTACATTTGAAAGATATTTAAAGCAAAGAAATAGAATATGATTGTATAATAACACTCATTGTAAAATATCCAAAATGGACTACAGACAAGGACCAGCCAGCCACGCTGGAAGACAGTTACCTTTCTAATCATTATTGAATCAAGGTGAAGGCAAGAAAATCCAAAATCCTGCCTGCAGTCAGACAGTAGGCACTGGGAGGAGATCTAATTTTGGTTAAGGAGCATTCCACTGCTGTTAAGAGAAATTCCATGAAAACTTTAATATCCCTTACTCAAAACTTGCAGCCTTCTTCACAGATGCTCAGTCTTTTTCACCAGGAACTGCTAATCACAGTGGGGACATATGGTTCCATTGAACTTGGGCATTTCAAACCCAGTGCTTGTGCTGTTAGCAGCTCTGTTCTTCCATATGTGGTATCATTCTGTATGCATTTTCTATCCAAGGCTGGTAGACTGAGGCAGAAGCCGCCCCAGGGAAGAGAAACTACTAAAAATATAAGTCAGCTGTCTTTTAAGTTAGTTACTGTCCAAAACGCTGTGTACAGAAATGTACTAGCCTTTTTTATGAGTTCATAAGTTTTTATTAAAGCCAAATTGCTGGAAGGAAGCTGTATATTAATTTCTCTCTGTGTCCAAGATTGAGAAAATTCTGAAATATGCTTCTCTTGGGTGTTTTTGGTTTTCGTTTTATACTTTTATTGCTTATGACTGCCTACAGCAAATTATCAGCCTCGCAAAAGTGCTTTTTATTTTTGATTTTTACTCATGTGTGTGAGAGTAAAGATGTGAAAGTCCAGGAGGGCTGACAATAGAATGAACTATGCCAAATATTTTGGGGTTGCTTTTAACAAGCACTCCTTTTTTCTCTTGTTCCTTTATTTGGATTTTGGAGTTTGTTGCACTCACACTGGTATAACCTTGTATTAAAAAATGATGGTCAAGAAGAGGAGAAAGAACACAGAAAAATGGAATGCAGTGTAAAGAGAAGAAGAATAACATACCTGCTTATAGACCACTGTTAGGAATAAATAAGACTTAACTTGGGAGGTTCCAGAATAGCTTAGTGAAAACTAAGAAAGTAAAAAAAAATTAAATCTGAATTATTTAAGTTTAAAGTCTTGCCAAGAAAAGTTGCAATGACCAGAAGTGACTGCAGTGGGGTCTTGCTCATATGCGTAGCCTTTGCCCTGAGACATGCTTCAAGGTCTCAAATGTCCTCAGTTTATCTCTTGAGTGCCTGTGTGTATGCATGATATGAGCAAACCTCCAGGACAAAGCAGAGTGTACATTGGCATGATGAAGCCAGAACGAGAGGCAACTCTCTCCATCCTGCCCTTTGGGTGCAGTCAAATGTGAGCAAATATACCTGGGCCACATCAGTCTGTTAGTGTTGTTGCAGTTGCCTTTGGAGCAGAGGGGACACCGGCCTGCAACAACCAGAACAGCGCGAGCAAGCCTGATAGAGGGGGAGGAGGGGAGCTGCACCAGGAGCCACAGACGCTCCCTCCGGCACCGTGCGTCAAAGCTAATTTGGACAATTAAGAACAAAACTAGGAACCGTGCCATGGCTACCTAAGGAGAAGCAACTGTCTCGCATTTGCGATTGAAATGTCATTAGACTCCTGTAGGTCAATGGTGCTTCTCTTTTTGGAGCCAGGAATACTTGAATTCCAGCCCTGACTGTCCCACTGATTTGCTGCATGGCCATGTATAACTCACCTCCATTTGATGTAGCTGTATAAGCGGGAGGCAAATATTCTACATATATTCTACATACTACACAATCATTTCAGGATTTAACTGTTCTGATTATGAAATTCTGGCAGGTGGCATTTGTTTCATCCACATACTAATTCAGCTTTCTCCAGACCTTTCTTCTGTCCCTACATTCTGATGATATATACCTTGCTCCAGCTGAATTTGCAGTACCATTTTAGAAACAGTTTCTTGGGATCATTTGAAAACCACCCAACCTGCACCATAAGGTCTGTCATTGCTCAAAGCTTAAAGCCTTCTTTTGTCCAAAGATTGAAAGTTGTTCATTACCCTGGTTCACACCTGTTGTGATCCACCGTACTGAAGATTCTTAGCTCTTACAGCTAACGTGTACGCTTTTTGGTGATTTAAAGCAACAGATGAAGATGGAAGCTTTAATAAATTGGCAAAGAAACAAGGCACCTTTCTACAGTGAGATTAGGATCACTTCTGTAATCAAATCATAGATTTATTCTAAAGTATATTATCGCTTACTGTACTTGTCCTTGCTTTTTGTATATTCTTCATCATTTCACTTTGATTTTGTTGGGGAGATGCTGAGAAGCTATTCACATACATACTTGGTGAAATAGGCACAGTAAACATCAAAACCAAAAGGCACCAGATGCAACTTTCATGACAGCTGTTCTAAACTATGATTTCCAAAGGTTTCTGAAAGGAAAAGGAAACGTTTCCCCCTGGTAAGACCTTTCTAGTAAAAACTAGTTAAAAAGAGTGAGTGGGACAGTTTTTCTTTCCTGTGGCGGGAGCCATTCATCCCCCCAGCACCAACTATCCCCCTCCACCAGAGAGCTTGGTGCCCTGTCTGTTGGTGCTTGCTGCCAGAGTAGCCTGACGCTGTGACTGTTTGGCGCTCGCTGCGGCATCCCTGCAGTTTGCAGAGCAGACAAAATCCCTCTGTGGTTCCACCGGGGCGGCCAAGGCCAGCTAGGGAGTCTGGGAGCACCAACAGTTCTGAGCCTCCTGGGCCCACCCATGAAGTTCAGAACCATGTTTCTGTTGCCACTCATCGTGAGGAACGTTGCTGGGGCTGAGCCTTTATAAATTCTATCCCTGTCTGCGGGACATCTTCCATGGTTATTTCTGCCTCTTATTATTGGAGGTACAGAGAAGACTCAGCAATCCAGCCCACAGAGGTTCAAGCTAGAGGGGGCTCTGTCTGACTTTTCCTTTCCTCAGCAGTCCCATGCGTATAGACTGCATTCAGACTGCACAGTAAATCCAACAAGGCGGCATGGCAAACTCCTTTTAGGCAGTTTTGCTTTCCCGTTCTTCTGAAGTGACAGTATGTCACTGCATTTGCTTTTTAAACTGCACAGAGAGATTAAAATTTAAAGCATTTTCCATTGCAACTAAAATAGCAAAAACATTTCCAGCCATACAAATTTTAGATTAAATGTACTTCTCTTAACAAAGCTTACCTTTCAGGCCTGAAACTAGCTGAGAGCATTCTTTCACATTTTATCAACCCACATGCAGTTCACTCAGCAGTTTTTGATTAATGCAGAGACTGAAACGTAGGAATCTGTTCTGAATGCAGCTCATTTGTGTTAGCCTATCACTCCAGACTGTTTTCTTTAAATTCAGAAAATACACCATTAACATATCGTAATTAACCTCAGTGTGGTCTCGTAGTACTAAGGTAATTTCAAGGATATTTTAAAAACTATAGGCCTGAGTAATTTTCTAAAGAGATGCTAAGCAAGCTGTCTCATTTAGTTTGAGAAGTATTAACAGCACTTCTTAAGTAACAGAAACATCCAAATTTACTAAGTTCCACTTGCTAAATTGGGTCCAATCTCAGAGAAGTTCCATATTTCAACTTCTGCAGAGTGGGCTGTCATGTTTAATATTTGATGAGTCCATTAAAAAATGCAGGTATTTTTATAATGGGCACATCTGGATAGCATTAGCATCCAGAATCATGCATAAAGTTATTTGTATTGTAATAGTAAAATTCATACAAACCATTTTTGATGGAAAATTATCATCTCTTCTATGATGTGGGTTTGTTGGATGTAGAACAGTTATGATGTTTTATGGAAGTCTTGGTTAGAAGAAAATTTGGATCAAGCTTTGGCTTGATCTTTTAAAATTTTGGTATGCAGCACAAGATTTAATCACAAGTACAGTACAGCAAACACATTCTGAGGAACTGTGGATTGATATGATACACCTTTATGAGACATATCAATAAAACATAAGGTTGCTTTAGGGCACTACTAAGTAACATGTAACAAATACAATTTATATAGATTAAAAAAAAATTGACATCAAAACTGTTTTCCTGGATTTTTCTGATTTTTGCAGAAAAGCAATACCATTTATCAAAGCATCTGCTATGGAAATATATTTTTAAATTATAACAATGCACATTTTTACAGAATAAACTATCTTATGTTTTCATGCCACTGTCCATGATGAGAACCCTCCACCTGAATCTCTCCTCCAGAAAATCAATTGTATTGTCATTTCCTGATGACCTTCATGGAGGATCTGATATATCTTCACATTTGATTTCAAAACTCTGCTTAAGTTAGAGTGTCAGTTTTCACAGGGACAATTATGTAAACCTGTTTTTTCTCAAGCATTGCCCAACATAGGCTTCAAATTCATTTACAAATGCTTGGAAATCAGATTTCACAAGCCTAAGCTGGCAGAATCTCTTTTATGTAAACTACATAAGGTTAAATATATTTCTGAGTTAAATTCACTAAGTTGAGTGAATTTGGCTCATGTTTAGTAGCTTATAATTCTGGAGGGCAGTTTAAAGCAAGTATTATAAAGCTGTAATCACCACCCCGAATGCTGTATTCAAGTGTTTTGCCTGTCAGATAGATTCACAGATTCATATGGTTTTTTTCTGTTTCACTATATTATTTCAGGTTGTGTATGACAAAGTCACAGAGCTCAAAGGCCATATACTGAAGCTTGTTGTGAAAAGCAAAGGGACATTTGTGGGAGCTGTTAACATCCAACTGAGCAGTGTCCAGTTAAATGAAGAAAAGTGGTATCCACTGGGAAACAGTGAAATTTAAATGTTGTCTAAGATAAATCAATTATTTATCAGCTAAGGTTTCTTTATCCCATTTCCCATGGTACATTTTGTCTCTGTTGCCCTTGAGAATATGCAGTCGTCTGCTGATCACATACCTTAACATTTCTAATCATAAGGCTATTGTCTTAAAATTGCTACCGTCTTCCCGCAACTGATTCCTCTCAGTATGGGTTTAAGAAATCACATGCTAAGAACTTGTAGCAGCACGCAGGAAATTCTTAGGACAGCAGTATTTGTTTTGTTCGTATTAAATAGTACTGTAAAAACACTAAATTCAGTACACATCAAAGTGTGGGGCCTAAATCTTTACCCATTTATTCCACTGACTGCGTTGAAACAATGCTGATGATGGTGTCATTTATCAGCATCTGCTATTACCCCACTGCATATGGTGATTTCACCAGAGAACCATGGGGTGGTTCCCTGGGTGCCAATACATTTCAGATACCTAGCAAATTTCAAGTTAAATCTTATATGATCAATACATTAAAACAAAACAAATGCTAAAAGTTTTGCACTTTACACGTTTTGTGCAGTATTTCTTGGTGTGCTTTTAACTTCTGGTGTAATGTAACATTCAATCCAGGATATTAATTTGTCAGTAAGATATGTCATTGTTTCTTTTATTCTGACATCCAAGAGCAGATATAGCTGGTCATTTGTGAGAAGAAAGGAGGGGGGAGAAGCTAATATTCACAAATAAATAAAACATACTGAATGTGAGCTTTCAGCATGGTATTTATTTAAGATCATGCTATAAGGAATCTTTGTTCACTGGTCTTACCGCATTGCATTCTTATGCTGCATAAGTGAATCAAGTCAATACAAGTGTTGACCTCAGGGCTATAAAATGTATATATACATATTAAACAATGAACATGAGTGGTTCCTTTGAGTTCACTGAGGCTAATTTTGGGCTCTGTTCTTCAAAGCATTTTTACGTAAATTGAGGAAGCACTTAAGCACATCTTTAAACATTCAGCATGTGAGCAGCCATAATGAACTGTCCATTATTGCCAGCCTCGTACACACGCATAGTTGACCATGTATATATACCTTTCCAGGAACAAGGCCACATTTTTAAGGCACAGGAGACATGTTGATTTGTCATCTGATCTGTTGTAAAATTTTAAATTACCATATACTGAGTAGGTCTGACATTTGTCCTACCGGCTGGACAAGTGGTCAACAGAGGGATAGTAATGCCAGTAGCTGAAGATAATTGCCTTCTTCTCCCAAAGGACACTCGCAAATCAGTCTTCAGAATGTAATGTTGTATAAAGCTCCTGAAGTGCGACTAGGAGTCTTATTTAGGAAACTAAATAAGCTGGAGTTTTTGTCAGCATCAAACCAATTGACTCTATCACTTGGTCAGTTTTTATCTGAGAATAAATACACCAGGTTGCCTGGGGAAATTAAACTCCTCCTCAGTAAGGGGAAGTAGGGGGTACTCTGCTTGAATATTAATATTATTAGTATTCTTCAGAGCCAAAAAAAAGCTATAAAATATTTACCACATGAAACGGATATTTGCTAGCCTACAGATATGATCACTACAAAGATCAGTAAGTCTAACATTTTAGATTATAGGCTCTCCTGGGTAAAGAATCAAGTGACTTGTCACTCAAGCACAGAAAACACATTGAGGCCAGCTCACAATGTTATCAAATTACCTGACCTTACAGTTCAATATTGATTTTCGATTCTTCTTAGTCTACTGTCTTGGTTTCCTTATTATAACTATAATGCAATTTTCTAATAGTGTTATTTCCTGTGACATTTTCTAATCATAGTTTACTGCATGCCCTGGTTTTCTGTCTTAGAGCAACATTAAATAAAATAGCATTAAAATGGCATTAAATAAAAAGAGCATTAAAATATAATTTTATCAGTGCTGTCTGCAAACATAAGCAATGCTGTTTGGTATTAAAGAAAGAAATCTTTCAACACAGCATCCTGTATAGAAAAAAAAACAACAAACCATGTTTGAGTAACAAATCTGCAATTAACTGGGTAGATCTAGTCCTGTGGAAGCTCAATAATAGTTCTGTTTTGTAAGATGGGAAAATTGTGTGTCATGTGCAAGACCTACACTGATAGATATGTCAGGCAAGAAGTTGTCTGCAGAGATCTTAAATCACACAATCAACCCTTGCCTTTCCTAAAATTCTTCTAGTCCACCTCAGAGCATTGTGCTTCCTATTTCCTGAGTTCACACTAAGATGTATCCTGAGCCACCTGCTGCTATGAGAAACACAGCCCTTTACAAATCAGTCTGTGAATTATTTGTCTGTCTTTAGCAGCAGGAGGTTCAAGAGTAAGCTAAGAAAATGTACCAATATTAGCATCTGAGTTTTTATCGTTTTAAGAGCTGGAGTTTTTTCTCAAAACTGTTTTTCCAGGTAGAAAAAGTACAGTGGACATTAAAGAGGTGTACCCAATCAGAAACTGCTTTTATTATAAATTTATGTGTATGCATTTATGTATGTGTAATTTTTCCTGTTACCTTGGAAAGACACAATGGTAAAAATTTTGTTCAATACAGATAAAAATATCAATGTAACGTGCTCATAATTTTGTAGCCTCTGATCGTAAATATTAGAATATTATTCTCAGTAATTAATCATTATTTTGAAATTTTGCAATTTTTGAAATAATTTGAAATTAGCTACAAACAAAATTATTAACCAAATTTTAAAAACATCAAAAAAGGTTCTGTGTTTATGAATTAGTTCTAAGTAATTGTAGGGCCAACATTAGTAGCCATTATTCAGGATACCATTTACTCACACAACTCCCATTAGCTTAATGAAATCACTGAGAATGTGCCACTCTGGAAATCAGATCACTGAGTTGTTGCAAGCCTAGTGCTGTTGCTTTATTGAGCAGGGTGTGATCCTCCAGACCGACTGTTACTGCAGAGCATCATTAATAGTACCAGACATGAACAAACAGTGATGCAGGTTCGAGATTGCCACCATCTCTGGACAACAGGGGAACGTTACGGTAACCTGTAAATATAACAACATTTTACTAGTGTATTAACCACAAATGCAAAGGTTATGATGGAATGTTTTTCATGATCTACAATGCAAACAAGGCATAGTTTATGAATCTGTAACTAACTCTTTAAAATAAACAGAAATGATACAGAACCCAAATCCCATTTCTACTAGTTTTCTTCTCTACATATACAGTATTTCAGTTGGAATTAAATGAATTCCAATTCATTTTTGGACGCAGTGAAAAATTTTAGTGTCTTTCAGGACGTGGTGTTTTTTCAAACTGAAGACGTTTGAAAAACTGGGCTAAAGCCCAGTGATATCTAAATATGGGGGAAGCATACATTTTAACATCCAAAGATGTTTTGTGCTGCATGCATTGTCCTGAGAGCAAATTAAATAACTTGTGCATCAGCAGTGATAGTGCCTTAGAGAAGAACGTTGTTGCAGCAGAAATGTACTGTCCAGCTGCAGGAAAAAACCTGTAGTGTAAGACCTTCTACCATGACATCTTAAGCCTGTTAAGGCTCTCCTCTCACATATGAGTGATTCCCAGTATCAGGGATAAGGCATATCTCAGAAACTATATGTTCATCTGATTGTTAAAGCATTTGGAGAAGCTATAGTTCTCAACTTCAAACTTCATTAACTGACCTGTCAAAACACAAAATAAACCCCTCTTCAAAATCCTGAACTTGTATTGCTTTATATGACTGTAAATGCCCATTATTTCATAATAATAAACAATATGACTTCTGATTTTTGAAAATGTTCTGTGTTTTATCTATGTATATATAACTGCAGTTATTTAAGTAAGTAACTGTTATGAATAAGTGTCTATGATCAGAACTGCAGTTCTCTAAATCCTTCTTTAGGTGCGTCTGGGGGTGTGTGTAGTCTTTGGGACCCTCGTTCATTTGGGTTTGGATTTTCTTGATTCTTTTATACAGCATGAAAGTTCACCTGGCATCTAACGTTCAGCTTCTGGGCAGCAGATATTAAAACTGCATCCAGGCAATACGCATTTGAGATCCACTTTTAGAGTAGGCACACAGTATGTGGAAGACTTGGTTTATTTCCTATCCAAAGATACACTTCAGGGACAAAGACTCATTTCCAAAGACTGTGTTATAGACCCTACTTACAGATTATTCTACAAAGTGTTTTGAGAGAAGTAAAACTTCTTTTTTATTGAAATTGTTCTGATTTGTATGAAATAATTAAGTATTCATTGAGCCAGTGATAATAGCAGTAATAATTAAATTCCTGTCTTGTATTAGTATTCTACATGGCAGACTCATTGGGACAGGGACTATAACCCAGGTCCCCTCTCCTCTTGCCTTTAACCACCCAGCTAGAGACTTATTCTCACCTTCAGCCCCTCTGAGTATACCTATTTAATCTTTGCATGAAAAATCAAATACTGCTACAGGTAGGCAGCAAACATTCTTCCCCAGTCTAATCTACAGCTGAGCTGGGAAGCTGCTGCTGGAAAAACGAAGGTAGCGATGACATACAGTTGAATCCTTTCAAGAGAAAATGCAGTGGAGGGTGACAATGGCACAACTTTGTTCCACTGCCTGTCAAATCAAAAAAAAGATGTAAGCACTGCTCAGCTTGTGGAAGCAACTTGCCCTCAGGAGACATGTCAGGGATATGAATCCTAGGGAAGAAGGGACAGGCCTGTAGTGCAGATTAAAGCAATCAGAGCTGTGAAGGGTAAGATTTAAATCCAAACTCACTGTTCAGCATGGTTTAGACAGTTCTTTCCTAAGAAATCTAGACTGTCTTGGCTCCCTCTGCAAGACGTATTATTTTCCCCTTTCACTATTTAGGGAGCTTAAGTACCTAAAACAAAACCATGGTTCCAGACCTGGAATCCAGAAGTCTCAATGTTAAGCGTTGTGATAAATTTTCAAATTATCTGTTAGTTCATCTCTTAGAAGCATTTTATTTATGCTTCTGGGCATCTTGATGGCATCTTACTTTTTTTTTTTACATTTACATTTACATTGGGTCTATTTGTTTGGTATTGTTTATAATTTTTGTACCTACACTCATTTCCTACCATTTTTAATTAATCCACTGAAAATCTTTCCTGTGCAATCTGCATGCTCTTACTGTTCCCCATTTGTGACTGAAATTAATCATACTAGCAGATTAGAGACACACTGAAAAATTATACTAAAAAAAAAAGCCCAAATTTATGGTTTTGCAAGCATATTTAAGCTTTAGTGTCTGCTATTTAAATTAGTCTCAGACACTGTGAGTTGGCAGGATTTTTTTTCATTATCCTGAAAGATATAAATAAAAGGAAAGTAAAAGGTGATCAGTGTAAAAATTTATGTTGGAGAAAAGCAAGTGTGCTTTAAGAGTAATGTCTTTGTTCTTCTGTAACTCCTCAACCTCAACTAAGAATCACAAACAGCTTTATGACTTCAGAACCTGGAAAGAAAAAGCCATTAAAAATCCTGTTAAGCTCAATAAAAAAGGCACAGTGCCCATCGCCAGCTCTAATGTTTTGCCTTCACATCTTCATTCACTAATAAAAGCTAGCTGTTTGTTTTGTCAGAAATAGCTTTGGAAATTCAATATAGTAAACAGCTATTTTACATAAGCCCTTCTTTTTGGCCTACTGACTTCTGCGGCTGCTCTTTATGTGCAGCCTATTAATCACATAAGATTCCAGAAGCTATAACGGTACAATAAAAGGAACATGACCAAGAAAAACAGCATAAGTATTTTCCTTAATTTATATTCTTCATTCGCTGCTCTGAAAAGTTGCAGATAGGTTTGGTGTTTTTGTTTTGTTTTGTTTCAGTTTGGCTTGTATTGCGTTTTGGACCTAACTGAACAGGAAGTGCACAAAACTGGTGCCTTTATAGTAGTTCTTAATAATCTCCCTTCCTGATTCCTACTACAATGCGTTAAAATATTGTCTGAGCAGTTTCTATCTAGACTGGAATACTGCAGTAGGAATTGATATTCTTTTGATTTCTACACTGTGAATTTGCATTCAGAGACTACAATGACTTAAAAAAACCAAGAATGTAATTTTTACCTATGGTTATACAATTCTCCCTTAAGAAATAAACATAATGCTGTACTCTATCAATACTACAATAACCATAAAAGCCTGGAATGTTGTAGATTTTTCTGATCTGTTATAGGTGGCTCACATAAAAATATTAAAATATTACCTTTATTCAAGCTTAGCAGTGGTAAAGTGTATTGACCAAGGAATTCATTTGCAACCAGAGATATTTCATCTTCCACACAGAAGCGTATCAATGCCAGTTCTGGAACTTGGACAGTAAAAGAGAAAATTTCATCCCATCTAGGGCTCAAAGCTAACGAAAAGAGAAAATACACAGTATCAAAATACCGTTTAATTTCTATCACTTAATATCTGTAATATTGTATCTGCTATCACTACTCTGAACTGGTAAGGATTCATTTTTTTTCCCTAGATTTCTGTGCCCATTTAAATAAATGAGGAGATTCCCACTGACTGCAGTGGCATATAGGTCACATCTTTTGTATATATTATGGAGAAAACTGCCAGAGGAAAGGTCTCAGAATGAAAAAAAAAAAAGAGCCTGGGACTCGCTTACAGTATGCCGGCCTGCCCCTTCTAAGGATTTGTCATCTATTAGCGACATATTACTGTAAATCAAAAGCCTAAGAAAGTGGTGTCATCTCTTAGAAGAGAGCAAAATGGGACAGTGACGGCTAGGTTAAGAACCTCTGATCAACTTAAATTTTCCTATAGCCATACCAGTTTCAGTCTTTGCCAAAGTTTCTCCTTTTAAAATGTTGGAAATTAGGCAGAAGCTAAATAAATTGAGGCAGTAAAGAGATCACTTGACTAAAAGTACAAAAAGGATGTCAAACAGGAGGGTGGGGTGCTTTGTCTCGAGCACTGTTCATGCAGAGGGAAAAAAAATTAAGGGGCTGTTTTAAAACAGCAGCAATCTACAAAAAAAGAAAAAGGAAAAATAGAAGACAGAGGCACAGAAGAAGGGAGATCACAGGGAACTTTTAGCCTGAGACATCAATAAGATCTACATGATGAAGTTAAGGGAATGCTCGAAGACAACTACAAAGAGTACATGCTTCACCTGTCAAGCAATTAAGGGACTAGTCCTACTAGAAACTGCATATGAGCTAAGTGATGAAGTCATAGAAATTTCTTCAGGAAAAAAAAAGTCTTCAATTTTAACAATTAGTGTACTGGTTTTGTCTGGGATAGCTTTCATTTTCTCCATATCAACTTGTATGGTGCTATGTTTTAGATTTGTGACCAAAACAGTGTTGATAACACACCAATGTTTTACCTATTGCTGATCAGCGCTTACTCAGTGTCAAGGACTTCTCTCTCTCTCATGGGGCAACCCACTCCAGCGAGTAGGCTGCGGGTGCACAAGGAGTTGGGAGGAGACACAGTTGGGACAGCTGACCAAAAGGGTACCCCAAGGCATTGAACATCATGCTCAGCATGAAGCAGTGAATGAATTATTTTACTCTGCTTGCGCATGTAGCTTTTGCTTTACATATTAAACTGTCTTTATCTCAACCCATGAGTTTTCTCACTTTTGCCCTTTTGGCTCTCCCCCATCCCACTGCGGGAGTGTGAGCAAGCAGCTGCGTGGGGCTGAGCTGCTGCTGCCCAGGGTGAGCCCACAACAGTGAGTAAAGACAATGCATTCCATCTTCCTTCAGGAGAGTGCTACTACGTAGCAGTGTTTGTACTTCCTTAAACTACCAGTCTACAAAAATGGCACATAGCATGAACTTCTGCTACCGATTTTGTGCCAGAAGATACTAGTCTAGAGAGAAATAACTGCAGTCTCTGAAAGCACCTAACAACTTCTTGGGATTAAAATATGATAATTCCTTATAAAATATTATTTTGCTTTGTTCACAGTCGAGAGTAAAACTGCTGCTCACCATTGCTTTTTATAACACTAGATTTTTTTTTGGCTTGATCTTCTGGCACACCGTAAATTTCTATCTGCACTAGAGGGTCAGCTTTGTTAGTCTTCGACAAGTTACTGGGTGGTAACTGATGACCGCTGATGAGCTGGAAAATTAAAGTTGACATGTATTGAAAAACTTTAAGAATTAACCTTACATGGTAGCCATATAATATCCATAGTAGCAAAAACTATTCCACAAGAAACTACTGTGAGAAGCATATGCTAGCCATAAACTGTTATAAAAATACATATTAAACACAATGAAATTAAGAATATGGTGCCTCCCATTTAATTTAATTCTTGGCTAATTTCACTGTGTCATAGAATCATAGAATGATTTGGGTTGGAATGGATATTCAAAGATCATCTAGTCCAACCCCCCTGCAATGAGCAGGTTCATCTTCAACTAGATCAGGTTGCTCAGAGTCCCCTTCTACCTGACCTTGAATGTTTCCAGGGATGGGGCATCTACCACCTCTCTGGGCAACCTGTTCCAGTGTTTCACCACCCTCATAAAAAGAAAAATCTGTTATGTTTTACATAATAATTTTCAGATTTAAGTTTTTATTCAATAACTAGCCCTGAAAATCATATTTGGTTACCATGCAAAATAATAATGTTGGAGGAATCAGTCTCATGATTTTTGCATTTTCTGAGATCAAGCTCATGAATTCATATTAAAGCTGTGTCTAGTGGAGCAGCACTAACACCCACAGTGACATCAACATTGTGTTACAGAGTATGTAGCAGACTGCATCACCTGTGTTCCTTCTTTTTCACAGTAACACATACAAACTCTGCATTTAGTAGGCTCCCTGATGTTTCTCTCCTTAATTTAGTTAGCTACCTGGAAATTTTGCCTCAGATTGCCCTGTAATCTGGCACCCAGCCTTAGAAAGGATTCATGAAAGTCAAAACTTTGCCTGCTTTCTATCTATATTTCAGGACAGCTAGGAGAGAATAACCATCTGTACAGTAATCTGCTTTCTAGAAATCAGTGTACGGAATGTATCAAGAGAGATGAACAAGCCTGCAAGCCTAGGTGAAAGATATGACTTATGATCCATATCTCAGGACTAAGCATCGAAACTCATGATACAGAATCTTATTCCCCTGTCAACCCACCAAAAAAAACCCCAACAAACCCCACAAATTCTACCTTATGCCTAGGTATTTTCTGTAAGACATTGCTCAGAGAAAAGTTCTAGCCTGAAATGTTGAAGAAAAGTGGCTTTAAAAATCTGATGCTGTCCCCTTTCTTCCTAGAATATAGCTACTACCTTCACTAGATAGCTTTGCAAGGTGAAAGCACTGATGGACTGTCTGCTTAGAACTAGGGGTGGTTCTTTGAAATGCCCTGAATATGATTATGAAAATTCAGCCACGCAGGCCAAGTTCTGCTTCCCACTCTTACCCAATTGCTAGGTCCAGTCTAGGTCTCCCACAGGTAGGAAAAGAGTGAGCTCTTTTCAGTACACTGCCACCCCAACCATAAATCCAATCAATTTTTGAGACCCAAGGCAATGCAGATATTCAGAGAGGGTAATAAAAAACATGGTAGGCTCAGAAGTTTCCATACAAAATAGCTTGAATATTTGTATTTCTGCTGCAAATCCTGTATGCCTCCTGTTGATGGGAATTGTGGGACATCAGGTTAAAAAGGGTATTGAATTCAGTAAAATTGGGCCCTGTGTGATTTTTAAGTTCACTTATGCTCTTCTCTTCATTCATTCAGTCATTCATTCACAGTCAGTCTGAGAGATTTGACCCCTAGATGTTTTATATATTTGCCCTCTGTTAAGTAATTTCTCCATTCATCACGTTAGTAACTTTTCTTTAGCAGAAACTGTTCTTCCTTTGACTCCTATGCCTGTCTCTTTTTGTCCTCAACCACCATTTCCTGTTTTTTGCTTCTGACTCCATGAATGGGGCTCTCTGCACCCTACAGCCCCTCAGCTGGTGGGATGCCATTGCTTCTTTGTATCCTGCGCTACCCAGCCCGTCATCTCAGTCTGTATTCTGAGTCTAAAAAGCTGCTTTTCTCTTTTTCCAACTTCTTCAAAACTCAGACATTTCCTTCCCATTGACAATGATTTTTTCTGTCTCCTGCATTACAGTTGGGGATTTTTCCTCATTCTAATTAACTCCAGCTTTATATAAATAAGGGCTAAAATAACTGATGTATATGCATGGGTTCTTGAAATCATCGAATAATGTCTATTCATAATTCATATGCTCACTGTTAGGACACTAAAATGTTCTTGATTAGGTGCATGATTATGTAAGTATTTTATAATTGTTATTAGTTAATGTTTTATCTCCACTATTTATGTCTCTGAAAGAAACAAAATAGCAATTATACACAAATTTTATGCTAATTAAATAGCATTTATGCAAGTAGTGTACTGTGCAATCAGAAATAGCACTTTTTTTCATTGGGAGAAGGTAGTTCTCTAACTAGTGAACAATCATAAAACATTTACTTGACCTTAAAAGAAGGGTTTTTCTAACCCTTTATTTTTACATGACATGTATTTCTAATATTTTTAAGAAGTAAATCAGATTTGGGAGAAGTAGAAATAATTCAAAGGCTTATTGATTCATCCCCTTTTTACATTTATTTGTATCATTTTGGGATGATAAATAGTCTTTTGTGTACACAGAGGAAGATAATGAACCTTAAAAGAAGCATAAAGCTTCCCATCATAATCTTAAACATTTCCATTTGTCAGTTAGCATTATAATAGTACATGTGGTGTTACTAATACTTAATAACACCAGAAGTGCACATTCAATTTCTGAGTTTTCAGAGTTCGGTCCCCACAACTGTACCTGATAAGTCCCTTTATCAGCCACAGTTGTGACACAGTGCAAGTTATATTTATATTTCTGTGCACAACACCATGAAAAACCATGTATTTTTATAAACTGTTATAACTTCTGAACACCTACATATTTTTGGCAAACATAAGTGAACTACAGATGGGAAATCATCCAAGCCGCAGTAGATACTGTATGAGAGTTTGTACATGTTGTTAAAAAACAATATTAAACTTCCCAACAACCAGAAATGGGGATGAAATGAGAAACCAATAATAGATAACAAATAAGTCTGAACTGCATAATGTTTGTTTTCACATTTGATGGAACAAACCAACAATTAACTAAACTTACCCTTATTGACAGAGACATTGGCTTACTGTATCTTCCCACATTGTGTGGGGTAAATGTTGAACTGTGATTTCTCAAGAATTCTGGTTTCAGAATATAGCCACAACCACCATTGTCTAGGAATTTTCCATTTTGCAATTCCATTTGTACTCCTGGTGTCTGGAAGTTTAAGGCCACTGTAAAATAAAATATTGATTTAAGTGAATTAGAGTTGTCAGCGTTTTATAAAACAACTGTCTGACAATAATAGTAAAAGCAAAAGCAAATGAGATTATAATATGTATATCCTTCAACTCATATGTAAGATCCTGTTATTTCTCATAAAATTAGTAGCATTCAATAATGAACGATTCATGTGCAAAATAAGTGCAGCATGTTTTAAGAATTACCCTATAGATCTTTTTTACACTGCAGTGTGTTGTGTGTTTTCCCTTTTCTTTCTAAATTAGGCCTTGGAGAATACAAAAAGAGATCTTTTTTCTCCTTAAGGACTAAATTCACATACTACTTTCTCTACAGTGGCAAGACCCTGAACCAGTTTACAAAGTTTGGGTGTAGAAGGCAAAAAAATTAGGATTGTTACTAACATTAGTTATGGTGCAGAATTTGTCACAAAAGCATGTCACCCAGAAGATCAAGTAGCTTTAGTTTAGAGTTAGATTATTCAGTGCAAATACATTTAAGTTTACAGAAGTAGAAGAAATTTTAAAAGTGTTCTTAAATTTATGTGAGCAAACTCTCTTCAAGATAATCCTCCAGTACTGGTAGTTATTGTTAGTACACTCCTGACAGACTTTCCTTTCCTTGGCAGCTCAAAATATTTCTGGTTTGCTGCAGCAGCAATAATAAAATAATACACATCTCATCAACGGGATACTGTAATTCATGAGATAGAGCCAACACTGAAATAGACCTGTTTAATGACATTTTCCCCTATTCCAGTACATTAGAGCTTCCTGTCACATTCAAAATAGAAAATGCACAAGTCAAATCAGTGAAGTGATAACATGACATGTGTTAAATAGAAAATGATAAAAAGTCATTTACTTGATGGCTCAGTAGGAGAAAAATGAAGACTTTAAGCAGTACAAGTGACTTAATTCAGGAAGAGGACCTTATTACATGTTCCTATGAGATAATAGAAATGTATTGAATGAACACTTGGCAGAATTCAGAAATACTTATCTCATAGAAAATGCAAGAAATTTGGATCTGTTTCACTGCAAAAATTTGTTTCTTCACTGCTTTGATGATCCTTTTAAAAAATTCTGTAGTAAATGACAAAAATAGGAACAGATCTGTAGAGTGAAGCAGCTGGTACTACCGACCTAAGGTTCATGCTACTCATGTTTTCGGTGAGGTTACTTCAGAAGAGCTCTAGCCTGGTCCCATGACCTCAATACCAATTAATGGCTAGAATACATGAAGTGCTCCCAGAGCGCATCCTCTGTTTCATCTGAAAGGGATCCCATTTTTGCTAGCTAAGATTGCTCTGCAGCATGAACCAACATCTCGTAAGTAGGAACAATCGGGAACCTGGCCTAAAAAAACCCCTAACGAACAAAAAAGCCCCAAACCCAACAACAAAACACAACATGCACTCCTGCTTTGATCTAAGTGTTAATGTAGATGCAGGCATAGATTCTGTGTCAATATGCAAAGGAACTTTAAACTTTTTTGGCAGTGGTTCACAATTTGTTTTTGTGACTCAACACATCCAGAAGCAGACCCAAGTGTGCTGCTATATGGTCTTTGTTGTATCTTAATACATTGATTCAAGCAGTGCAATGAGTGCTACAGAGCTGCAATCCTAAGGTCCCTTGAAGCCTAGGTCCTGACATGATCTGCAGATAAACGAAGATCTCTCGGTCCATAGGAAATCCCTAGGCCATACTTTCAGAATATGTGGTTGAAAAACTGTAACTGAAATTAAGCAACTTGAACAGTCGTAGCATCAAATAGCAGCTTCCACATGATGAAACAAATTACATGATTGCACATAATGAGACTGTTGCTAAATTTGCCAAGCTTCATAGGCTACTAAGCAGGAAAATCTAATTTAACAACAGAAACAAGCAAAGGAGAATACTTTACATTTTATCATATTAGGAAAATTACTTTTGTAACACAAGTGAAGGGCAATATTATTATGGGTTGGTATCTTCAAACATCAACACTATATTTTTACTCAATTTAATTTTACCTTAGTATAAGTTTAAAACACACTGAACAGTAGTTTCAATTTAACTACTGATTTCCCAGTATTGCAAGTGAAAATTTGTATTATATTCTCTGAGTTGCATACCTCCACTACAACTGTTTGCAAGATTTTCATAGCTTCTTGGGACCATCTAGGGCAACGTTTTATGGTGTACTGTTGATACACAGTTGTTAATCACATGCAGTTATAACCCTTATACTTCTAGAGAAATGGAAAAATTCATAAATTAAAACCTATATTTTCTGTTGTCTAGCAGTGTGGTCTTAGCAACATCTTTCTGCAAGGAAGACTGAATTTTTACCCAATGTTTCATCTTAGTTTTGTGAATTCAAGGACAGAACTGTCAATAACGTGCCTGTACTGCTGTTTTATGAAACAGTAGAAATTTCATGCATGTACAAAGACAGCTTTAAACTGCTGGCTTCTTTTGGAAAGAAGCCCAAATATGCTTACTATGAAACCATCAAAACAGTACATAATCTTAACATATGGCTTTCATGGAAAGGTACAGGCATCTGAAGTTTAGCACTGTGTAAGTTAAACTTTCTCCTCCATTTCCTTCCATTAAGCACCAAAAGCCTTTTAATAGTGGCATCAAAATCAAAACAGCAGAGCAAAACATGGTCTTGGAGGACAACCTGAGCAAAGAAATTCCTCAGTGTGATTCCTGCATCCAAGATCCAAGTCCTCCTGGAACCATGAGGCTGAATCTTTTTCAGATCAGAGTATTTAATACTCATGTCTTCTTGCAAAATACCAAAGCTGCCATGGCTGTCCCCATTTGCCCCGGATGCAAATAACTTCAAATAGCAACTGCAAGTTAGGAAATAGCCTAGCTCCAAAAAGATGAAACAATCGATAATGTACAGAGGAATACAAAGGGTATAATTCATCCCAAATCTTTGTATCAGAAGCATTTAACTGAAGTCAGTCCCACAACTAATTGCAGAACTAACCACAATCTAAGTATTCAAATACAGCACCTTCCATAAACTTTCCCATTCAAGACAATTGATTTTTAGACAGAAAGCAAAAGCTTTTGAAAACCAAAGTGAGCACTGAAGTTCTTAGATTTCTAAGTGACTATGATGTGAAGGCAGTTGAGGAAAACTGCATGTCTTTTGTCTGTGATGCTGCCTCTCAATGAATATTCCTATTGGGACTTTAAATTGTCATTATTTTTTATTCTTTGCTTCCTGGTTCTATTAGCTATATTACAACCCAAAGGTTTAATATATCCTCTGCATTTAAAAGGGGAGGTTTTAAAATGGATAAGCACACATTTGTCACCAGTTTTGCTTAAAATGAATTACTTAATTGCATTTTATGCCATTTAAAATCCATCTCAAAATGTCTGAATTTTATGCAATCTCCAAAAATATCATATGTAAAAAGCACTCAGTGCCAACATTCCTATCGCTGTGATTTACTTCATTCATTTGAGTCTAAAGAGATATAATAGATCACACTTCCAAGCCTTTGATCAGTCTTGTTGCCATCCTCTCAGCTCTTTCCAATTCTCTATGTTCTTGAAATGGGCTGTGCACAATGAACGCATCTTCTTTGCCTTAAATATCCACAATTTGAACTGAATTCCACACAGACTGGGAAATACTATGAAAACAGGACCATATCCTAATGATCTGGCATATTTTGTCATTGGTTATGAGATGATCTATGTGACTGGATTTGAAGACACTGCATTTATCCCATGTTAGCACTCCCACAGTCACCTGGGCATTGACTATCTATCTTCCCTCTCACATGCAGGGCACAGCTGCACCCAAATCCATCACTGTCCAAATTTACAGAAGTATTTTCATAAGTTCTTATGTGGCTGGGTAGTCCACTTTGCTTTTTTCAAAAGGATGTAGGTAGCTTTTACAAAATTTCATCCACAGCCCGACTAAAGGGCATGCTAACTGACTATGCGTTGACTCAAAATGTGGATGAAAAGGGAGTATATTCAGTCATCAGATTATATTGAAACCAACTGAAGACATCTGAAGGAAGGATAAACTGTAACATGATGACAAATTGTCACCTGTTACATATACCAGGAGGCAAGCATTTATTTAACAGAAGCAGCATGCACAGCAGGATCTCTTATCAGAAGTAAACAAATTCTGTCAAACTAAAATATGATAATTCCTTCACCACCTGAATGACAAATATAATACTAATTTCTAAGCCCTGTGCAAACATTAACTATCAAAATATCCTCAAGTACAAATAATATTTCCCTTTTAGTATATTGAAAATATTATTCAATCTAATACACAGTCTGATGGAGTGTGTATAACAGAAATCCAATATATAGTATAGTACCCTGTAAGCCCTTCTCATCAACAGCAGACATAAGAAAGATAATGTACTCTATCACCAAGTGATCAGAATATGTAACCTGGAAAAATGGTGGAACACAGTTGTTTTTAAACACCTTTTTCAGCTGGGTCTACCTGAGAAACTAGACAGATTTCCAGCATAATTACGACTCTCTGCCAAATTACAGCAGCCTCCTCAGGCTGCTCTGAGCCTGAGCATTACTTGCTGTTCTGGTCCTGTCATGACATGTCACTCCGATCCCCACTGCCACCTCTGAGTTCTTGTTAATTCAGGCTTGTGGACAAAGTCAGCCCAAAGTCAGTCTTTTAAGCATCCTCAGCATCTCCTTTGCCTTGGGCTTTTTGAGGTTTTTTTATATCTTTTGCAGCTTTAGCCCTCTTGCCAAGCCAGTGAATAGGTGAGATCCCACCCAAACTTTATGAACAAGGACTTATGTCTACCAGGAAAACAAAAAGTATAAAGTGATTGGTTCCCTTATAACACACAGCAGACTTAACTGGTTAGCATAAATTTTTGCATACAAACTGTCTCTCATCTCTTTTTCTGACCAAAAAATTTGGTCAAACAGTATGATTTTTTTCCTCCCCTTACAGAATAAAATGGGGATTTAGCTATACAGACTCCAAATTTTATTAAGCTTAATTATAATTTCTGGCTTTGCTTATCACTGACACAACTTGAAATGGCTTCTCTTATTCTACAGAAACTTAATTTATGAATGACTTACAACATGATGTATTCTGCCGTAGTAAGAGAATCTTCTCTTCTGAGAACTGAGTAACACGCCTGACTGTATGACACATCATGCCCAGCATGTGCAGTCAGTCTGCGCTTATTGTCTTTGGGCTAATTCAATACTGTTGCTCTAAAGACACTGTCATTAGGAACGTTAAGAATTCAGTCATTCTAATGTTCATAATTGCTGACATTGTTCCTACTTAATTACAAGTAGCTCTACTGGAAAGAAGATGTCAGGTGATTAAAAGTCATCCATTGTCCAAGTATACTTGCAACTGGTTTCAATTAGGAATCCTCTCTTGTGAGGTTCTCATGGGAAAAGCACCTAAAGCATTTCTGATAAACTATCAAATCTAAAATCTAAATTGATTTTTGCTATTTAATTAATGTGTCAGCCTGAAAGTTACACTTCAGTGTAAGTCTGAGCATCTTTTGGTTGTCATTTCACTTACTTCACACCTGAACTAGATACTTTTCCGAAATTATTTTTAAAATTTGTTTGCCTTGTGCTTCTTGGCAGAACAGTGTGTATTATCAGCTCCCCTTTCCTGTTTTACTCTGGATCTCTAACACAGGGTTTAGAACAAGGTCAGCAAAGAGTTCAGAGACAATTGTGTCCCTGTAATTTTTTTCTGTCTTTCTTTAAAATTGACAAATTTCAGATAGATTACTTAGTACTCCATTAGTTGTCTGCAGTTGTAGCTTTAGTGAAGACAGAAGGAAAAATTAATGATAAAATGAAATTTCTGTGTTCCTTTACTTTTAAGTGAAATCCCAGTATCTATGACATACACCAAAGAAACCTGCCTAAAAGGAAGCAGGCTCCAGAGTAGTCCAAAAGCTTTGTCATAAACCTGGCAGTTAAGAGATGTTCCTGCAAGAGAAACATGAAACCTTTATTCAAAACACCTCCCAGCCCTTGGAGGCATTCCAAAGGAAAGGTGAGTGTATTTAGGTAGCTTCGTATACCAGGGTGATATTGTCCCACCTAACTTGTAGCTGTCTACATGTGAGTTAGCTGCCACAGTACAGCTAGTGAAGGTCTAATCAATGAAGCTTAATGGGTCCATACTTTAAGTATGGGATTAATCATATCCCTGGAGTCTGCAATTCTAATAGGTGTCCCATTGGGCTGGGGACTTATGGGAGCAAACAGTAAGAGGTGAACCAACCCTTTTTTAGGGTTCCATAAACCATGATGACCATGCAGCCGATTACAGCTGTGGATTTCTTTCCAACTACGTGACTGCTAATAATAAACACACTTCTTTTTTTGGCATATTAGTATTAACTTTCAACAATGCACTATTCAACAGTATTTAGTAAGATTTGTCAGTTGTGCAAGACCTAATTTTCACTTCCTAAAGACGAATTTTTGGACTGTTAAAACCGTGCCCTTTCTGCAGCTGACCTATGATGGCTAGCCCTGTCCTTGAAACCTCAACAAGAGGGAGTGGCCAATGAAGAGATGCTTTTCTACGCCTTCTCATTTCATTCTTCCAGGGTATTGCTTGGCTTGGGAGCTAGCAGGAAAGCTTTCCTGTCTTTCTGATAGCACATTCTCCGTGAGTCAGTTGTGGGATAAGGCCACAGCAAGCCCAAACAAAGAATGAGCTCTAGACTAGAAGGATAACTGTACAGAGCAGCCTGGGCATGTTTTTTTGCCATGAAGTGTATTATGTGTCAGACTCATCCGCTGCCTTTGAGCAGAAGAGGTGTTTTAGTTTGGGACAAAATCTGGAGCCCATTTCGGAAAGATAGCTGAAGTTCTGTTTAATGGCTGAAGACTAACTATATTAGGCTTTCAGATGCAGAATGAACAAAGGTGAAATGCTGTGACTTATCTGTCTTTTCCATGTCATAGGCAATATTTACAGTTAAGTTATCTAAAGGTTTTAAGGATCACAATGCTAGATTAAGAGTGCTCACTTACTATCTAACTGTAATAATGTATACTGTGAAGACCTTTGAGGTATTCCAATAACCTAACCAGGCATAAAAATAAAAGCATTAAAGCATGTCACTTCACAAATTTCTAGAAATCACTAGAAATTCAGACAACAACAATTTAAAGCTATAATGTAGTGGATTCTCTCCATTTGTTCCAGATGTCACATTAGCTGTTAAAAAAAGCCATGTTATAGAAAATGCCTGCTTTACACTTTTGCTATGTTATAAAAAAAAGTCCAGTAAAAATAATAACCAAGAGTATAAACTTATTATGACAAAAACCTAATTAAATCTATAAGAAAAAGTAGTATTCTGTCATCTATTAATAGAAGAACCTGTGTTTTTCCTTAAATTCAATGTCATTATTTCACAAATTCCTTTACTAAATTTGACACTCCATCACATATTCTAAAAAGTACAGTGTTCAGTAAGATTGCGAGAATCTCTAAACTTCTCATGATCAAACATAATCTGTTTATTTAGAAAAAAAAAATCAGTCCTGTTGCCTCCAGTTTTGCCATTTGTCCAGTGAGAAACGATTTTACAGAAAACATACAACTGAAAATTCCAAAATAAATTAGTGATCCTGTGCCCTCTTTATGAGTCTTTCCAAAGTCTGCTGCTTCTTTAATTTTTCACTCACTTAGAACCCAAGCAAGGTCAGACTTGACAGTTATTTTAAGTTGCACAGGTGGGGCACACCAAGATTTAAATAAGTAGGTTTATTTTTCCTACATATCTTCAGAGGTTAAAATCAGAACTAGTTAGAGAAGTCTTTATCACTCATCTTTTTATGCATTATTTTTAGTCATATTATTGCACACAAGATTTAAACACAAAACAGATGTGACAAAATCGCCAAGCTGCATTTCGATGTCAAAGGCCAAAACAAAACCTACGATAAGAAGAAAGCCATCATGAAAGCAGTGGAACCTTCACAGCAGCATAAAAATTTTTATGAGTTCTCCAGAAAACATATGCTCTATATAACCTCTTCTAAAGCAACGTTCTGTTTCTGCCATACCATGGCTTTCTTATATAACTTAGGACATTTTTTTGTCATTCCTGTAGACTGTTTTGATACATGGATAATACTTTCTACAGCATGCAAAGGACATATTCAAAAGGATATTTAAGTATTTTTTTTTTCACTGAGGTTTTCTTTTGGTTTGGTTTTTTTTTTTTGCTCTGTTTTTGTCAGTCAATATAATACAACTGATATCTGTTTATTTAAATAACTGTCTTGAATTTTCTTTCCCTACATAAATCTTTACATTCCATTTTATTTACTAAATAAAAAGGAAGATATGGATACACCAAACCAGTTCTTTCCAGTGCCACACTGCAGTTGTATGCAGGAGGCATACTAATTTTCCCAGACTATAAAAACTTATTGTAGCTATTTTTCTCCATCAGATCTCTTTATTCACAAAACCGATCCTGTTGTTATGAGTCTCAGTTTTCAGAGAATGGACACTGAATGCACAGTGATATCCAAAAGTGATTTTGTGGAAACTCTGTACTTTTTACTGTGGCTTTTAACCTGCCTTCCTCTGGAAATTAAGTTTACACAATTACATAGTTCTTATTCTCAGCCCCAACAAATCTTGAGCCTGTTGGACCATTTCATCCTGCTTTACCTGAGTGCCAGTCTGCTCCGAGTTAATACGATCCAACCAATTTAAAGAAAATTGCTGGCAAGGTATAGAAGAGATCCTCTTTTGGGTGTATCACTAAGGGAAGTAAAGGAATAACTTCACTCTCATCATTTACATGAGGCAGAAGCCTGGAAGGGAGTATTACATGTAGGTTTGAACAAAACCTAATATATTTTCTTTGCCCAGCCAGAACAGTTATGGATATTAGAGGAACTTAAAGATAAGCGAGGAGAGTAATCTAGCAGGTGTGGGGAGGGTGAAGGGAGCTGAGGAAGGGGAATAGGTGACATAGGAGAAATCTGAGGGTCCTATAAACAGTTTTAGGAAAGCAGTAGAAGGGATCTGGAGGGATTACTTCTGTGCATGGGATGCAGAGTGCAATGGCAGAGAGGCAGGGAGGGTATGTGGGCTATATGGACACAGGACAGACACAAAACTTAAAAAATCTGTGTTAAATCAGTGGAGAGACATCAGCAGAAGATTCACTGAGTGGAGCTTTGGGAGTTGCATTATGAAATGCAGTTATATTTCTGCCAAACTGTTATCTAAAACAGATTAAGGAATCAAGAATAGATCTGACATGGCTTGGAAATAATATATGTGGAGAATTGCTTATAATCAGCCTATTCCCATGAGAAAAATGTTTCTTTAAATGAAGATGCAAATGATGTGACCAAGAGGGCAGATCTAACCACTTCCTGCATATTTTTGATTCTTCCAGGAAGGGGCCCAAAGCCCCTATACAGCAAAAAGCATATGTTTTGTATGTTAATGTTTAGAATGACTTTTCATTAAAGTATACGCTGAGTCAACAGTCAATGTAGTCATTTTGAAAGACTTCAATTCTGTTTGAGATATAACAAATGGATATTCTTTGCAGAGATCATTCTGGAGATTTACAGGTTAGAAAGAAAACTAGTAAACTACAGAATGATAAGCCTGAGAGATTAATTCAGCTTTAAATTAAGGACCTCTGGCCCATGTTTCCTTTAAGCATGAAACAAATCTACTAGTTTTTAACAGCAATGTAGATAGCATACAGAGAGTGCACCACCCCAGGTGAATAATCCAACAATAGCATGGCATCAAGCTAAGTGATATCAAGCACAAGGGCAGAATATAAACAAACTGATTTCAAATGGTATGGTAATGGCGAGATACTTCCAGCAATAGCCTAACCCTAGCCCAAATCTGTACCATAAGTAAACATTCATAACTACACAGACACAAATATAATTTATACTAGCTAGGAATTTTTTCACTCTACTGTAGTTGTAAATCTATACCTCAGTACAACAGTCAGGATGAGAAGAAGAATTTGTAACACTGAGAGAATTATGGGGCATCTGAGTACATTTCAGTTCTTTCATGGAACAGCCAGCACTGAATGACCAAATTCAACCAATCTCCTCAGTCATTGTTTCCCACCTTGCCTCAACATGTGGCAGTGACAGCATGGCATAGCTCAGGGTGGGGAC
Organism: Phalacrocorax aristotelis; assembly: GCF_949628215.1. Taxonomy (NCBI): domain Eukaryota; kingdom Metazoa; phylum Chordata; class Aves; order Suliformes; family Phalacrocoracidae; genus Phalacrocorax; species Phalacrocorax aristotelis. The sequence continues at coordinate 147,256,776 of NC_134276.1, read as the reverse complement.
AGCAAATGGTAAGAAACTTTGGCTTGGGCTTGTCCTCCACTACTTGTGGTCAGGGTCACAGACATGGGGACAGCAGTCTCTCAGTAAAAGCTGAGGCATGATGCTCCTTCTAAGTTCTATAACTGCAGAAGTGTAACTGGGGTTACATTAGGAGGTTAATCAATAAATTATATGCATGTGCATGATTAATTGGAAATAGAACACTATTAAAAACATTTCTGAGAAGGTAACTTGAAATGGAAAATATTTTGGGAGCTGAGAAAGGAAACAAGTGGAAGCTTGGAGCAAGGGTGCATACAGGCTCCAGGGCCCTACAGGCAAAATGAAATCTGTGCCCATCTCTCTATGAGCGTGTATTGTAATATAATGAGGCAAGACCATACATTTCACCTCTCAAAACCGTGAGCCTGTGGCAAACTGCCCTGCTCACCCCACAGTCTCCCTCAGGTGGCCTTGGTATAGAATCAGAATAAAAGACAGAATACATATGTGGATGCAAAAATACTATTCTCTACTTTACCTAAGGCTGAAGAAGGTGTAACAGACTGATGTAGAAAAATATTCTGTAACTAAGAACCTTTTAAACTGAAGAACAAAAATTATGCAGGCAAGATTGTCCCTAAAGCCATTAAAAAGGGGAAAGTGCCTACAGGGGAGAGGTTTTTCAAAGCCTGCAGAATAGAAGAGTCATGCTTATTTTTACAATTTCAAACTAAAAACTAACTTGAAATTAAGAGAACCAGAATTATTGTTATTTCATTGCTCAGGGAACTAATATGCTTTGTACTGGAAATTAAGATGTCAAACTTCGCTTCTATACAGTCACTGGAGACTCCCAGCAGCCCCCAGCTGTACCTGGGTATTGTGCTGACCAGGATCATTTGAGGGTTTCTTTGCAGTAGCAGATCATAATCTGGGAATTCTTGGCACCAATATTAATTGTTGTGCTCACACCTGCATCTGTGCCACTCCAGTCACACTAAACCATTGAAAACCCACCAATCCTTCAGATGAGGCTTCCATTGCTGTGTAAAAATTCCTAAATCACACATAGATATCTTTTTATCACCTCTTCGAATTCAATGCTATAGGGTAACCTTACGAAAAAGCAATTACATTTCAACAATTTCCACCTTTAGTTAAACAGGCAGCTGCTTCTATTCACTTGCTAACCGCAAAGTAGCTATAAAGAGTGAAAGACCTCAGCTGAAAAAGAATTTTTTTAAAAAGAGGAATAATAAAAACAGAGAAAAATGAAAAAAAGAAGGGGAGGGGGGGAAGACGAAGCTACCATTTCCATTTTCTCTTGTAAAGGTGCTCTGTTTATACCTTAGCCACAGCTGACAAATAAGCGTGGAGGTTATGGACTTTGATTAATACTGCATGCAAAAGAATGTAATCTATTTTCATTTTCTTGAGAGCTATATTGTAATTTTTTTTTTTTGGCAGTACAATGCTTAATGCATGACACGCTTGCTTTTACCTCAAAACCTAAGGTAACATAGTTGACAATAATTTCAGCCCAAACAAACAGGCAGTAAAATGCAAAAACATAATTTAGACTCTCCTTAGAGATACCCACAGATAAATATTATAGAATTATTAATAAAAAAGGAAATAACATATGAAGAAAAAGAAGAAAATTCTGGTTTAGTTGTTGAAAGTTGTCTATATATGTGCTTTTGCTACACTGTTTCATAAGATAAAATCATGCTTTGTTTACTCATAGTGCTAGGAGTAATACTAAATAAGGTTCAAAATTTTAAAATGTTTTATTGTTCTTATTAGTGTTTTTCTTATTCCCCAATTAAAAAAAAAGGTAGCTTAAAGGAATTAACAAATTATAATAAATTGGGATATTTGGGATAAGATATAGCTATTTAACAGAAAATGGTATTTATAATTAGTTAGGTCCTAAGTCTAATTAATTACAAAAGTAAATAAATGAAAATAGGATTCCTTTTAGTTATTCTATATTGGAATTCCTGGATTCCAGGATGTAAAATTACTAGGATATGTAGACTGAAGGAGAAGGTTAGATAACAAAATGGAAGTGATGCCACTGAGGGAAAATATGTAACTTATATAACACAAGAAAATACGATAGGAAGGAAAAACTCTTGTATCTGTATAATGTCTGCAAACCCTGGAATGCAACAGTCTCTGCAACCATACGTACCCATTTGACACCCCACATTCCAGAACTCTTGAGGATTATAATTTGAAGAGTTCGCTCTTGTTCCTTTGGGGTAGATTCTTGTAATGAATCTTGAGGTATGTGAAACAAACTCTTTAGCTGAAAAACAGAGTGACAAAACCTTGGTAAGAAAAACTTTATTAATAAAGACATCCTATTTGAATAAATAGTAATAAAAATATAATAATCTGATCCAGCAAAATTTTTTTACATGATCAAAATTTAAAAATAAAAAACAAAATTTGTTACATGATCAGTATATCATATCAATATATTTATATTTTAGGACATTTCTTTGCATGTTAACATTAGCGTATGCGCCTCTCTGAGATGTGGCTGAAATCCTACTTTAAAATCTTAAAATGTGATCTTATTTTGTATATATTTGAATGTGATAGTATTTCTGCCTATAGTGCAGACTTTTGTTCAATAACCAAGGATCATTCCTTCATGGAAGTATTCTGTTTTTTCACCTCTTCATTAGGTAAATATATGATTTTTATCCTAAAGCCCACTGTGTTCTCATGGAAAACTGGAAAGACACAAACCAGGAAATTGACCAAAGAGCCCACTCATTCTTTGATAGTTCAATAGGGAAAAAAAATCGCCCTTAGATGATTGCTTGATTGCTGTTTTGACATTTAAATAAAACGACTGAATAATCTCAAGATGAGTGAACAGAGCATTTCTAAAAGACATCTAATTGGTTCCTTTATAATCTTCAGAAGACGTTAACTATTCAAGTGAGTTGATTTTCTTCCTCCTAGCAGTGTTCTCTCACACAAAGGCATAAATTAAACAGATGTGGAAGATTTCAAATTACTTCTACCTACACTATTCCTGTTTTGTAATGAAACAGAAACCTTTACATTTCCAGGATCATAACTCCTATCCTTTCCATCCTCCCCACACCCCCCACCCCTATTTTTTTTTTTTTTTTGATAGAACTACTTCTATCTTCACTAGATTGCTAGAGGGAATAGAGAGGACTCTGACTATGGACAGCTGGCAAAAGCCTACATGTTGTGCTGCCATTCAGCGCCATTCACCTAGACAACTGTTGAATCATCTCCACAGCATGGTGGCTGGCAGCTGGACTGGCCCTGAATGCATGGGCCTGTGACAGACTTCATTCTCATGGGCAGTTATCTCTGTTCTTAACATTCCCTTAAGGCTGTTGGCAGACAGCTGGAGTTAAAACAGCAGAGGCTGCACTGTATTGGCTGCACCAAATGGAGATGCTCCAACACAGAATGAGTTTTGAATAATCCAGCTTCACTGGTATGAAAGATCTGGTCCAATGGAGCAAAATGCCTGCTGTGGGGTTTATTCATTCTATCAGTGCAGATTCTCTTCACTGTAGTTATCATCAAAGCCAGGGGTGCTGCATGACCAACTGCAGTGAGTACTACAGACCACCTCTTCCACTCATTTTCAAGTATTGACTGCAACTTCTAAATTATTTGATGCAGAAAACAATGAATCAAAAGATATTAATATATTTTGTATACTACTTTAATATTTTTTCTTATAAAACTACATGAAATTAAAACAAAGCTCTTTCAATTTTCCTTACAAAACCGATACATAAAAATACAGTGCAAATAACAAGATATTTCTAAAATAATGTTATAAAAGCAACAAAATTAAATTAGGCAATATGTGTTTCATAAAATTTTAACCCTTCCAATATGTAAGTGGTAAACCATAGCAACATTGTAACTTTTATGTGATTAAATCAAAAGAGATTACCTGAATGTTTTACAAATTTTCGTGCTCGAACTTCTCCAATTGAATTATTTTCATAGCAGTTCTGATTAGTTAGGGAATGCTCAAAGCTCACAAACTTCTCCGATTTGGTATAAATCACAAGGTCTGACAAGGCAATGGCAATTTTTATCTTCTTCATCTAATAATCATAATATAAAATAATGGAAGAATAAAAAATCACAATAATGTATATTTCATTATTATTAACAGTTCAGAAGAATCTATAAATTTGGATGCAGAAAGCATAGGAATATGTGTCAAAATTAGTGAATATTTAAGTTTACGATATGACTTTTCATAATGAGGGTTGATCCAGTCAGAGACAATTCAGGTTATTGTCTCTATGTTCATCATAGCAATTTCAGTGTGAATGGACAGATGCTTCCAGCGCTTCCTAGCACAGTGATCTGTTGGACAGCTTTATAATCTCCCTGCTTCTGAGACTGGTATGTAAATTAACATAATTTTTCATGGCTCTTAACATTACTCATTTAAATTATATGTCCAACTTTATATTCCTAAATAGATGAAGTACTAGAAAAGGTATACTGGTAGGAAGTATTTGGAGAAAAAAAAAGAGCAGGAGAATCTATATATCAATAACACAAACTCAACTACAAAATGTAGAATAGCAGGAGTAATTTTTATCATACCAAGTAAATCAGTCATAGGTATATTCCTCCAAGCATCGCTCTGAAGTTAGGAAAACTCTGTTCTTCTTAATTAAGATGAAAAGTTCTTTGGCCAACGTCTTTGTTTAGTCTTGCTCCATTACCAAAACAAGCAAAAGCAAAGGCTACTGTACACTGACTGAAGCAACTGAAATTTTAGCAGAGGCTTATCTCTTAAACTGAATTACCATGTGACCTCTTCATTTTACTTAGCATGAACTTGTGAGCTAATCAGTGGTAGCAGCCAGCAAAGAGCTGATGGTACTAATAGTGTTTACATTCCAATAAAGGTTTTGAAGGCAAATTCTCATCTGACAAAATAATAAGGATTGACTGCTCATGGCTCTTAAACTATGCAAAGTTCAAGCACATTAATTATTCTGGGTGTGTGTCCCCTGAGAAACAATAGGAATCTACTGGCGTAGAACTGAATAACACAACTCTCTGGATTTGAAAGACAGTGACACAGCCAAAGCCAACAGCATTATTAGGGTATCTTGGGTGTGGATTCAAAAGGTCTCCCAACCTCCAATACAGCAATAGAGTGGGGCCTCAGAATAAATAGTTCCACTCCAGTAAGGTGGAACTCTGGAAGCCATTTTCTCTTCTGCCTGTGAAACATGACCAGACATCTGTTGCTGCTGTGAATCAAGTTGTATGTGATATATGTTCTGGTCTGTAACGTGATGTTACAAATATATGTGACCCTATATGGAAATTTGGCCTTCCCTGTTCAAAAGAGGACTCTATCCTTTCTCAGAATTTTGAATTACTATCTCTCCATATCAGATGGAAAGAAAAAGAAGCAAAGATCTGGACCTTCAGATCACAGAGAGGAAGAGACACTGCCTCTCAGCAAAAAACAATAAGCCCTGAGGAGCATTACCAGGGGTGAATGCTGATACATTCAGATAATCAGAGCATGATGTGCAAAAGTGGCTGGATACTGAGTGCTTCCTGCCTGCTGATACAACTTGAACAAAGCCATTTGAATCCTGATGGAGCCACAGATTGCCATGGCAGACAATTACTATTTGGTTAAAAAAATGAGTAAGTTCAATTTGACTATTAAGAAGAAAATTACAGCCAATTTTTACACTCTCTTTCAGAAATAGTATTTAATGTTAAGTGTCTATGTGATAAAGGTAAAAATACCTTTTCTATTATAAGCACTTAAAAAGGTTTTAGCACAACCAGAATGCTACACCTAATTTCATGCATAAATCCAGAACAAAAGAAAATAGGGGAATGGGAACTGTTCAAATTTTCCATGATAGACTGGTGGACTGTGGGAAGAAATAGGTAGTTAACTCTTTCATCATCAGGAATTGCTATGAGTGTTCTCCATGCATAGCTCTAGGCGGGCCTTGAGACCAACGTAGCAGTTGGGCAACTTCATCTTAGATCGATTGTAGTATTGAGCACCTGGAACAAGCACAAGACTTGAAAATGAAAAATGCAGGTGAAGTTTAGGATGGGAGCATAGGAAAGGGTTGCGTTTTGGTTGGATACTAAAATATGCTCCAATTTAGAATGTCTTGTAAAATCAGGAGAACTCTGAAACATTGAGCTAAAAAAATATTACCTCAAAATATAGTGCTCTAAGTAATTTTAAAGCCTACCCTTTAAATTTAGTCTGTATTTTAAGATAATATGGTCCTTTTTATAACAAACAAACAAAAAGCTGGCATATATCTGTGTTTTCTAAGTTTGATTGAGACAAAAGTTACCTTTGCCTTTTTTCGAGGTGGGGCTGAAGGTCTACATTCACTTTTTCTTTTTGAGGAATTACTTTTTGGGTAAAGAGGGACTTTCTCATCAAGCTCATCTTCGTCGGACAGATTTTCGAATTCAGAAACTTCCCCTGTCTCACCATGACTGTCAAGATCTCTCCTGAGCATACCTTCTTCAATTGTTCCAACTTTTTTATTTTTTACCAGAATTTTGAATTTTAATGCCTGTAGAAAAGAGGTTAAAGAGTAGTAACTAGAATTATGTATGGACTGATTGCACTTTTTCAAATCTAGATATTGTTCAACCCACATGCAAAGCTGTTTATTAAATATAATGAAGTGAGGCAACACAATGAAGTGAAGATAGATATCGGTGATGCAGAAGTCAAGAGCAAGTAAAACAAACAGAATCTGGGAATCAAAGTGCACAAGAGGATGTGAATATCTAGCCCCATGATGGGAAGAAAGGCTCTCCACCAAACAGATAGACATTTGCTGAAACACTGAGCAAGATTAAGGTAGGAAGTTAAGTAAGTGTCAGAGGTGATGGCCAGGTAAGACATAGGAGGTTTTGGATTTTTTTACTATGCATGAATACATTTTTATATAGAGACTCATGTATCTGACCTTAATCTGAAATTTTTTTTAAGCTATCATTGCAGCTCCTGGAATTTTTTTACCCTACTTGATCAGTGCATTTCTGCACATCTGTCTAGCGTACCAAATTAAAAGTTTTGTGGTTATGTCATTATACAGTGGATCCTCATGCTGATTTTACCTAGTCAGGGAAATTAACAGGGTTTGGTAATTTCTTGCCTAAGCAGTTTCTCTGTTTTTAAATGGGTATGTTTCAACTTCCATAATAAAAAATGTAAGGAAAAAATTCATTAAAGATTATAATTTCTAATAAGATGGTTTTCATCTATGCACCTGAATCCTATGAGTATAAATTGCACTTAGATTTTTGAAGTTATATTCATAGTAAAACAGCTATTATGTATCAGACATTCTTCTCTATCTCTGTATACAAGAACCGCCTGTGAGAACTTAGGTTCTTGAATAAAGTAATCCACAAAAATATTCCTGAAGTTTCATATGCACTATTGAAAAGGAAGGCTATATTGCTGGGAAAGTTACAGAGACAAGGAACAAATACTCACACATTAAATAAAAGATACCTGAAATATTATATTTTAAGGTATCCATTAAGTAAATATGAAAAGCATGGATGATAGAAACTTATATATAAAACCAAAGCTTTATAACAGAAACTAGAGCCGTGGGCAAAAAATCAGACATTCCATTTATTTACATTTTATCTCCATTGCGGATAATTCCCTCATCATTTCAGATCTTGTGTTAGTAGTTAGTCAGTGTGCCACTGGAAAGAGATATCCTATGCTTAATATCTATCAATGCCATGCTATTGTAAGATTTGATTAGTCTCTTTGCACTGGTGATTCAGAATAAGCATGCCCTTTAACTTTCCCTTCATTTCTTATTGATGCACTCATTTTTTCTTCTGTGATATTTTTAGAAGAGTTTTAGAATGAGTAATGCTACTCATATTTTAGAGAGTTCTGAATTCTTCTTTGCATCTTCATATTTCCCATTTAAAAGCAATTCTATCTACTTATGGTTATGTATTTTATTATTCATAGGTAAGATTTAATTCTACCAATTAAAAAAAAAAAAACTGGTATAAAAGGGAAGGAAAACTGCCTCCTATATGTAAACCTGCTTTAAGTAAAAAAAGACCATAGTCTGCGTCATCATATAAAAAAGGGCTCTGATGCTTTAAGTCAGATAGTTTCTACAATTCTCTTTATGAACTGTTAGCAAAGATGTAAATACCCTGAAGTAGGACAAACAATTCTTTTTTTTTTTCTATAAACATAAGATTTTAAAATCACAACTCTCTTTTCAAAAACAGTTACAGAAAACACTCTAGAAAGAAAAATTTTTGCCATGATTTTGGCCAGAAGCAGATTCCAATAATAGTTCCAAATCACTAAAAGTGAACCATGAACTAAAAAAACCATATGACAGATTTTAAGTCTGAGCTTCAAACAGATCTTAAAAAAAAAAACAACCAACTTATGGTAAATGTATGGTTACAAAATCAGTGTCCATTTGAAATTCAAATTCTTTAACTGGTAATCGCCAGTGCTAAACATGTGGCATCTTTTCATATGAATATCTAAATCTTTTAAGCAGACAAGGAGCTGAAAGTCTGAACATTCAGTATAACTTCTCTTTTCTGGTTTAAATATAAAATACAAAATATTTTAAAAATACATGTTTATCATGTACTGATATATAAACTGTAAGGATACTAAAAAATTTAAATGTGTAAAACATAATAGGTCTTCCCTAGAGCATAACAGGACTTCAAGGCTGGTGTAAGCAAAAGCCTCCAAGTACAATCAATTGGAACAAATATTTAAATAATTAAATGAACTAAATTTTGTTATTGTACTAAATAGGCATTCTGGTTAATGTGATGTACAACACAAATCAGAACAGCTGAAATAATACAAGACTCCAAGAGAAAATTACAAGCACTTTGGAATAGATCAGGCAAACCCACCTTCTGACAACTGCAATACGCTCTGTCCTTAAAAACAATTTTGCAAGATATTATTTCTCATTCATCTATTGGAAAGAGTCCCAAACTTCAAAGATAAAGAGAGCATCAATTTGCTAATGGCTCAGAGGCTTGACCTATTATAACTGTTGGCAGTAAGGTTAGATCCCATTGGAAAACAGGACCTTTAGCTGGCAATGCCTTGTCCTGTTTTACCTGAGGACTCCATAAGACATAAGAGAAATATGAAAACACCCACAGACTTTCCCAACCTTACAATCAAAAAGACATCTGACAGTAGTCTTGGAGAAAGTTCTAGTGCAGATGATATTGCATTTCTTAGAGACTTTTAAGGCAAAAAAAAAAAAGGGCTGTAACTCACCCTCAAATATGTTGCAAAACCCACTGTTAACCAATCTGCAGCTCGTGGTTCAAGAATCTGCAACAACGCAGAGTAGCAAGGGCCAGCAGCTGCACAAGGTGACCCAGGAGCTGAGGGTGACAGCAGGGCAGGCATGGGGCAATGACCTCACCAACTAAGGCAACAGTTAAGACAAGTAGAGCAGGTCTGGTGATGGTAGGCAAGTTCAGGAAGCAGTCCAGTGACTGCCAGACAAGTCATGAGGCAGGTCCAAGGTCAAACCAGGAAGCCATATCACATAGTGCAGAATGGCTGAGTTTGGAAGGGATTCCTGTAGACCATTCAGTGAAACCACCCTGTTCAAAGCGGGACCAATAAGATTAGGGCTGCGTCCAGTCAGGTTTTGAGTATTTTCAAGATCGAGACTCCATAATATCTCTTGGCAACCTGCTCTAGTGCCTGACCACTCTGACAGCAAAAATTATTTTTCTCACGATAAAATGGAATTTCTTGTATTTCAGTTTGTTCCCACTGCCTCTAGTCATTTCACTGTGCACCCCTGAGAAAAGTCTGAACCCTAGAGAATCTAGAAATTTTACTGTAAACAAGACTTATTTTCTTATTTTCGAGGTCATCAACCAAGGCATGCTACACTTTCAACACCTTTCATCTAATTTTTTTAAAGAATAGATGTTATAAACAGATTGAAAGGCAAAACAGTGAACTGGAAATGTTTTTGACTTGCTAAGAAGCAAAGATATTTCTGATGCAGGCTCTTGGTCAAGACATTTACATATGTGACTTGTAGGTCAAAAAAATAGGAATGAATCTCATCATTGAAGCCACAGAATTAAATATGCTAAAGCAGTCTTGATCTCGAATTTCTGAGTGAAAATCTTCATGTCCTACTTTTTCAATAACAAGAATATAAGACTATAAAACCCTATAAAGATATGGGAGAGGAAAATCTGGAGATGGTTAGACTGAAAATTGAATCATATAGCCACAGGTTAATCAGACCATTACCCTTTTGTCAGACGTTACAGACAGTCACTAAGAACCTATTTTTCAGAGATTATAGACAGCCACGTACAACCAAGTTTTGAAAGTTTCTCAGTGAGACAGGTCTTTACAGAGAAAGGAAGAAAGTGCAGTAGCAATATGAATCTCATAGACATACACTCAAAAGTCATATTTGGTGTCGAAGAATGTGGCACTTGCTTCACCCAGACTGGTGTGTTCTGGGATAACAGTGACTATTCTAGGAAAAGAGTGTCTGAGTCTGGAAAGCTCCTTTGTATATTGAGTAGACACAAGCGAAGAAAAAGGTGAAGGAGGAGTCCTGGCTATGGGGTTAGCTGGGTTTCCCCCTAATAGTAGGATTTAAAATGCCCAGAGAGCATAAAATTGTACTGGAGACTTCTATGAATCTTCCTCAGGGAGATTATTGAATAAGAACTTTTATTTAGATAGCATGTCTTTATTTAGGCTATTTATTTAGATAGCATGGCTTACAGCAAAACCTTGAATATCATGGCCAGAAATGCTTCTGAACCACCACAATATAGTAATTGATCCTGCAGCTGTGTGGTAAACATTGAAGACGACTTGTAAAATAACAATAGCTGCCCCTTCACCTTCAGTTAATGATGCAACAATACCTCTTTCTGATTTTGTGATAGGAAACCTGCAAATAATGAAAAATTCCTAAGCAGTTCATGTACGCATCATGTCAGCAGTGTAAGGTAGTTTGATGTACTATGATGCAAAATAATTGAAAACTTCATCAAAAGCATTGATGCATTTACATTATTCTTTGTGTGTTACATTTGAGGCCTACCTGTTTCTCTCAGTAGCTGTCAAACCCATTAGAGAGGAAAGATTCAGCAGGGTAAGAAAAAATTGATCTCACTTCCAGGATTCTAATATTTTTCTAAGTTCATCTACAAATTGCTGCACAATACACCACATTCTGTCGCTTTATATCAGCATAATCCAGGAGTGCTGGTGCAACTGGCAGAGGTCTCTGGTGCCAGTCAGTGATGCCGAATATAATTTAATGTGGGAACTGACTAAAAGGACCTGATATTCCAGTGAATACTAAAGGAAGTTCACGAAGTCTCTTTAGAAGCACCATAGTGGCCAAGACTGCAAGGAGAGGACTGTAGTGGGTCTGTTGCTTTGGGTGACAAAATATATGCATGGGAAGGAAGTAAGAGGATAGATACTGTAGAAGAGATTGGTGAAGCTCAAGGATGGCCTCAGTTTAGCTCAGTGGATAAGGGGTATGTGAAAGAATGAAACAGTGGAAAAGCCTTCTCTTTCCTCGACTCCACATGTAGAGGAAGAATTGTCTGTTGAGATGCTACAAAATACAGTAATATTCCAGGGAATTAACAGTACTAGTACAGTGAGCTGCAGGGTGAACATATGGCTCATGCCACAGAATTAAAACAACTCTTTTCATGAAATTTTCTGGGTTTTGTGTTTCAGGGCAAGTGGGTGTTGAGAAAAAGCAGAAAGCTATAGCTTTCAGTGACCAATTTTATCTTCTGGACCTCCTTGTGGTTTTCACTCAGACTTACAATGGTAAGAGACATCTGCATTAGCTGTGGTCCAAGGAAGCACCTAAGACTGGGTTTGCTCTGCATTTTAATCCTTCCAGACACACAAAATCATCTCAGCTAACAAAGGTGCAGCTCAAGTGCAGAGAAGGAAGTAGGAAATTGATCAGACAACAGAAGAGAAAATAATTTCCATGGGAATCTCCAAGATCTAAATAAGAACCTGTAATTGTCATGGTATTCCCTTCATGTACAGACAAGGGCACCATCTGATTCAGATCTTGAAGAGCATTGAGAAGTGGCTATTGAAACGGAAAACTTGCATAAGCTGCATGTACCCCTTCATGGGAGGAGAAAAACTTGGAACAACAACAATAGTTGTCAGATAAGGAGGATTTCCCAGCCAAGAAACATATTATTCACTCTCATGTGACAGGGAGAAGTTGGATGTTGAAGGTCCTTGCCAAAGAAATCTGAGAGAAAAAGGAAGGAGGGCTGAACTGATTAGTCCAGAGCCAAATCTTTGAGGGATCCTACAAGTAGGTTGTTAAAAAAAGCCTAGCAAAGAAGCCAATAGCACAGGAGGTGACAACTAAGTGATCAATAACTTGTTGTGCAGCAGGCAATCAGAGGACTTCAGGGACAAAATATGCCCATTGCATTGATAGGTGTGAGGCACATGTGGAAGTAAAGAGGTTTGTGCTGTTTCCTTAGGGATAGTATTAGAATGGAATATTCTCTAACAGAGAATATTATAAAACATGTCTCTGCGGTTATTGTTAATCTCAATGAAAAGTGAAAAACTCTCTACCCTTTCAATCCCTCCCATCTTCCTTGCTAAGGAGGTTGGAGCTCAACTCAAGGTAGGTGAAGATGACAAAAGAAAGTAGAAAGATTTTAGGGAAAGTGGAGGTAAAGCTTTGTAACTCTAATCCAAATATCTTAATTTTTAAACTCAGAGTAATGCAATTCATATATATATCACACACAGAGAGTAAAGTCACTTGAAGTATATTCACTTTAATACTGAGCTACTTCAGTGTGACACTCAAGATAAGTTAATATTTTAGCATATAAGCAATTCACCACTTATTTTTATTTTGCTTTAATATAAGACAGTGTAACACTCTGAAATAAAGAAACAATACTGAAGAAATAATAATTTTAAATTAATATTTAGAACAGATTTCAAAAGCATATTCAAAAACACGTGCTAAGGAAACAGCAAATAATCTAGGTGAAAGAAATATGTTTTAACACAGAACATGTTGAACAGGACTGCAAAGAAAACTTAAGACCTATTACTAGGCTAAATTAGAGCATATAATGATTTCTTTTAAAAATGTTGCTTTTTGCTACGTTTTCTATTTCTTTTTCTTTCCTTCAATATTCAATGAAAGATACAGGTTCACATATAAATACAGATGAGTTACATAGGAAAGTTTCAAAAGAGGAAACTGATTTCAAAGCTTTCCTTTCTTGTTGCATGTGAATATAATACAGATAGAAACAGTCGTCTGATAAGAATTTTGCTAGTAAAACTACTCATGTAGACAGGTACACCAATTCCCTTGAGTGCATCATTCATAGTAATTTTTTTCAAAATATCTAATCAGGCTATCTGTTGTATCAGCCTTTAGGGAAATGTATTTACTGCGCTTGAGCCATGCCAATGAACACTTATCATTCTGTTGAACCAATCTCATATCTGAGCAATTACAATGAACTTTAATCATCCTGACACTTACTATACTTTATTAGACTTATATTAGAAATCAGAAGACTGTCATGTTTAAAGAACAGTGCCTTTACTCTGTTACTGGTGTTAACACTTCTGGCACAATTTTCTTCCTGGGTTGGCTTTACCAGTTGGGGTCCTACAGAGTCATACCTGATGCAATAGCTTTGCCTTGGATAAAGTGGAACAGTAAACTATAGAGGTAACAACTCTCTTTTTTTACACTGAGAATCCTTCTCACAAGCAGTATTTTAAATTAATGATTTACGGTTTTGTAACATCTCTTTTGCACTGCTTAAGTAAAGCAGGCTGTATTGGGGTTGTGTGGCAGGGTTTTGGTAGTGGTGGGGGCTACAGGGGTGGCTTCTGTGAGAAGGTGCTAGAAGCTTCCCCCATCTATGATAAAGCCCGTGCCAGCTGGCTCCAAGAGGACCCACCACTGGCCAAGGCTGAGCCCACCAGCTATGGCAGTAGTGGCTCTGGGATAACATACTTAGGAAGGGGAGGGGGGGGAACCAAACTGTGCCATTGCAGCAAGAGGAAAAGAGTGAGAATATGTGAGAGCAGCAACTCTGCAGACACCAGGGTCAGTGAAGACGGAGGGACAGGAGGTGCTCCAGGCACCAGAGCAGAGATTCCCCTGCAGCCTGTGGTGAAGACCATGGTGAGGCAGGCTGTCCCCTTGGAGCCCATAGAGGTTAACAGCAGAGCAGATATCCACCTGCAGCCCATGGAGGACCCCAAACCAGAGCAGGTGGATGCCCAAAGGAGACTGTGACCCCATGGGAAACCTACACTGGAGCAGAATCCTGGCAGGACCTGTGGCCCCATGGAGAGAGGAGCCACACTGGAGCAGGTTTGCTGGCAGGACTTGTGACCCCAGGGGGGACCCACACTGGAGCAGTCTGTGAAGATCTGTAGTCTGTGGGAAGGACCCCACACTGGAGCAGAAGAGTGTGGGGAGTCCTGCCCCTGAGAAGGAAGACGCAGCAGAGACAACATGTGATGAATTGGCCACAGCCCCCATGCCTTGTCTCCCTGCGCTGCTGGAGGGGAGGAGGTAGAGAAAATCAGGAGTGAAGTTAAGCCTAGGAAGAAGGGATGGGTGGGAGGAAGGTGTTTTAAGACTCAGTTTTATTTCTCATTACCCTACTCTGATTTGATTGCTAATAAATTAAGCTAATTTCCCCAAGTCAAGTTTGTTTTGCCCGTGATGAAAATTGATGAGTGCTCTCTCCCTGTCCTTATCTCGACCCACATGCCTTTCATTATATTTTCTGTCCCCTGTCCAGCTGAGGAAGGTGAATGATAGACTGGCTTTGGTGGATACCTGGTGTCAAGCAGGCTTACAACTAAGTTCAGCATCTGGATAGCTCAAATGATAATGAATTTACCCAGTTCTTGAATATGTATAAGGTCCCAAGCTTTAAGGATGTGATGCCACTAAACTCCTTTTGAACATGGACCAAAAATGAATCTTCAAATAGATGCTAGCCAAAAGTCAAGCTTACTTCTCTATTTGCAAATTCAATCATAAGTACATAATTCCACTGCAAAATAAAATCCTAATGATTTTTTTTACATGCTTGATCAGAGCAGCTAACAGAAATGTAGATGATCCTAATCCTTGTTCACTCTCAACATAGTGATTTACTAAATTCAGACTTTTGTAAGTCAGCTGAGGACAGTGGTATTATTTAGGTAACTCTTATGTCTTACATAGATGTGGAATACATCTCACAGAACTTTAAAAGATTAGAAGTTCAATAGAATGAATTTTACCTGAACAGCATACATTTAAGTGAGCAATCAGTATGGAACCCAGCAATGCATTTTCAGGCAAAAATTCTACAGAGCTGACTTGTGAAAACTCTAAGCTATAGAAATATAAAGTATGATTTCCCTATATCACAGTGAACATATGGTAAGGGACATATCTCAAAGAAAGTAGTATTTTTAAATATGTGATTCAGTGACTCCACGATTCAGATGCAGTACACCGCTTATGTTTGCTACAGAGGGCACATGATCCTTGGACATTTATTAGACTGAATCCAGCTAAGCTTTGAGAAGCTTTAAAACAAACCCTTATGTCTAATACAGCTTATATTTTTGTCTAATTTACACAACAGTTTTCAAGGTTGCAGAGTGATACTGGACAGTGTGATATAACAAGATAATGCTACAATCTAAAAAAAATATGTTGGCTTACTGAAAAATGTATTAAGGTGTATTAAATATATTTATGACAGCATTGCTACAAATATATAAAAGTTTGTAATACTTTAGCAAGACTTTTGGACACAACACTTCAAAAATATTTTTTCCATGGCAAATCCTTTACAAAAATACATCTCTGTGTGTGTTGTCTTTCCTTATGACTGTGTTTTTCCTCCCCACATTTTCATTTGCATTGTTCCTATTCCAGTTACTGTAAAAAAAGGTATAAAATATATCTACCACTGATAACAGTGACGAGCCTAAATAACAATTTTGTATGTATGTATGTCTTCATGTTACAAGAGATTAAGAAAAAACTTTTGTCCTTGAAAGAAAATTATGTGCAAAGACTGGAACAATGGGAACTTATTTGTTTTAGTTTGCAATAAAATTTTCAACACCCATCTAATTGCCTTTTCTGACTTCATATCCCAGGGGTCTCAAGCCACCAGCTGAGAAACACTGCCTTAGGGAGAAACACACTGAGAAAGAATGTTTTTGCAGTAACAGAACTCGATGAAATAGTTCCATCAGCATTATTATTGACAAAAAAATGTAGATTCAGTTTTCCATTTCAATAACATGTTTAAATTTCAGGAAATTCTTTCAATCTAAGGAACACAAATTAAATTAGCAGAAAACAGATATACTACCATGTATAAAGTGAAGACTTTTAAATTTTGTTTCAAAGCATAATGTTGTTTAAAAATTTATACTTTGTTTCCTCTTTTAAAACTAAAACACTGGAAACCTCATTTCAAAGAAAAGGAAGAGAGTAGAGGACTGATCAGTTTAACCTCAAAATGTTGACTTTACAGGTCAACAGAAACTTTGAAGCTGTTCGCTATAACACAACATTTCAGTAACTTGAAATTTCCAAAAATAAATTAATCAGGTGTTTGCATAGCTGTCAGGTTCGGAGTTCAGAATCAGTCGTGCTTACTTCTACAATCTTTGGCAAGTTATTCCCTGTGTATAAATCTGCCCTCTTTAAAGGCAGATGATGTTTTCTGTGTTTAGACTACCACATCTCCAACATAGGACTACTGTAGATGAACCACACTATGATAACTTAATTCATATTAAGTAATAGTTTACTTTTTAAAAGATCTGAGTAATTTCAGTGTTCCTACTCAGTTTTTGATATGCAGGTTTATTCAGTGGTACTAAGTATGGTTCAAAATAACAATATACATTACTACAGGTGCCATATAAAATGCAGGTTTCCATATAAAATAAAATGCAAGCCACAAACTTTACTTAACTGTTTCTTTATATAAAATAAAATAAAACTTGTAATGCATCTAAAGCACCACAAGTTGGAAAGATGTGAACTACAAGATGTAAGGCTTTGCAAAAATGTTAGTATGTTAGCTTTTATCAAATACATGTTTCAGCATTGTATTGAAAACTCTTTCTCTTTAAACAAAAACTTCCATATTAACCCACATGATTAATTTTTGCTTCTTCTGTTTTCTTTATCTTTTCATGTGACTTTTTGTGTTGTTTAATATTTTTTGTTACCACTTGAAGTCTATTTCAGAAACCAGATGAGTAATTTCATAAATTCAGTTTCAGAAGATTAAAAAAAAACAAAACGAACTTTTTTTTCCTATCATTCACAGAGAAAAATGCAACGTGATTACCTCAGGAGAAGGCAGTTGAGTAACCACTGAACCACCAACTGTTGAAGTAAGAAGTTTGTCACCTAGAATACTTTCTAAATAGTCTGCCATTACTTCCTGTTGCTTAGGGCTGCAGTGGTTCTCCAAAGACAGTACAACTGGATAGTCAGATGCCTGGAAATAGAATTCAAAGGTTTTTATTATTAATAAATAAAAAGAGGACTACTTGATTTCCCAAAATATCTTACAAAAGTCCCCTTGGTAATCTATATTTTTCTTTATTTTCAAAACTTTCAGAATATAGGTTAGTTGTTTCGGGTTAGTAACACAATTAAAAAAGCTCACAATTTTTATGGAAAAAAGGAAGCACAGTTGAAAAAGATAAAAATGCACCCTCAGGATGTTAAGGGGGGGTTAAACCAGGGCTAGACATATAAAGAGATGAAAAAACTAACTGGGGAAATAAAATTAAGATCAGTTAAGAAGGACTCAATACTTCATTAGAGAAACCAGGTAAAATCTGCACATATTGAGTTGTATTTGTCCAATAATCCATAGAAAATAATTTATCAGAAGCATTTAACAAACTGATTAAAGTTGGATGTAAAGAAAGTAGAGAGAAAATAAGTGTTAAATCAGCCAAAATCAGACTGATTCAGTTGCACAGGGCAGAGTACAACCTGGAAGCAAAAGGCAGAATTTCCACAGAGTTAATGGCTCAGCTGATACACAGAGCTTCTAAAGGATGATGCGTTGGCTGTTTTGTGTCTGAAACAGGGATAAACAAGGCAAAACTGGCTTTCAGCTAAATATTAATTGTAGCCACTTATTTACTGTAAGTGACACAGATTTAAAATCTTTCTCTGTTTTGTGGGGGAGGGTTTTTGTTTTCTGTACAGCATTTTCTCTATTGTTTACACATTCTTGTTAGGAAAAGAGAGAATTGATTTGGTTTGTTTTTCAAAGGTAAAACCAGATTCTAAAATTGCAATTGACAAAGTAAACTAGGATTATATGTCTTTCACTTTAATTTATGACAGATTTTAACTGACTACATTTCAAGTTGACAGTATCCTTAAAATTTGCTCAGAAATCGTTGTCTTCACATGAACAAGCTATGCATATTTTTTTGTAATATCACAAACTTTTCGTGGGGCTCTTTGTACATTACTTATCACAGTCCTGAAGCTAGACAGGTGAAACATGGAAAATTGAGAAAAAATCAGAAAATAGTTCAAATAAGACATGTCCATTTAGATAGTATAAGTAAATCTCATAAGTTGCCAGTAATACTGGTGGCTACTAAAAACAAATACCTTGAATAAAACCTTTGCTTGGGCAGAACCTAAACTGTCGATTTCTAAGGGAAGTACCATTTTATGTTTACCCTGTTTTTACACATTTCACCTGAGCATTTGCTATTAACTACTAATAGAAGCACACCTTAGATAGACAGCTGGTACAAACCACTACCTGTTGTTGTGATTATGTCATCTTACTGTAACTTGTGCCTGTTAAATGAAGTTTGTATTATAGTCATGTACACTGTGCTGTGTATTAGCAAAAACAGGTCAGTTATATCTAACGAGTTGTGAAGTAAAGTGAAATAAAACCGTATTTTTGTTTTCACTGTCTTTTAAAATCAGAAACTAATTACATGTTATATAGAAGTCAGAACAGAAAAAAATATAGCTTTCTTAACTCTGAGAAGGCTATAAATATATATGCATAAGAATCCATATACATGGATAATCATAGGTGTATATATTCACATAATACTGGCCTGAATACAAGGGTTATCTTAATAGTTGTTCAGGACTTCATTTGAGCAGGAGTTTTGCCAGAAACCTATACAAAAGACTGAGACAGTGCCAAAAACTCTCCAGCTTTCTCTGCTTTGCCAGAGACAGGCAGAAGGGACAATGCCCTTCGCTGTCAGAGTCATCTGACAAAAAGACAGCAGTAGATGGTAACATTTATCAGGCCTTTAATTCAAAATAAAAAGAGAGGAAATGGAAAACAAAGACTCAAGCTTAGCTATGATCTAACATTTTTCTCTGTTTTGTAAATTTAAATATAGGATATAAGACAGACTCATAGCAACAGAAGAACAAGTAAAGTAAAATGATGAAAAATATAGAGGAGTAAAACATCAGATTGATTCTGAAGTAGTTTTTACTTTACATCTAAGTCCTTGCTTAAATGACCTCAGGTGAGAATTCACCTAACAAACTGGGTAAGATCTGAATTCCTTGCACCAGGTTTAGTTTATCAACGTTATCAGCAAAATATGTTTACTGTTCCTTAAATAAAATAAAAAAAAGGTATTAAGAATAGATAGAACAAATTTCCCATAATTTATTTCAATAATGCCCACTACCACAAGCACTGTCTCTGTTTTATATTTTTTTACCCTGGAGAATCACTAACAACAACCATCTCCATGGGCTTTGTCGAAGCCACAGTAACATTTTAACCAACATATATATAGATACATACCACAAATGCATACTTGTCTATCACTTGAATTACAGAATGAAATGGAATTTTGCTCGTTAAAGTGTGACCATGATACACAACAGGTTCATTGTTTGAGCCATCCCAGCAGTCAATTTCCAGGCAACGACATCCTTTTAAGAGAGCACTTTAAAAGAACAAAAGAAACAATTTTACAGTCAAAAGAAAGATACCACACTTTCTTATACAAGTCGCTGTATTTCTGATTACAAGCACACTGAATAATTACAAAAAAAACCCAAACCCTACTTTTTAATCACAAAAGAAAAGAAATCCTACTGAATTATACAGATATGAGACAGAGCTATATTTTCTGTTATTTATCTTGACATGTTAGGTAATAAACTTTACTAGAGCATTAAGGAGTAACATGGATTATTTGAATAACCTTCATTAAGAGACTGAAAATAAGGGTCAAAGATTTAAATAAAAGAATTTTAGAATGATGGCAAATTGTTGCTTAAAATAGAAGAATAAATGTTTGAAAGGGCTTTTTTATTACTGTTCCAGGATTTGTCTGCAAGTGTGTGAATCATTATACTTAAAAATAACAGCATCACACTTGCAGGATCAGGTTTTTCTTGGTCTTTACATAGTTCAGTTGTTCTCCCCCACCTTATTTCTAAGAGAGAGGGCTAAAGTTTTTCAGATGCCCTAAATTTAATGGCAGCCCTTAAAAGTCTTAGGTGTCTAATATTTGGCTTGTTACTAATTTAAACACTCATTGTAGACTATTTAACCTATTTACAAATCTGTCTTTTACATGCTGCCCTTTACAGGCTAACAATATCTCAAAGATGCTTCTAGCTTATTTTAGCATTTTACACTTTCCTTACATAAATAGTACATAAAGAAGGGAGTGGATCCATAGTCTCTTTGCAATTACTTTAAGCAACACAGTATTAATGTCATATCATTTTAAATACCATTAGAAATAAGTTCACTAATGTTTATGATGATTGCAAGCCATTACAGAATATCCAGAGAACAACCAAAAGAAAAAAGTTCAGATAGATGATGGTTTCAACTGCTTTCACTTCACTAAAGTAGTACAACGTCATAGCAATGCTGGACACTTCATCTTCATACTTTCTGTCCCCCTCTGTATTGCCTTTATTACATAACCCATTTTCTCCCTCCCTGATGATTTCTCCTAAATGGATCTTGGCAATAAGGCATCTTGGTTTCCTTCTCCTCTTGGAGTCATATGCTGCATATTCAAAGGCAAAGGCTCTTCTCCCTCCTTGCTACTATAATGCCCACTTTCAACGTTGTTGTTGTTGCTTCTAAATTGACTGCACTGCAACATACACTGATCACAAATACCCTTGACATACTCCACTGTATTGTGCCCTTACATCCTGTATATTGATCAGATTAGAGTTTGCCCAGGAATTTTACATTTATTTCAGGGAGTCATTTATTTTTGCATGGTATGTTGAGATTAAAAACTGATTTAATCATATACTGTCCTGCATACTATAGATGTCATTTGCTGCGAGGTAGATTTTTTGAGATGTAAGTGAAAAAATAGATTGTTTCCAGACTACGAACAGATGGTTTGGCAAATATATTGAAAAGTGTACACACAAAATAAAATACCACCTCACATTTTCTGCTTCTATCTGTGATCGTTTTGTTCCTTATTGCCAAGCAGGTTTCTATATGACTTAGTATTCATTTAAAAAAAAAAGCCAAAGAATGTTTAAAAACTTTAAAAACAGTGTCTAAATACCTGGTATATCCCCATAAGTGACTGGGCCCTATTAGTTGGTCAGATATCAAGTAGGTGTTGTGAGAAGATGAAATAAAATAGTCACATAATGGGTGGTTCATATCTTGGTAGATGGTCCTGTGATCATTTTTAAATACCGAACAGTCTTCTGAGCTCATGAACCTTATAAATCCTTCAAATGACATCTGCCTTCTTTTCCTCACTGAACAAAAAAAAAAAGGAAAAAAATATATGGTGTGAAGCTAAATTGATGGTTATATTTGTATATTTCCATAATTTTTAATAGCCAGTTCTGAACATTGCTAAAGGTTATACAGCATAACACTTTCCTGCAGTTTTAAAATTCCTTAACAATGTACACACAAGCATCAGTTGTGTGCAATTATGGACATGAATTGCTGAAATCATGAGACATTTTTATTCTTCTATGGGCTCCAATAAGACGAGTTTGCACTAGTCATAATTAAATACAAAGGAAAATTGTTGTTGTTGTTGTTGTTTAGTTTTGGAAAGTAATATGCCAGTCAATGCACAAAGAGATTCTTATTTTCTCTGTGGAAAGAACAGGACTTGTTCTCAAAAATGTCAATCAGAGACTGTCAAAATAATCTTGCAGAAACTGATTCCTAGCACCAAATATCTTCCTCAGCGGTGGAAAATTCCAAACAAATAGTGATGAAATAATGTTTAAACTAGAAGTATTTGAAATAAAAATAGCATCTTAATAAAATAAATGACTGCCCACAAAGATGAATTGCAAATCAAGCTTATTATATTACTTCATCTGTAACAAAATGTGCTAATTGCCTCCATGCCAGTGATATTCATCCTATTTGTTTTGTTTTTAACTGATTTAATGACAAACAGATCCATTATAGTGCCAACTGCTGCTCCAATGTCATGCTTCAAATGCAATAATTTTGCAAATTATATAATCTCAAAAGTAAGCTTTTGCTTCAAAACATAACCTAGTTTGAATTAGACAGGGATTTTGCCCAGTTCTGTCTGCAAAATAACCTTATTTTTGTCATTATAGTAGACTAGTGATAATTAAGCAGTAAGTAATCCAATATTAATTTCTGTTAAGGAGAGCCTAAAGAAGTCAATGTATATAAACTTTTGACAAACAAAATCCTGAAAACTAAAAGCCAAAACATTTATCTGGCCTGTTAATTCTCAATGCAGCTATAAGGAGCATGATTTACGGGTTAGAACTGCAACCATCAATCTTCAGTATGTGTACAGACTGCAATTTGTATATCTAAATGAGGATTTATTAAAATCATTCTGATGATGGTAACATGAAGAAAAGAATAACTTCTAAATTATACAATTTTTTGAACAAGAAAACTTTGCAATGTTTTAAAATGCTAAACAGAAATAGAAAACGTGGATGAAGGCCTTCCAGAGATCATACATACATACACTGTTGTCCTTAACCATACAAATGTTATTCCTACCAGACATCTGTCAAAGCAATTCTTAGACTTCCATTGATGAAGAATCCATGGATATCCTAGTACTCCTATTTCAGCACTAAGTAACCTTATTGTTAGAAAGTTTTCCATAATGTTTACCCTGAAACTTCCTTGCTGTCTAAAAATTTATTTTGTACTATTTCTCTCCTTTTTTTTTTCAGTCTTATACACATATGATGACTGCTATCACACTTCTCATTCCACTGCTTTCCAGAAGAAAGGAGTTAAATTCATTGCATCTTTCTGTTTAGGTTAGGTTTCCTTAGACTTCTAATAATTTTCATTTTCTTTCTGCAAAATTTTCTACCTGGCTAACTTCCTTCTTGATGTTTGATCCCTAAATGGAACGTAGTACTTCGCCTTATTGAACTCCACCCTTCTTTTCTATATCATCAATTTGCCAAGATCACTTTGACTTCTAATCTTGTTCGCTATTATGCTTGAAGTTCTGGTGTTAAATCTAAATTTAATAAAATTCTATTCCATCATCCAGCTTATCAATGGCATAATTGAAATCTGGATCCCAACACAATGCTCAGTGAAAATGTAGATTGGTGTAGCCTTTCATTCTGACTCTAAGTCATTGATAACTAACTTCTCAGAGTAATTTTCTAATTAGTTGTTTGTGTATTATTTAGTTATTATTCCTGCTTCCTCAACTTGTTTTTTAGAATGCAAGACAGTCTTAAAACGTATGATTTTTCTTCTATCCACCAGTGCTGTTAGTCTCTCACAGAAGAAAACTGGATTCTATTTTGTCATGGAATGTCCTGGCAACCTCTTTCTTGTCCTTACCATCTTAGAGGTGATTACATATTCATTATTTGTTCCAGTTTTTTCTGGTAACTGACTGGTGTCTAGTTCCTTGGATGTTCCCTTTCTAAAATAGATATTGCATTTGATCTTTCCCAGTCTTTCAATTCATCATCTGCTCTCCCCGTGTTTTCAAAGGTACCCTGTATTAGCCAAGCTCATTGCAGTCAATTTTCTAAGACCTTATGGATTTCTCAACCCATCTTCACTGATCTGTTTAAGTCATTTATGCGTGTCTTAGCCTGTTTTTTCCATATTTTTGACTGCAAGCTTACTCTGGTCTCATTAGTAATATTAGCCTCCTGGTTGTGCTTAGGATCAAGAATTTCCTTGGTCTTCCTTTTAACTAACAGATTTGCAGAATGACTTATTGCTACCCTGATGACTTTTGACAGTTTTATCTTATTTAGTATCTTGACATTTTTATTTATCTCTCTGCACAGGGTATATTGTTTTATACTGGTAACAATATGGTTAAGTTTCTACTTTCTGGGTCTTTAAAAAATGTTTTGAGTTTTTTTACATGATGCTCAAAACAGAATACATTCATCCTTTATGCTTTATCTATAATGAATTACATGAATTGTAGACTTAATTCTTTTGAAGAGAAGGCTTTTCATAATTATTTATTTTATTTATTTAATTTTTTTTTAGCAATGACAAGGTGGGACGAAAGGTGCCTAGACTGAAGTGGAGACTAGGAAGAGGGGAGGAGAGGAGCCTGAACTGAATTTGAGCCTGGGAAATTAGAAGAAAGGTGTTTTCCCTGTGTTTAAATGCCTGTGTTTTTTGTTTCCTAATAGACAAATTAGTAATTAAATGTTTATGTTAACTGGCCAACAGAGATATTGAAGTGGGTACAGATATGCCTGCTGGGAATTTTAGGGGTGAACTCATTAGAAATAAGTACAATCAGAGACAATGGTGTTACTCTGCTGTATTGGAAGAAGGATGCTTTCAATAATTGTTAAAAGTATCAAATAATAACAGCCTCAAGGCAGATGGGATTTCATACCATAAAATTTGGCTACGTAATGTAGAACTAAAACATTTATATTCTATGTGAACAGTAAAGACAGAAATATTTCCTTGGCTAAAGTAAGAATAGAGTTTTTCCTTTTCTACTCTGATTTTACATCCTGGGGAGTCTATTTTCCACCTGACCTGTACTTGTAACTAATACTGGTGCATACTGGAATAAAGTAGCTGTCTGAGCTGCAATTTAGTTTTCTAAGGGCTTGTGTCTCATCATCAGTTGTCTTCCACTGGTAAAGCTTTTCCTAAAACTGTATATTTACATGTTCTTCCACATATCTGAATTTTTGTGTCTCGTAAATCCAGCTTCAGCCATTGTCTTAGTTGAGAGTTTTAAGTCATCTTTCTTATTTCACATGATTCTTTATGAAATCTATAGGAATATGACTGAGGTCTCTACTCTGTTAAACTTGGTTTACATTGGCCAATGGGATCAAAAGTTCTCTCCTGCAAATGCATGCTTTCCCTCTTGCTCTCTCTCACACATGCACACAGAAAAAACAAGTCTAAAAGAATGTATATCCTAGGAATAAATTGAAGATGGCCCTCCTCTGGACACTCTCTAGTAGCTTTGTTTCCTTAATATACTGTGGTGCCCAAAACAGTACTCGAGGTGAGGCTGCACCAGCACAGAGTAGAGAGGGACAGTCACCTCCCTCAACCAGCTAGCAGTACAGTGCTTGATGCATTTCATTCAGTAAGATTATTTCCAATTACAAGACAAACATTTTTATCACAGATGAAGATACAAAAAGAATTTGGATCAGCATCTGAAATTTAAACCAGACATTAAATTTTGATATTTACAAATGTGTTTTCTAGCTGACTAAATATTCTTCATTGTTTAACTGCTTTATGGCTATTAATTTTCCCATCAAAATAGATTACTCAAAACAAAAGAAACCTTTTAAACTGGCAACTTATTATATAATTAATTAGTAAACACATTAGTTCTCAGAAAGA
Source organism: Phalacrocorax aristotelis (assembly GCF_949628215.1). Classification (NCBI taxonomy): domain Eukaryota; kingdom Metazoa; phylum Chordata; class Aves; order Suliformes; family Phalacrocoracidae; genus Phalacrocorax; species Phalacrocorax aristotelis. Next base: position 147,230,769 of record NC_134276.1, on the reverse strand, counting down.
ATAGAATATATTCAAGAAAATCTGTTCAAATTTAAAAAGCACACACAGAAAGTAATTGCATGAGGAATCAAAGGGGTTTTAGCTACTGACAGTGAGTCATTCCTAATGAAACACAAAATGTCTTCTGTTTCTTATTGAAAGAGGGATCCAGTTTCTTCTTCTCACCACGGGAATGATCAGCATAGATATTCCAGAGTTACTTTCGAAAAGGAAGATTTTTCCATTCTTGGGTTTATTTTTCTTAACCACTTATCAATTCCATCCATTATCAAAGACTGGGAACCAAGGGAAACTAACAAAGTTAAACATCTGAGAGTCATCTCCCACTGAACAAAATAACAGCTTGTTATAAATTGCAGTTAGCTCTGATATCCCTTTCTTCGCTTAGTTGCAAATTTTGCCTCAAGTTACGTTCAGTGAAACTCAGCAGAAATGTTACACCACAACTTGAAGCAGCCCTCAATAGTTGAAGAACACACAGATTTAACAAACCTCCACTCGTCTCAGAGTTCTCATGCTTCAGAAATGGTGATCAGGCACCTGTGAAGGTCTTACATAGTGCTTCCTCTGCAAGTCAAGGGGTCATGTAAGTCTTCAGGTTTGGGGGTGGGGGGTGCTTGCATTATCACTAAATTACTCAAGTGAGAGAAGACAGTATAATGAGCAGACAGGCAAAATGGCAGGTAAGAACCCTAAGAAAAATAAAGGTAAAAATGGTTTGTAATGACCAAGGGCAAGTTGAAGAACAGAATATATAGAAGGACAAGGAAAACAATAAATGACAGAGACGAGAGCAGATAAAGGAGAGCATCATGAAAATAAAGAAATTAAAACACAGAAAAAATATTAAAAGACAAGGCTTTTAAAATAATAAATGTATGAGGCTTTTCCATAATGGTTTCAGAATATTATTTTGATGACTTTAAACACTCTTCAAAATATAACTGGAGCTTTTCCTTAAAAAAACAATAGCAACCACACACAAACCCTTCCATGGCAGCTAAACAAATAAGAAATTATGGGTTCTCCATGAATGCCTGACTCAACAGGAGGAAGAACTCATTGGTTAGAAAAATATTTTGTCTGCAAAATATTACTGAAATCTGGAAGAACCCAGATTGAGCTCCAGATTCTAGGCTGAATTACCAGTGCCTGCTGCTCAGATAGCTTCATTCTACTGCAACAGGAACAATGTCATGGATTCACTGAGGCAGACTAAAAGTGAAATAGCATAAAAAGGAAATGATAAAACTGCTAGTCAAAGTGTGAGCAGGCTGCAAGGGAGGAATATAGAAACAATGCTCAGCATGATGAAATGGTGTTCAGAAAGCCAAAGCTCAACCAGAATTGAAACTGGCAAGGGACATCAGTGGCAAGAAAGAACACTTTTACTGCTTTTATTGGCTGTTTCTAAGGAGTAAGAGGGTATGCTGTTGAATAGGGCAGGTGGTTTAGTGACAGCAAAAACAGACAATGCTAAAGTATTCAGTGCTGTCTTTTTCTCAGTCTTCATCGACCAGGTGTAGGCTTTGTGCCTACAGACAGGGTTCAAGGAGAAGAGAAACTATGAGCAGACAGAGATTAAGTTAATAGAGATTACTGGAGAGAACTCGGCACAAAAAAATCCATGGGATCAAAGGAGGTGTATTTGAGACTGTTAAGACTGTTGGCTGATATCACTGCAAAGCCATTCTCTATCATCTTTGAAAGGCCGTAGCAATCAGGGGAGGTCCCCATGACTGGAGAACAGATGTTGCACTCATTTTCAAAAAGAGCAAGGACTTTCTGCACTCACAGGCCAGAAAGCCAACTATATCCTGAGCTGCATCAAAAGAAGCATGGCCAGCAGGTTGAGAGAGGTGATTCTGCCCCTCTACTCTGCTCTGGTGACACCCCACCTGGAGTGCTGCATCCAATGCTGGAGTCCTCATCACAGGAAAGACATGGACCTGTTGGAGTGGGTCTAGAGGAGGGCCACAAAAATTATCAGAGGGATGGAACACCTCTCCCATGAGGAAAGGCTGAGAGAGGGGTTATAAAGCCTAGAGAAGAGAAGGCTGTGGGGAGACCTTATTGTGGTAAAGGTGGCTTATAAGAAAGATGGGAACAACATTTTTAGCAGGGCCTATTGCAATAGGACAAGGGATAATGGTTTTAAACTAAAAGGGGGTAGATTTAGATTGAACATAAGGAAGAAATTTTTTACAACGAGGGTGGTGAAACACTGGCACTGGTCCAGAGAGGTGGTAGATGTCCCATCCCTGGAAACATTCAAGGTCAGGATGGATGGGGCTCTGAGCAAACTGATCTAGTTGAAGATGTCCCTGCTCATTGCAGGGGTTTGGAGTAGGTGCCCTTTAAAGGGCCCCTGCAACCCAAATTGTTCTATGATTCTATGATTCAATTCAGGGAACTACAGGTTGACCAGCCTCTTTCATCCCTGGGAAAATCATGGTGCAAGAGCACTTGGAAGTCATTTATGGGCACATAAAGGAGGCTGTGGATTTCTGTCCTTAAGGGTTTTCATGTTTTGACTGAAAACAAGCCCTGAGAAACCTATTCAGGAATTTCTTTGAGCAGAAGGCTGGAGCAGCTGCCCTCCTGAGATCCCTTTCTATCTGAACAGTTCCATGATTCTGTGATAGTAGAAGTCTGTTTTTAGAGACCTGTTCTTAGAAGTTGATCAGAGAACAAAATGAAAATGGCAGTTTAGAGTAGGAGAGCATAAATAATTATAGCTTTAACCCCAGTAACATGGATAATGACATCAGTAGACACATGATGGGAAAGATTAACAACCAGACTCCATGCCTGCTGAAGAGGCTGAGGATCCACCACATTTGCAAGGCTGTTTCAATTAATCCCTTGTATCATTACCAAACACATCCAACTGAGGGCAAACCAGACTGTAACTGTCGCTTTTCGGCCTTTCTCAGTAAAGAAAAAGAAATCTAACCTTCTCAGTAGATACATCCCTAGAAGCTGTTTTCCTCTGTGAAAGCTTTGTTATTAGATTACTTCTACATTTAATCTTTCTGCAATATGACACTCAAATATAAACAAACCAAGTGCAAAAAGTATGGTTCATACAAATTGTAGGTTTAAATAGTTCAAAATGGAAGTACTAGATCACAGAATCACAGAATCACAGGTTGGAAGGGACCAGTAGCATGTATTCTTTCCATTTTTAAGATAAACTTTAAGCAAAAAGCTCTATTATATCAACAATGCTGTAACAAGTAACGTGACCCCCAAGTAGGATTAGAACAATCTTGGTTGTAAAGTACGCTTTGAAATGCATTGGTTTAACTACTTTTCTCTTTATTGTGTTTGTGGATCACAGTACTGAGTAGATAAACCAAACTAAATTACATAACATTAAATTCTGACATTTTTATGTCTTCAAAAATGCTGTCCTCACTCTTCAGATTTTAATACTAAATTTTTTAAACTTAATTTATTATTAATGATTTAATTATTGTTGAATTCCTCTAAGAGAAATATCCTGGGCCGAACAGACCAGTTGCTAACATAACACGATTTCTATTCTTTTATCTTTGTAATCCACTATTTATATTCCTCTAATTAATTAAGCAAAATAATTTTTGAACACTTAGCTAAAAAAAAAGATTCAGTATCCTAATAATGGTCATTCATATGTTCAGTGGACATTAAAAAGATTTAGTGCAGTTTATGTTAGCTTATCTACTGTATGAAAATAGTATTTTTTTTTAAACAATCCACATGTAGGTTTTGGACCAGTCTGTTGCAACAAGGAGTAAGAATGATTAATATGGTAAGTAATATAATATGTGATCACTGAGCAATATGCTGTATAAATTTATTGTGCTTTATTAACACTTTCCTGTATTATTACATTCACAATGTTTAAAGATCTGAATTGCAAAAAAATCAACATCTTGTACAAGAGCTTACAAAAGATATTATACAACATACATAATATTATAGCTTACATTAGTTTTCTTTAAAATGTTCGATTTGCATAGTTAGATAAGTATGTAAAAATATAAGCACAGTCAGTGACAGAAGCACAATAAGTAAGAGCTAGAAATCAAATATTAAACTATGCATACCTTCTTCGATGGGTTCATACTTCAAAATAATTTCTAACGCAGTCGTTCCACAAGCTTCAGTTTCATATTGCTCTTTTCTCAGAAATTCAATGAGCTCAGTGTCAGCTAAAATTTTGCAGTTTGGAGAGTAAGCACAGAAAAGTTCACTAAATTCAGGTCTGTGTACAATAGTTCGATAAATTGCCCTGAAGTCTTCTATGTTAATTGTATGTTCTTTTCGTTTGTCCACTGTTTTCTGAAAAAGAAAAATAAATCAAAGCAGTCAATACAAAGATATGCAGTGATACAAAGATACACACAAAACACTATTATAACTGATCATAAGAGCAAAAACAACAGAGAAAACCTCAGGCAACAGTGACTGCAATGTATTATCAAATTATATCCTTCCATTTCTATATGGAACTCTTAGATTTGACTATATGTGTTGAAAATATTTTATACAAATGAAAATGTACCATAGGACATAATTAGCATCTAAGTAATTACAATAAATTTTTATATAACTCATGCAATATTAAAGCACATTATATAAAACCTGTAAAACGATATGTAGTAAAATAAATCTGCAGCATAAAAATTATAGAGTGGAAAATATATTTAATATAATAGCTCTCCAATGGCAATTTAAACCTTGTAGTTAATACTGTCAGTAAAATTTATATACTACATACAGCAAACAGTAATATAAAAGAAGGAAATAAGGATGACCAAATTATCATGAGATCCAAGACTTTCAACACATCAAATAAGAAACACTATTAAAGTTTGGAGACAAGATACTTTATAATAATCTATGACTTTGTGTTCTATTCTTAACAAGCCAGAATGTTTAACTCAGATTAATTATTCACAATTTCAGAACTCTTAAACTGTAAGCTTGTTTTCATAGAGCTTACAAAATGTTAGCACATTAATTAATTTCAGAGCTTCAGTGTAAAAGCCACTAGAAAAATCAAAAGGGCAAAAGAATTTTAGTAGAAAAATACTTTTTTACCATATCTGCCATTTACATTTTTCTCAGGCTTAACGATCTTATTTATCCTTTAAAAGTTTCTGCATCAAATATATAACCGTGCGTATGAAATACAGGTGTTTCTAGCAGTTGAGCTTGTATTATTCTTAAAAGTTAAGAGAAACTTTGGAAATATACTGACAAAATTACTCACAAAAATCACAAATAAATGGCAATTCATTGCCTCATTGATTATCACTGTAAGCTGATCAAATTTCCTAATTGTTGGCTCTTTAAACCGAGACTACCAAAGAGGCTAAATTTAAGCATATAATAGCATGGCACCTAATGTAGTTATTAAAGCTTCTCTAAAACTGTCCATAAGAATGAAATGGCTTACTTGATCTTTGGCTGCTCTTTGATAAATACTTGTGATTGCTTCTAGATTAGTTTTGAAGAGACACCATAAAAACTAATAGCCAAATGATACATTACCAGCTTCTTCCTATGCAGTACATTTCCTACTAAGAGATGTCTGAATAAGTACAACAATAAAAGTAAAAATATATTAGATAACAGATAGTACTTAAGTATTTGCTTTGAGTTTGTGAAAGAGAATTGTAATGATCATTTTTAACAAAAATCACTAGCAAGAAAATTCGTTAAAAATGCAAATAATATGCATTTGTTTACTGCTTGAGAAATCCTACATCTAAGGTTGATATCCTCAATCTAATTTTTAATATCTTTAAGAAAACTGCAAATTTACTCATAACTGTTAAATAGAAAATTAAAATACCAACTTATTTTGGAATTAAGCAATCTATTAGGACTCGGGAGATGTTCACATTGGTATTGGCACAAACTGAAGCTGGGCAAAAATATTAAATTTTCTATCTCAGTTCCCTCTTGATGAAATACAGGCAATAATATTACACAGGAGAGCTTTTCAAATTAAAGTTATGGAAATCATGTTGCTATAAAAAAGAGATTGTTATAAAATTTTTGTTGGTAGTTTTTTATTATTCTTATTTCTATTAATGCAAATCAAATTTTTGTTATTCAGAAAAAGAAGTATCTTGACAAAGACAGTCTTGAGAGGAATTATATGAAAATGGTTTATTTCTTAAAAAGTCTTAATGTTCATAATTCTGATATTGCTCAAAGGAGCATTACAGTAAAATAAATTCAAAGAGAATAGACAAGAGAAAAGCAGATTATTCTTTAAAAACTATGCTTTCTATAAAATTGATTCTGTCATGTATACCCATTCGATTAACTGTTGATGTATACTTACTGACTGATGCCAGTGAGATTTCCTCCCAGACTGCTTTACATTTTTATGTACTGTTATACTGATGAACAATTTAAGCCCCCAAACTACTGAAAAGACTCAAATCTCTCTCAAATAGAAAAGACTACCTACAGTCCTGCTACAGATAACCAGATGAGACTGTTGAGTATATTATATTGTTAAATATAACTCCATCAGACTTGTTCTCTGCAGGTCACTTCCTCAAATAATTGATCTCTTCTCTACCCACTGTTGATCATCTCTCTCGAATTTCTGTCAGAAAGAAAATTCAGTGGAAAATACAGGAAACTGTGAGAAATATTTTCAAGTTCTCATGAGATTCTCAAGGTTGGCAATTGTCTCAATGAAGTGCAAGTTAAAAAACCACAGGCAGCCTCTTTAGCAAGGGTTGAGTTCATGCTGCCAGTTTTACCTTGGCTCAAAAAGGCAGAGAACAATGAGAGAAGATCAAGACAGAGTGAGGAAATCCTAACGCCATCCCTCTGCCTGCCTGCCTGTCAGCATGGCATCACCTAAAAGTTTCTGACTTGCCATAGTTAATTCTCCTCTGTCAAATCTAGACAGAATCAGCCAGCTGGTGACAAAATTCACAAAGAAATCAGAGAGAGAGAGAGAGAGAAAGAGAGAGAGAGAGATATCTACTTGGCTTCATTCCCTTAAGAAAACAGCACTACCAAACAGCTATATTTGGTAAAAAAAAATGAGCTAAAAGGAAAAATCATACATCTTTTGAGTAATTACTACAGGGAACCTGAAGAACATGAAATCCCAATATGTCCAAAGGCACTCAGTTTTGCAGTATTTGCTCACTGGGACTGCATCCCCTTGATGGTAATTTGCTTACCTACATTACATTAATTTATTAGTAAGTTGAATTCTTAGCTATATCATGTAACCTTCATAGAAACCTCTTAAATGTTGCCATATCTCAAAGCCACATCCTTCCCCAGGTGTTAGACTGCAATTCCTATCCATTCTGGCACATCTTCTAAATACTCCAAAGAAGAGGTATAGTGGAAAACTGAATGAACAAGTGTGCAGGATCTGTGTTGACCTGAATCCTGAGAAGATCAGGCAACTCCATATTGTCCTTCTGGCAAAAGGATTTTTAGGAAGACACTCTAATGGCTATGCCCAGCACCAGACAGGCATGTCTGCTCTCGTTAGCTTGATCACAGAAGCAACTGAATGGGATGAAACCAGAATATTTTTAATTTTCTCCAGTTAGGCTTTATTAGAAAAAAGCTGGGAATCAAGACCTACCTGTTTTCCACCACTCTACACTATTTTGGTGTGGTGAAGAGATGATGGTAATGCAAGCACTCATTTATCTATTTTACACAGAAACAAAAGTCCTGAACAAGGCAAATTATTTGCTGATTTAGCACACCCTAGTAGAATGAAATTCACTTCTAAAAACATTAATTTTAAAAAGTCAGCAAATATATGACACTTATGTAACTGGACTTCTAAACATATTTAATTGCTTAATCTACATATTTCTCACCTTGAAAACATGTTTTACATGTGCAAAATCAAAAGGTATTTGCAGTTTTTCAAGCAGCTTCATTGTGCTGTCTAAATTAATCTTCCCAGTCCTGAACTCATTCTGAATGATGGACAAAAACCACGTATGAGAGATCAGGTTAAGGAAAATTCTGGCCCATGTCATTGCCTTTTGAAAGGGGGAGGAGGGGAAGAATTTTAATTTTTTTACACCTAAAAAGCTTGCCCCTTGCTTTTCTCATACTATAGAACATCATTGTCTTCTGATTTGCAATAATGCAGCAGGCTCTGAGGCATGCACATTTTTGCTCTGCGCCCAGAGACTCTGAGGGCAAAAATGACAAAAAGGGCCACAGAAAGAGAAGGGGAGAGTGTGAAGGAAAACAAGGGGTGGTCAGGGTGAAGAAAAGGGTGCAGTGAGAGGAGGGAAATGTGGGGAAGCTGAGGGGATTCAGCAGCTAAGGGGAATGGCAGGAAGAGGAGTGCCAACAACAAGCAGCAACAAGGTGAGGGCGTCCAGCACTGCTCCCACACGGCCAGCCTCAGCCAGCCCCAGCTGGACCAGCCAGGCCCGACTGGGCTGGCTGCCCCAGGACCAACTTGGGACCCCCGGAGGGGGTCCCATGCAGGCACAGGTTGGTCCTGGACCTGGGGGGAAAGGGGTACGTGGCAGGAGGTCATACAATGGCAGCTGTTGCAGGGCGGGGAGAGGAGAGGAGGAGGTAGAGCAGGAGGAGGATATCTGTTCTCCTCCATGGCCGCTCTGCATCGCCTGCTCTGGCCTCTTCACTGTGGTGGTATTGGCAGCGTTTGGCAGGACATCACCTCAGCTTGCTCCAGTTCCCTACCCGTGCACCCCTGTGCCCCTGCCGGGACACCCAGCACCCTCGCGGCACGGCCCCCCACCAGCGCTGCCCAGGCAGCCACTGTGAAGTCACAAACTGTGGGTCCCCAGGGAAGCCCCCTTCCTGCCACAGCTCCCCCCAACCCCCGCCACCATCTTGTGCCTTCTCCCTCCAGCACGAAGTGGCCCACACATCCTCCCCTCGCCTGCAGCCTCCCACTCTTTGGATAGCCCTTGCCCCCAGCATGCACATGGGGCAGGAGCTGTGCGAGCCGGAGAAGGCGTCTCTCATTTGCCGCCTACTGTGCCAGTCCCCTCCCGGGGAGTTCGGCCAGGTCGTCCAAGACCTCTCCGCTCTGGTCCAAGATGACAAGCTGGTGAGGCAGGAGGCTGCCCGCGTGGGAGCCTGTCACAACAAGAACAACTTCACCCCCCATTGAAATAAATAGGCACACTGTGCTACTGACCCACTACAACGACTTAGGGGGAAACCGCTTTTTTGACCCTCAGGACAAATTATCTTTTGAGTTTGACCACCTGTGTGGGGTAACCAGCAAACCCCAGCTGCACGGTGTGATGCTGGATGAGGCCGAGCTGTGGCGAGAGGCCCTCCACAAGGGCTTGAAGGCCTACGTGAGCTCCCACTTTCCTGATGGTAACTGCTGTGTCTTCAAGAAAAGCCTGGGGAAGAGGCACATGTTTGTGGCTTGCATTGAGGCTCATCAGTACCAGCCTTCAAATCACTGGAACGGCCTTTGGAAGTCAGACTGGACCTTTGCCCTGACTCCATTTACCACTCAAGTTACAGGGCTCTTTCTCCTCCAGCTACACTACTTCAAAGATGCCAACCTCCATGTAACTGTCAGCAAGTCTGTGACTGAGACTCTAAATGTGATAGACCAAAGTCAGTTTGCCACAGATTTTGTGAAATTTGTGAAAGTTGAGGACACCAGGTTTCATATTGCCATTCTGGAAAACGCTCAGGCTTTGTCAGAGGATATATGGGGAAAAAATCTGCGGAGGAAACTCCCTGTTACTCGCACTTTCATGAACTGGAATAAACTATTGAAAGTTCAGCATCTGAAGACCAATGTCTCTGATACAGAAGTGCCTCCATGCTTAATGAAACACACTACCTAATATGGTGACCTAAATGAAATAAAATTTAAAAAAGGACAAGAAAGACAAAACAGAGGTGTTGTGTTCCATTGATTTATTTCTGGATTACCCAGGAGAGTGCAGAAACCGTCATCAGTCAATAACCACTTTGAAAATAATTCAGGTCTGTAGTGACTGAAAATAATTTGCTGTGTTTTTTTATTTTGTTCATGTACTTTACAACTGCTTCTAGAAGTACTGGTAATGGTCATTGTCAAAGGCAGTACAGTGCTACAGGTGACCCAGCAAGCAATCTCTTACTTTCCTTTATAATTTTACCCAATATTATGTTTACTTATGTAACTTCATACTGTATGTAACATTGGTTATAAGGAAATCAGTAAGGTAGGTTGGCAAAGCTATTGAGTCATTATTTCTAGATTTTTTAATTGACACTGAAACCCAGGAAATTCAGACTTCAGACTTTGCTCATGCATACCTCTCTGTATGCACAAGAGACATCCCTAGCAGAGTCACATAAGCAAGGGAAGATCAGTACACAGGAGGAATAAATTTCTTATAGCTGGTGCAGAAGATATTTCAAGACTGACCAGGGATGTATGCTGGGTGTTGCAACACTGAGAATAAAGCAATGCTACTTCCCTTCTCCCAGTGTTTATTACAAATGCCAACAGAATGTATGTGATTTTGTTTTACTTTAAGACTATAACAGTGATACTTTGCTAACATGTTTATTACAATAAATGAAATGCCTACCACACTTGCTGTTTTCTGTAAGCGTACTTTTTAATTAGAGTTTCATTAGAAGCAAAGTTTAATTTCAAGCAGTAAAATAAACACTAAACTTTCTAAAATATTTATGTGAACACTTAAAAATTATTCTTATAAATATTAAATGTTTTTAATGTAAGCATAAGATTTTGCATTTGCTCACCATTGCTGGTGACAATTACATTGTCACATGGGTTAAACATGCCCTTTTGTAAGTCCTGATGCGTGGCTTTACAGAGTAAGTGCTTAGACTGGCCATGATTGCTTTTAACATATTTGTTTTAAAATGTAGCGAAGAACTATGCATTGCTATGGTTTTGGAGATAACCAACATTTTGCAAAAATGTCATCTTCAGATTACCCTTCTGATGCAAAATTAAGATTTAGCATCTGTACTTACACCTGATTTGGGAGGATCTTTACTCTGTACATCTGGATATGATAATTAGCCACCCAGAGAAACCAATAACAATAGGTGTCTAATATAAAAACCATCATTCTACATCATTCTATGCTGTTGATGACAGAGTCATATGTTCCATTTTTATTTATAAGCATACTAATTTACAAAGCCTTATTTCAGAAGACGAGGTTGTAGTGCTGCCAATATTTTAATGAAACTGAAATAAATGAAATTGTTCCTTTGATATATACTGAACTTCTTCAGATTTGCATTGACTAGAGCACATTTTTCATCCTGTTGTTCATCTTCATGGTCACTCAGCACAAAGATTCTGGGAGTGTTATGCTAATTTATGTGCAGCAAGGTGCGCATCACACAGGATTTCCTTCCTGCAAGCAGGAAGCAGACTGCTGCCCTTGTAACAAAGTCCCTCGACAATGCTTTTTACATATGCCCATTTGTTAGAGAATCTGCACCATGCACTTGAAGACAGAGAAGAATGGAGCATGGAGAGCATTTTCTGTGCTCCTTCAGTTCTTCACAGACAGCTGCATTACCTATGGGTCATTCTTTTTCACCCCACAGCTGCTACTGAGATCCATCCAAAACCAATCCAGCCCTTTTAGTGCCTACGTTGCTGCTGGAGACTATTCAATGAGCAAGCAGCTGTCTTTACATGGTATTTACTTGAATATGTGATTATTTCTTTATTGAAAATAAGAGTAATTTTATTTAAAATGTTATGCAACCCAGGGCTGCTATAACGAAGGTGGCCTGTTGTGAGTGTAGTTCATATCTGCAGTACAGAATAATAGATGAAATTCGGAACATAAATTTAGGTGCTAACAGAAACAGGGACATAGCACTAGAAATTCTGGTTTGTGAAAAAAGCACTTTATTAAAACACAAATATTGAACACAAATATTGAACATGAACATACAGTAAGAAACAGTAGGGAGCAATGGAAAAGAATAAGCAGTTAGATGACTTTCAGTCTAAACGTTTACTTCACCAGATCAATCCCTTATGTGATGCAAATATATGATGTTTTGCAATATATAGCTCTGTTCTGGAGAATGAAATTCTCTCTTCTTTAAAATGCAGTTTCTATATGTCAAAACTGTAGCAAAGAGTACAATAATAAAAACATTTAATATTGTAGGATTAGGTCGTTTTTCTATCTTCCTTATCGGTCTACCTCTATGAACTTTCCATTTTCCTTCAGTTTCATTCTCTGTAAAAGAGGGAATCTGTGATACCAGAATCTGCAACAAAAGCTGCTCAGAGGAATGGAGTTTGGGCAGAGTAAACATTCTGATCTGGCTGAAAACTCTTCCTCATTTTTTGCAAGGCCTATGAAATTAATCTGGAAAAGGTAATTACAATACAGGCTTTGTCAATTTTCCTTCTACATTCTCTATGATGGGCCTGGAATTTTTGTTTTTCTTCGGGAAAATTGAAACTTGGGGAGGAATCAACATTATGAGAAGAAAATGAAGATGTACAAATCCATGGAAAACTTTACTGAACTTTTGCATATACACCTTTGTGACTCTGAATATGTTTGAGATTCAGTTGCAACTTCTTACTCTTTTGCCCATAGATAATTTTTTTTGATGTATAGGGAATACATTCCAAATCACATTATCTTTATTCCTAGAATCCCCCTCCTTCTCTGTCTACTGTTTTGAAAATCATTCACATTCTTATAGCTGTCTGTGAATCCATTTCTTTTTATTGTCATCACTACCCCATATTTTAAGAAAATAAATTAAGACTAGGAATATATAACTAATCCAAAAAATAAGTCATCAAACTGTATCTTACAACAGGTTTCTACTGCAGCCAGGAGTATAGCATAGCTAGAATTGAAGCTGTATCTACCTGTTCCCAGTCAGAACTATCTACTGTTAAAGACTTGCTTTGTGCCACAAAAATATATTATCATCAAGTATCTTTCTGTAATATGCTTCCAATACTGCTTTCTCCTTCTTTGGTTGTCACTGAGTGGCCATGGCTGTTTATCTCAAGGAGAAGATCACCTGCTCTATCAGTTCAGAACATTTATGCGATGAAATGTAATTTTCTTTCAAAAGAAAATGTGAATTTTGTGGAAACTCTGCTCCTCCATTTGCAGGCTTGTAAACTCTGTAATCAATAAATTGGAACAAATGTACCTAAGCCAAATTGGCTCAAAATTTTTATTTCTGAAAATAACTTTCTATCTACCATTAACTGTTGCTGCAAAGAAAATTATCATTTTTGTTACACCAGTAACACTAGAGCTTAGCTTGGACTTCATTGTCAGCATCCAGCTGCATTAAAATTGGAAGTAAATTAGCACTAAATATTAGTATTTGGATTGAATATTTAATGTTCACATTATAAAACTTGCTGCATGGTTTTCTAGTACTGCAGCAGGTGGAAAACCTATCAAAATGAGGACATTTAATTTTCAAATCTATGTGTTGAATTAAAAGTTACTTTCTTTGTAGTTTCAGAATGGACAAATTTTTAACAGGCACTAAAGACTATAGTTATCTGTTGGTAGAAAGCAAGGTCTATCAATGCTCCTAGTCATTGGAAGAAATTAATCTTTTCCCCCTTACATTCTCCAGAAATAGTATTAATTCTTTCTTTGTTTCATTCATGGAATGAAAAAGACAATATTGTTAAAAAAAACCCACCTCTACTTGTATGTGTTCCAGACTGTAGTCTGTATTAAAATCCCCACTGTATTCCTGACTCCCTACTCCTTATCAAGTTGCAGAGAAGAAAGGAAAACATGACTTTGAAACAGAGAAAATAAAAGTGAAGGAAATACAAAGAATATTCTGTCAAGTGTGTATCTCTCCCTGATTTCAAATAATCAATGCATTAATACTCCAGTTATAGTAAGACCAAATTCAAGGATTATTTTCCCTTCTACAGTAAGAATGATTTAATATGTTCAACAAATCTGAAAAAGTGGATTTCTTACATTCCAAGTGCAAGATATTTTCCAAGTCTGTATGTCAGTATGCCACTCTTACACAAATAGTGGATTTTATAATGCTTTTTAATGACATTTTTGGAGTTATTAAAAATATGGAGTGGTTTTAAAAAGTCGCTATTTCAAAAATTAACTCTTATGAACTATTCAAAGCATAGTATCCTGGGATTCTCCAAAGTTACAAGAGGTATTTGTTATAGTAAGATTTAGGAATTGCCATGATACAAAATTGAGGGAACAAAAGACCTAATAATAATTAAAAGAGGTGACCCATGTTATATTAAGTTATTTATGTAGCAGATTATCTTTGAATGGAACGGGAACTACTACACATCCTTAAATTCATACCCAGAAAATATCCTGAGATTGTGGAATCCTAGTAATAGGACCTGGTAGGTTTGGTGAGGGTTTTTTACATCGTTGTTCATATAATACATTGGAAAGAAAAGGGAGTGTGGGTCTCAGCTTTTTACTAGGTGTAGGTATAGGCCTTTCAGTCCTGAATCTTTACACATAATTAAATGTTTGTACTTCTATTTGCTTATTAAGGAGCATACCAACTCTTACATACACTGCTTCTTAAATAGCATTCATAAATGCTGTGTTAGTAACAAGAGCAGCTGAAAGCCTTTCTAAATATTATTCCAGAACCAGAAGTCTAAAAATTTAAAGTCTGTATGGCAATAATCATAACCGTCTTTTCAACACATGCTGACAGTGATAAAATACTAAAGTTTTAAAACAGACCTTTATAAGGCTCTACCTATGTATCTCACCAGAATTGCATGTGAGACAGATGTCTCTCCTTACGGGAATGGAAGCTCAGTGTCTACTGTGACATTAGAGGAGAACTAGCAACTGGAACAGGACAGATAAGGGAAAAGGGGTAAGTGGGGAGATGTTGAAGGAAAATGTGGATAAGGTACATTCACAGTTGGAGAAAGGAAGAAAAAAAGAGACCAGTATTATAATTCCACTGTCCTGGAACTTGAGGAGACTGTATAGAAGAGTAGACCTGAAATATCAGCTCTCCTCCTGTCTTTTCTTCCTTAGCTTTTGGGTAAGTCACATGGATTTAGGTTCCTAAAGATTTCAAATCAGTACTCAGGTATATGCAATCTTCAGCCTTTCTGTGCCCAGGAAAGCTAACAGTTCTTCCTGATCCCATAGGTATTCTATGAGAATGCATTAAAATTATGAATAAATAAACATTAGCTGGCTCTTAATAACTAAGATAAGGAATAATTTAATTATATACGATATGTGTGCAAAGTAACCATGATCCCAAATTAAAGTCTTTCATCATTAATACAAGTCTGTTTCACAAAATGAAAAAGCATTAAGAAACAGGAAATTTTCTATCCTGATTGAAACTTAGAATTACAAAACTACACCCTCAAGCACAACGCTGTGTTCTCCTACATGACATCTTTCTTTACCAGCAAAGCTTCATGATCTACCTACGCAGACCACAGAGCAGTGCAACAGCCCTTGCAAGCCTCCAGCTACTTAAGTACGCTCATCTCAAGCTTCACTGGCAGGGAGTTCATGTTTCAGGTAGGAAAAACCATCAGGGGCAGACTGGTGGTAAAGCAAGGGATCAAAAGTCTTTGCTTATTCACTTATTCATTGTTTATTCTTAAACACAAGAAGTTTAGAGGCCCAGGAGGACAAGAAGACATTGAGGACAGTGCTGCTCATGCAATTTCACTGTTAACTGACTTCTGAGACATAGTCCATCCACCAAGGATCTAGACTTTAACCCAAATGCATGGTGCAGGCCACATTAAGTCATAGAATCATAGAATCATAGAATTGTTAAGGTTGGAAAAGACCCTTAAGATCATCGAGTCCAACCGCTAACCTATCACTGCCAAGTCCACCACTATCCATATCCCCAAGCACCACGTCTACCCTTTTAAATACCTCCAGGGACGGAGACTCAACCACTTCCCTGGGCAGCCTGTTCCAATGCCTGACAACCCTTTTGGTGAAGAAGTTTTTCCTAATATCCAACCTAAACTTCCCCTGGCGCAGCTTGAAGCCATTTCTTCTCATCCTAGACACAAAGAAGTTGAAAATATGAGTTTGTGTTCATAGTCATGCATGTTCATAACTGGAGACTCTCACAGTGGCCCATTCTGACAGTGATTCTGCCTGGGCACATGGTAGACTGCTCACTTCCTATGGCTCATTTTTTGCTCACATGCCCACATCTTTTTCCTTTGGAAGTGAATTTGTAGTCTGGGGTTCTGTGCTGACAGGAGGCTAGGACAGGACTGGGAAACATACCCAGATCTTGGAATTCACTGGCTGAAAGACTCTGAGATTCTCAAAGGGTTAAGAAAACTAGATATTCTCTCTGCAAGCCACTTCTCTTTGAGTGGGGAATTGACAGCTAAGCCTCCTAGAGAGTGGTTTCAGTGGAAAAAACTGTAGGTTTTGGTTTCAGATAGAAATAACTTCTGTCTGGAATGAGATAATCAAAAGGAAGGTGAAGATGTCTGAATTATTAGAGTTTTTTTGTTTGGTTTGGTTTTGGGTTTTTTTGCCTTAGGGAGTTTTTGGGGTATTTTTACATTGCACTGAAGATGACATTAAGAGAATGCCCTCTGAGAATCTCACCACTCAGAAGTCAGACTCTTGCATATGCCTTTAACAGCTGTGTTATCCTGTATATATCAGGAACTATTAGGACTTCGTTGACCTTGAAACAAGTGTCACAAATAACTCACCTTTAAAACCAAGTATATTCTAAGTCATAAAATTTCCTTATGCTATCTTTCTTACTTTATAGCATTCAACAGATGAGAAAAATCATTTTTTGTTTCTAATGCGTACGAGTTCATTAGTAAATATACAAATCCCTGTGACTCTGAGAAAAACAATTTTGCCCATTCACAGAATATATTACTAATTTTACTTAAGAACTTTGTTTCACATAAGACTTCCCATTTGCAACTTACTTTTAGTTGTGTCCTCATTAGAGACAGATATCAGAATCACAGAATCACAGCATGGTAGGGGCTGGAAGGGACCTCTGGAGATCATCTTGTCCAACCCTCCCTGCTTGAGCAGGTAAAGCTATTTCAGCAGGTACATCTTATTTCAATTACTTATTATTCATTCCTGTATTGTTAATGAATTAATGCCTGAAGTGCGCCTGCAGTAAAAAGTCACCTTCTTATTCAACAGTTTTGCATGTCCATAAAATAAATGTGATTGCTTCAGGTACTGTATTACAAAGAGTTGGTGCCATTGCTTTCCATATATAACATCTACATGCAAATTTATTCTGTTGTTCTTTCTTAAATGATTAACATTATCTGCTAATATATTCTTGCTCAGACCAGTTGCTCTAGTAATTATAATCGAGTGTGCAGTACATATTCACTGAACATCTACAGTTCCATCCTTTCTCTTCCCATCAAAAGGTCATTTTGAAGACACACTGACGACGTGGTTCCTATGATCTGTAAGCCCTGCAAAAAGCAAGCTGTTATTTCAGCCTCTGGGCTGTAGTTCTGTATGCCTAAATCCATTACAAAACATGGATTTAGCCGAAGCCTATGAAAAGCATAATTAACATTTTGGTATTCTGTGTGCGATAATTTATTTTCCATTATCAAAGTTACATAGGCTGCCAAATGTGTGATACAGATTATGGGACAAACTGTGCTTAAAATGCAGGTTTTTTCAGAACAACGTGTTACGTCCTGTGAAGGGGGAGATGGGGAGATGGGGAGAAAGAGAAGATTAAAATGCATAGGCTCTATTTTGCCTTCAGCTGTTTTCTGGCTCCTTTGTTTAAGTCCCGGTTCAACAAAGTACTTAATTGTTTGATTAATTATAATCATTTCACTATTTCCACTGGGAGTTATAGGTACTGTGATGCTACAGCTGGTTATATTGGATCATAGAAAGCTGAAGGACCTGATACTGAAGGTACAGAGTGCAGCAGAAGGATTCCCTTCTTTTGACAGAACTTTAGATTAGCCTGGAGAAAGTTCTCACAGACTAATTTCCAGCCCTATGCTACAATCTATCTTACAAATTAATTTACTTTATCTTGCTCATTTTGTTGTCTTCGTCTATGAAACATGTTGATTATGAAACAATTCATTTGCTTTAAATTAATACCGCTAGATCCAGAAGTGGACTTGGAAGTCTAGAAGCTTCAGTAAATTAAATGATAAGCATTTATTTATTCTCTAGTCAAATACACATCAGTCAAGTGAAGCACCTATGCAGCCCATGGGTATGTAGGCTCTGAGGTATAGCAAGCTTACTCCCTGCAGGAGTGCTCAATGTCTTCTTAATTTAAGGAGGTTCAACTCTGTGTCTCATTCTTCCAGTGGAGTGCCCATACAGCTACGTTATGGACTGGCAGTCAGAGGAAGCACGCTCCACTACACTTTTAGAAAATGTGTTAATGTGTACCACAAAATGTGCAATTTGTGGGCATAAAAAGCGCAAGATTAACATAATTCATGATTTGGCTGGAAGGTAGCTGGAGAACTGCATTCTGATCGCTTCTGCTATACTATGAAGGTATGAAACAAATTCTTTAAAATTTCCATACTGCTTTTGTGGATTCAATAAAGTATAATTCTTTTCAATGATGAGGTAACTGACCATTGTGTATTGGGAAAGTAAACACATGAAAGACTGTGACCTGCTGAGATTCTGCAAGGGTGGGGGTTACTTACTTGTCTTCAGGTAACAGGAGGGAGGGGAGAAATTAGGTGCAGAATGAAGGAGAAAAAAAACTTGGATTTTTGCCTGCCAGTAGCATCTTTATTGTAGATTTTGAGGTTATTTCCTGTACTTTTCTTTAAAAAAAAAAAAAAAAAGATAAATTTTAAGAATTTCCTAAAGATATTTATAACTATTAAAAGAATTTCTTTCAATTCTGTGAACATGTAGGGCCATACCAGAAGAGGTCAAAGCATTCGCAAGTTTACCCCTGCAGCTAAGTAGGCAATTCCAATGTCTATCTTTTGCTGTTGACACAATATTTTTATAAGCAAAAAGTTGGAGTGGAAATGAAAAGAACTCAATATATTTATTATAAAATTCTGCGTTCAGAAGTCACTTTGATGCTTCTGTTCCTGTTTCATTAAACCCCTCATAGGCAGCATAATCCTGATAATTTTAGCTTCCTAGAATAATATTTTCTATTTCATTTTCTTCTAAAAGACCAAATTATTAACTATATCATACTGTAAAAATCTCATCTAAAGATATCATGATGTGCTAAGTAGAAAGGAAATTGCCAGGGGCTGTAAGCTTTGGGTCAAAGGACAGTTGTTTGTAGCTCATTAGTATGACGAGAAATCTGAAATTATATTAATTGTTTGTTTAAGGTGTAATTAGTGAGGAATTTATGCATTTTCAAGTATACCAGACAGATCTGTAGACTCATATCAACAGTGGCAGAAATGCTTTCTTGGGTACATTATTTGCCTCCTCCAGAGGCAGGAAAGCAATGCAAAAGCCAAAATCTATTGCTCAGCATTTGCTTGCTTTTATTCTTTTTGCCACTCTCTCTCTTCTCAGCTGTGCAACCCTGGTGGCCAAATCATGGTTTCACAGGAGAGCTCAACCGAGCCTGTCCTGTTTCCTTTCTGCCTTTAGACACTTGAAGAAAATTCAAATCAAAGCTGAATTAGCCTCATGACTTTGGACCATGTAGGCCAAAAGTCAGCTTCAAGGTTGGTGTGACGTAAGTACTAAGTACCTCAAAGGCTGTTTCTCAGGTGCACAAGCTAAATGCTGGATGGTCTGTTTGCTCAGACTCATCAGAAGGAGAACAAAGAGTTCACACATGAGACTTCAGCTGGACTCATTTGTTTTGATGCCAGGGAAGATGACATGAAATAGGAGATTACACTTTTCCCTTGGGAAGTTGGTCTTAATGCCTTTCTCCACCCAAGTACGTGCTGTGTGACCTGTGCTGCATGCTCAACAGTGGTTCACCCACTATCCAAAGCTCTGGGCAACCACTACTTCCTCTGGACACAGCGCTTCAGACCAAACAATAGAAGTTCTCCTTCAGTGTTTTAGGGGGAAAGGAGGAAGATCCTGTTTTCCACTGGTACATAGAAAGGAAAGAGGGTCTGGCAAGCAGCCCAGTGAATGCAAGCACCCACCCACCCACCCAAAAAAAAAAAAAAAAGGGAAGAAAATGAAAAAAAATCTAAGTATGGGGGGAAAAAGAGTTCTTGGTCTTAGAGTACAGTTGTGCCTGACCCATTTCTGAAAAAAAGACAAAGACTACAATAGGTGCAGGACTGATGCACTTCTGTCAGACTGGTGAATCTGAAAGAGAAAAACCTTACAGGACAAGAACATTTCAGAATGTTCAGAGTAAATATTGTGTCCCCTAGAAGGTATTGTGCTTAAATAAGTACATTGCATGTGTATTGTACGTGAATTTTAACTGAAGATCGTTACAGTATTAAAACAAAACCCCTATCTAGCCAACGGCTTTCTAATGTCAAAAGATGTTAACTAAATACAGTGCACTAAAACACATTAGGTATTAGAAAAACATATATTTTACTCCATTAAAAATGCCATTTTACACTCAGATCAATTTTGGGTATCTTCATCACAGTTTAGCTACTCCATTTCATACCAGGTGAGAACCTGGGCTCAGGATTTTACTACTAGTGTGGCAAGTACTGGTTGCTGTCTGGATTTTGGATTGTAGTGTCTACCAAGTAAGAATCTCCCATCCATTTGGTATGAAATCCATCTAAAATCTTTGCACAATAGATCTTGGTACTGGGATGTCAAAACACCAACCAGCCTCATTCTTGAAACAGATTAACTACTGTTCTGCCAGAGAGTGAAGACCTAGGCTAATGAGTATATGTGCAATATGGGGCTATTGCAGCTAGACTGATTTTGGAATTTATGATGTACCTCTGACAGAATCCCCAGCTGTGCTGCATAGTGTAACTCTACCGGCACTGATGCTGCTACCTCAGGGATCACTCCAAATGCATTGTGGGCATGAAATGCCCTGTATAGGACAGGAGAGACCTGCCATTAGAAAATATATTTTAGGGGAGGAAAAAAAGGTGAGAGATATATATATAAAATATATATAATATATATATAAAACATAAGAAGTGTGTATATATATGTGTATATACACACTTTGAGATGAAATAGAGCCGATAAAATTAGGATACCTAAAAATCATAAAAGGGCTAAGCTTTAATTCACATCCAGGACGCAAGCTGTAGTCACTTATTCAAAGTTTAATATTGTATCATTGAAGATTCATCCTATGCAGATTTCAAAAAATCCTCACAAGAAACAAGGTTGCAGTGAAAGGCTTATTTGAGGAATTATTGCAGAATAAATGTATCTAGGCAAGATGAAGCCAAGTACACTGGCTACATCTATAGCACTCTACATATTTCAGCATAATCAAACTTTTCTTTTGAAAGAAAATTTAATGATCCGATAATAATTGGTTGACAGCTAAACTTTTTCTCTGGTTGCCAAATAGATTTACAAATACACAGTTAGAAATACTGATTTTGCTACTGTATCTAATATAATTACAGAACATTGAAGCTTTATAAGCAGTTGGTGCCTGCACCAACTTTGCATTACTTTTTTGCTTTTGTGTTTGCATATTTTTAAAAAAAAACAGCAAATACTATGTCTTTCAGAATAACAGCCTTTGAAAATACTGCCTGATCACTTAAAACATTGGACTTAAACCATTTTTGATCCTAGATTGCCTTAAATACCTCTAAAACCAGAGTTACTATATATAAATTTACTATGCCTCGTGATAAGAATCTATCCCACATTAAAATACTCCCATATTTAATCTGTTTTGTTTTAAAAAGACATCACATATACAAATAAGAACTGCTTTAGAAATAAGAATTGACCTACCTTTTAATTTTTATTTATATTAAAAGAATATTTAAATGCATTGTCAAATCATGTGAAATACCACTGAGTATGTATCTGTTCCAAAAAGCTTCCAGACTGAGTAAAGGCTTGTGTATGTACAATTTTTGTAGCTATGACGATGCCTGTTTAGAAACCTAGACAGAAGGAATATAAATATTTATTAAAGACATGTTTTTCTTGCTTATAATAGTATTGCATATTCTCATAAATTCCCAAGAAGAAACTGTGCTTGTACAGTACCGTGCATCTTGTACCCTGCATCCATCCTATGGGAAACCACATCCTAATGAATTAATGTAATGATACAGAAATACTTGCAATTCCATAAACAGACCTCTCAAAATAAAAATTAATAAGTAAAATACAATTTGGCTTCTTGAGCAAGGACAAACAGCATTGGAAAAAATCGGTTTCCACCCATGAGGGGAATAAAATTGTAACAAGTCATAAATTCAGTCTTAGGTGGGAGAAGTAAGCCCCTGGAGACAGAATGAAGTCTGCCCAGAGAGACGAGGTGGAGTTAATGTTAAAGCACTGGCATCCAACAGAGAAGAGCTGAAAACTAAGCTACCATCCTCATTCCAAGTGGGATCAGTTTTATCAAATACACAGTGAGATCAATGAGTATACAGTTCCTGCCCATGCTTACATTGCTCCTGAGAAAGGTTAGGGATAGGCGTGGGGTACTTCATACAGACCATTTGCTGCCTTTCCTCATCCTTGCGCGTGTTCCCGCGGATCAGGCTGCAGGGGAACGAATGCCTGTGGTTATGGCAGGCTGCTCCCCAAGATATGCATTTTCCCATAAGGCACATTCCACATCACATGGACTGCATACGTGCTGTCATATAACAGAGATGGAAACAACTGACACTCAGGAGAGATGGCGGCCAAAAGTAGCCTGCTGTTGTTAGAGCAATTTAACTGGCCTCCCTTAGGGGTACTTGTAAAGAGCACAGCCTGTAAAAAATAGTAAGTCCACAGCTTCTCTGGGCCCCTGTTCCAGTGCTGGACCAACCTCAGGATAAAAACATTTTTTCTCACATCGAGTCAGAATTTCTTGTGTTCCAACCCATGCCCATTTTCATGTCCTTCCACAGCGTGCCTCCGGGACACTGGACCTATCTTCACTACATCCTCCTTTAGGCAGCAATGATATCTCCTCTTTGCCTTCTCTCTTTAGGGCTGAACAGCTGTCTCTGCCTCTCCTCATACATCCTGTCCCTCTCACCAACCTGATGCCCCTTTGCTGGACTTATTTCAGTAAGTCAGTGTCTTTCTTGTACTGGGGAGCCCTTAACTGGACACTGTACGAAAGGTATGTTCTCACAACTGCTGAACAGAGAGGAGGTCTTCATACAGCCCATTCTTACTGAGCAGATTGTTTCCAGGTTTATAAATAATCTCCCTTGAAATTGCATCTACATGCCGCTGAAAGCAAACAGATAATCTCTCTTTTGTTTTTACTACACCTATGATAGCAAGCCACACAGCCTAGAGAAGGAGGAATTAACGGTATTGCAATGCAGAGGGGTAAAAAGCTTGTAAGGGATAGAAGAGGGACGTCTAGGGACAAGAAGTTAAAAAAATGGGACTTGTATAAGGGCTGGAGCTAAATGGATTCTGTAGCCAGCAGACTTGCCCACAGCTCCTGAATATTATTCTGTTTTTTCCATGAAGCTCAACTCTGAATTTATTCTACTGTTTGCATATCGTTCTGAAATTCAATGCCAAACTATAACCTCTTAGCTTATGGATAGCTCTCCATAAGTCAATTTGCTATGACCTGCTTTGTTTACTGAAGTGACAGACGTTTGCACTCTTGTGCATGAAAGAAATATTTATATTTCAGATTTCAGAATTCTTGTCTTGGTCAGTTTGCTCTTTGAAAATTATATTTACATTTTCTATTTAAAGAACAATATATTGAAAGTAAAGTACTAAGGTGTTTACTTTTAAGTATTCGTACTTTCTGATACAACCTTTAATTGCACGTTAGTTGGTTTCAGCTTGCTTGGCCGGTGTGTTGGTTAGTTTGCTTTGTGTAACAGTTCTGTTTCGTTCATTACCTTTTTTCATTCCCTTGGATAAATTGGGGATATAATTTAAATTTTCACTTTTTTCAACATGAAACATGTTAAGGTAAAAGAAGAAAGAACTTTATTTTGAGGTGGTCTATTCTTAAAATAGATTAAACAGAGTGCTATCACTGTATAGAATGCAAAACAGAATAGTACAATTTCGTAGCCCTGACTTCATCAGCAGAATATCAGCCCCAATTCTCTATAAATAACTGTTCATCCTATGTCTTTGCAAAAGTCCTTGAATGGCCTGCAAATTCTTATTTCTCTCATTAATTGGAACATTCTAGGTGCAGCTAAAACATTAGACCTTCGCTGTCATACACACTCAGCTTTTCAGTTATTGGATGTTTGTTCCCAGTCTCAAGAAGATGGACTACGTTTCAGGAAATAGATTCTGTTCTCATTTAAGCTGAAGGACCTTGATTTTCTGCATATCCTGCTCTTTCTTCAAAAAGATTTATTATAAAAGATGTAGAAATTCTAATTAGGTTCCCTGAAAATTTAGATTCCCTGAAGGCAAACTTTGCAGTGTAAAACCTCACTCTTGCA
The DNA here is from genome assembly GCF_949628215.1 of Phalacrocorax aristotelis. Lineage (NCBI taxonomy): Eukaryota > Metazoa > Chordata > Aves > Suliformes > Phalacrocoracidae > Phalacrocorax > Phalacrocorax aristotelis. The sequence goes on along the minus strand of NC_134276.1, from coordinate 147,206,192 downwards.
GCAGAATCTTATCACACAAACCTCTAAAAGCTGCTGCAGATCTCCACTGGGGTCTGTATTAGAGCACACAAGATTGTGGCCTAACCACAAAGAGGAATCTTCTGCTGTACTGACTGCTCCTTCGGCTAAATCAGGAAAATCTATATTTCCACTAGAGATTAAAATCAAAAGCATAATAAGATGGAAACCTCTAGTCTACATCGTGTTAAAAACACACATAAACTTCATAGATTGTTAGGTCATGTACCAGAACAGCAGAGCAATAACTTATCTCTTCTTCTCTTTTAAACAGGTGCGCTGAGTAAAAGGAATTAATCAGCACAATGCTCCTTGTTATTACTTCCAAATATATCCATTTTGGGGTAGGGAGGGAAGGAAATAGAGGTTAAATTTCACTCTTTGTACAGCATTGCACACTCTGGGCAAAAATTATCACAAAGAAGCCCAGGGTACGGTCACTTGCCAGGCCTTACTCTCTGCACTGCTGTGAAACTTGCTCTGAACTGATCAGTAAGCTGGACATGTTCACCTTGGCGTACCTCTCCCACTTTGCCAGCTCCTAAAAGGGGAAAAAAATGCATGAACTCTAACCTCACCATCACTTTCTGCTGCTATTTATCTGCTGAGAAAGCAAGCAGGGAATGGCGAGTGCTAACAGAACCCGTAGATGTGATTTGATGCTGTATAGGAGGTACAGCTGAAAAGCCTCCACTGTGTTTAGGGAAAGTCCAGTTGTAATCAAGGCTCAGAAGTTTTAAAGTAAGAATATATTAGAAGCAATTTTTCTAATTGTAGGTTACCTTCACAAACTGCTGTTTTGTGATTAAGGATTGTTTATGCTTTTGTTGTTTGTGCAAGCAGAAAGCCACCTTCCCTTAAAGTATCAAACAAGTGCTTGTAAGAAGGTGACTAACTGACATAATTAATTCTCATGCTCCCTCAAGGCTAGGATATTGCCATTTGACTCACTTTGACTTGTGAAACAGAAAGTACAGGGTGGCATGGGGAAATCCTTAGACATCTCCAGAACGTCATCTCGATTAGTTTTTGCTTGTAGATATCCGGGAGACATGAGTTTTTTGCCATTAACTGGACCTGAATAATTAAATCATTGTTTTAAAATAAAGGCAGAAAAGTTTGTACCCATGCTCATTTGGGGATCAACATTGGGAATGAAGAAATTGAATCATGCCAACAGATGATACCCCAGAAGTCAACCCTTTGTTATTGAATTTCAGCCAGTCACCAAACCTTTTGAACTACAGGCTACAAAATATTGTATACTCACTTATTATGGGCAGTCACACATCAAATAATAACAAGAATAATTGATTTCCTGTCCTTAAGGTTACCAAAGGCCATCTAAAATTTATGAATGTCTTTCATCAACTTTTCAATTTGCCAGTTCCCAGGGGTTTCTACCCAAAGTATTTTATCTAATACTACTGTCAAAGTGGTGAATGAGTCTCCACTATTCATAGCGCAGGTGACATCATGCTGTTCTAAACACTGAACAGAAGGTTGAAACAGAGCTCTAATACCAGTCTTTTTTGTCTACCCAGTTCCTTTTACAGCATCTCTGTGTTGTGAATCACAGTAGCCTTAGTTTGCAGATCTTTGCTCACAAACAATAGTTCAAAATGCAATTCCACTTTGAGATCTAAATACAGAGGAAATCCAAAATAAAGTTAATTGAAAAAAACAAAATTAGTTATATGAGTTATCCCTTTTGAGTTCAAATTATATCTATGACCCGGCAATTGTTCGCTCACATTTGGTTTTTTTGAAAAACTTGCCCCGACTCCAGTCTTTGTTGAGAGATCCCCAGACGAGTTGTAGTGTTCTGATATATTGACCTGTTTGAAGTCCTGTTGTGATTAGTCATCAGGAACTCACTTGCTGAGAAATGTGCTCTGTTTCCCTTATGTCCCTGTCTAGTTGATCATAATTCACATGTATCAGAAGGATCATTTCTGCTTGAGAGAAGCTATCTCCATTTTTTTCTGATGTAAATCACATTTATGTCAAACTCAGACATCTTAGAAGTATTCTAGTTCTCTTCCCTGTGTCTTTCTGACTCAGTCAGATTGCATCCCAGTAAATTTATTGTCTTCTCTTATTTCTTTATGGAGTCTCATAATTATTTAATGAGAATCTCTCAGTTTTTCAAGGAAATACATCTGGATGTTTCTATGCATTGATTCTCTTGTACCATCAACCCTCACCCCATTATATTGTACTAGATGCAATTGCTGTACTGTATTCTTTCTTTCACTCACCTAATTAATGAGACATTCTCCTAAAATGTATAGTTAATCATATTATTCACTCAGTTTTACGTCAGGAATGGTCTGTCCATTCCCTTGCATCACCAGCCAGAAGTGCACGGGACTTCTAAAACAGACAGTACAGGAGTGCACTGCTGGCTGATTTCCCCAAGCAGGAAGAATAACACGCCTAACCCAGAATGTCCTCAGACATCATTTGCATTTGGACAAATATTCATCAACAAACCACAAACAATTGAACATCCAGTAACTACTTTGCTGTAACCCATAGGCTCCTGCTAGAGTCTCCCAGGTCCCACTAGCTCTTTTCTAAATCTACTACCTCCATCCCTCCAGATGAAGCAATTGATTTCTTTGAATAAGTTCTGCTATCCTTACCAGGAACCATGTATGATGATCTGATTGATCAGAATTCTCCTCCACAGGGTCCAAGCTTCTTTTCTTAAAACCATCTCAAAAATTGGGTGTTGCCAGGCATGTTTTCATGAGAAGTTTGAATAGCTGTTTAACAGGGTTTTAAGGGTAACACACATTTTAGTATTCCTTATTTCAAGCTATTTTTTAATATTTTTGAATCTTCAACATAGATGAAGAAGACACATCTGATTGCTCTCTCATAGACAAATTCAATATAACATTGTGGAATGAAAAGCTATCCTATTTTTCCTTGTTACCTCACCAACTTTATACAGAAATACTTTACATGTTTTAACAGAGATAGTGTAAGAATTAATATCTTTCTGGAACTAAATTTACAGCGAGAACTTTCTGAGAATCAAAGAAAATTAATGTAAGCTGATGGATAAGATGGGACGTGGAACATTATGTATTTTGCCTCATGGCTACTCTCTGTAGGGCCAGTAATACTTCACTGATGGAAAATACTATCTATATATTGAAAATTGTCTTTAGATAGACAGCTACAAGACAGCACTGTATCAGGAACTGTGAAACAAATGTTATGGGTTGTGTAATAGGTATAACCAAGACTGATTTGGGATTGAAGAGTGCTGGCAAGCTAATTTGCAAACACAGATGTGTGGGCAGACATATTATATGCATCCTGAACAGTTCTGCTATGCCATTCTGTACAGAATTATTCTGGGTATAAGTATCTGATAAAGCAGTAAAGCACCAGTGAAACTGATGCTTAAAATTAGGTAATACTCCTTTTTGAAGGTGGCTGGCAAAAAAAGCTGGTATGCTGAATAGTTTGCCCCAAGTTTGTTAGAAAGTGCTCGGTAATAGTTACCTGCATAATGCATATGTGTACTAAAGTATGCTATTCCCTTGTCAATATAGTTTAGGATTTTTAAAAAGACAATATTTTGTTTGTGTTTTGTAAAACCCTCAGACTTATTTTAGTGCTGCATATTCTCACAAGGTAATGACAAATTCTGCCTCCAAAACCAGCCTCATTCTGCTGGTATTTCTGCTCAACAGACTCATTATTTATCATAATTCATGTAGGCTTTTCTTCATATATGAAAAATGGTAAAAAGTAAGGAAATGTGGTTCATGTCCACCAAAAGCTTCAACAGCAATAGCTGTTGTTGACTTCAGGTTGCATTGCAAGGGTGAGAGGATAGATTATGCACCAGTTTAACAGAGAGCAGATCAGATTAATTACAATAACCCCCCTTGGCATGAGAGAGACTAAAATTTAGTATTATGTCTAATACTCAAATTTAAACAGGTGGACATAAGTCTACTGTATTACATTAGGAAATGGGAGCTTATATATCAGAAAAGAAAAAAAAAGGTCCTTACTTTTCTGTTTTTTAATAAAAGGGCAGTATCTTCTGTATCAATTTACCTAGGTATAAATCTACAATAATTAGCAAAGTGGATAATAAAACTTTGCTAGCAATTGGTACATGTGGTGTTTCATCTTGGTTTGCTTATCAGTTGGTATATCTGTGTTCAATTTTGGAGACCTAAAGCTTTCCATAGTTGGGAGAAGCTTCAGCCCTATGGCAGCCAATGAAATAAAAAAAAAAAAAAGGAGTCTGTAAATTTCAGCTATGACACAAATCATTCCTTTTTAGAATAGCTGACTGTCAAGGTTATGGTAATATCTATCAATTCAATCTCTTCTGAAAGGTACTCATGGAGAATGATTTAAATCTCGATTTTAAATCACATGCTGTCCCATAAATGCTGTATTTGTGTGGTGGGGAACTTACATGTCTACGAGACTCCTCTGCAGAATACTGCATCCTGTCAGTCCTTGAATTTGATAGATGATGAACATAGTCCGCTCTCAAGTAGTCATATAAAATCCCACTGACTTCCACGTTCGGCACAGAATATACTGAAATTTTTGAAACAGCATATAAAATTAGTCTCCCATTATTTTTATGTCAGTGAATTTATGTAGGTTGAGCACACAAGTTTGCACTCTAAAGTGGACTCCATGGACAGCACAATAAATGGAAGATCTGGATTTCCAAACACTTCCTAAATTACTTGCTGATTTCTTTTTGCTGTTGTATTTTGCTACACAGGTCTGGTGTTTATGTAGTTTGTAAAAAAAGAAATTATATATTGACATTAAATTAGAACCTTTCTGTAATCTCTAATCATGAGTTACTATTTAAAATGCATTAATATTCAGTTTGTTCCAAGCAGTACAGATAAATCTTGTCCCAAGAACCAACAATTTTCCTTTTTCTCCACACCACACCTCCTATATAATACACAATGTGATCACAAATTTGGGTCCATGGAATCTCAGGGCAGAAGAGCAGAAGGTAGAGGGGAGCAATGAGCAATCTGTTCAGTATAAAAAATTGATTCATTCATTATATTAAGATTAAGGTTAGCTAAAAGATGTTGATGCCATATTTAATGCTGCACAAAGTGTTATTATAGACTTTATTTATGTTTTGAAAAATAAAAAAAAAATCTCATTTAATCAACACAATCACTATTATAAGATTAATCAACCCAACCATGCAATATAAAACTTGCATACTGGATCTGCAGAGTATCTTACAAATACTGTCATTCTGAGTAGATATTTGGGGAGAGTTTATCACGTGTAAATATAAGACTTTTGTTTAAGTTTGCTCTCTCTCTTCTCTGGTTTTCTTACCTCATGTGTTGTTTTTTTACTTTTTGTTGTTTATTGCTCTGAGCTATGTTTCTGATGATAGAGTCAAATCTGAGGGCTATTCAAGTTGTTTCAGTTTAAATACATAAAAGTAAATAATTTCCAGTTATGTAATTATTGTCACTCCAAATAGCTGTGTCTTTGTGATTTGCTTTATAACTACTGTCACTTTTCAGTGACTACCAGGCATTCAAATACCGGTAGTCTGGCTGAAAGCCATCATTAGCAAATCAAACCAGATGTATTTGTACGTGTATTTTTTCTTCTCAAGTCTTCAGAGTTCTCTGTACTGCTGCTACCTTAGCTTTTGGCTCCTCTCAAACCATTAGTTTGCCTAGTAGCAGACATTGTTTTGGCTCAATACTGAGACTTTTTAGCAAGTACATCCCCAATATTTGGGACAGAAAAATGGTGCCTACAATGGTTTTAGATAGCCTTTAAGAAAGCCCAGTGGCAAAGCCATGATTCAGATGAATTTGTCTAAGTCATGTTCTGGAGAGGCTGCCCTCATTCCTCTTCCCTGGATTTCTCCCTGGGCCAAGAAGCCTTCCTCTCCCAGGTGCTGTCTCATCCTCAAGTGAGGAACAATAGCAGATTTGCCCTAGAATCATAGAATCATAGAATAATTAAGGTTGGAAAAGACCTCTAGGACCATCAAGTCCAACTGTCAACCCAACACCACGTCTCCTAAACCATGCCCTGAAGTGCCACATCTACACATCTTTTAAATACCTCCATTGATGGTGACTCCATCACCTCTCTGGGCAGCCTGTTCCAATGCCTGACCACTCTTTCAGTGGTCTAAACCTCCCCTGATACAGCTTGAAGCCATTTCCTCTCCTTCTATTGCTAGTGACCTGGGAGAAGAGACCAACTCCCACCTCGCTACAAACTCCTTTCAGGTAGCTGTAGAGGGCGATAAGGTCTCCCCTCAGCCTCCTATTCTCCAGGCTAAACAACCCCAGTTCCCTCAACCTCTCCTCATAAGACCTGCTCTCCAGACCCTTTACCAGCTTCGTTGCCCTTCTTTGGACACACTCCAGCAACTCAATGTCCCTCTTGTAGGGAGGGGCCCAAAACTGAACACAATATTCAAGGTGTGGCCTCACCAGTGCTGAGTACAGGGGCACAATCACTTCCCTACTGCCTCAGCAAACATTGCTGTTTCCCACTAGAATATAGTCATTGGCAGTTAGATTTCTCTGACTACTACACACAATTTTCTTATAAAACTGTTTTTATCTTGTTTAGCAGGAATCTTCAACAAGGAAATACTAGGATTAAGAGTTCTTGAAGTGAGATATATGAGATGTGATTTAATAACTACTTCACTAGAGACTTTAGGAAATGACCCACATACTTTGGGCCACAGCTCTCTGTCTGTTGAATAAGGACGAAATAGTCCCTTTCTTTTAACCTTTTGTCATCTGTTTAGATTGTAAGCCCGTTGGGATGCAGGTGGTGCTTTGCAAGCATAGGTCCTCATTTCAGTTGGAGAACCCTCAGGACTGAATTCGTTACGACAGTCAGGAAGAATAGGGACAGATATTAAGCAGATTAAACACTGCAGAAATGTCAACCACTGAAAGGGTGAAAGATTCTAATAGCCAATTTTCACTGAAGAAAAGAGGGGAAGAAGAAGAGCACGTTTCTTTGCAATCATACCTACTCATTAACTCAGTAATAATCGTATCTTTCGCTAGTGAACTCCTTGCAGTTCAGACCTGGATTTTATCTAGCTGAGGCTACAGTCATTATCAAGACTCACTCCTCTCTCCCCAGCTTATTTTTTAAGTTCACTGTAGTGATAAGCCTAAAATAGGTTAATTTTTGCATCCTCTATGGCCTTCATGCACTAAGGTCATCAAATTTCTGTCACTACTTTATTTCCTACTGTAAATGTTGACATCTGGAGTGTGTAGATCACCAACGTGTTTGTTTTTTAAAATGCCTGGAACATACAGTTTTGCAATAAAAGACAAAGATGAAAAAAAAAAAAACCCACCCTGATACTTTGGGAAGCCATAAAAAACCCAAACCCAATTTAAGGCATGATTTACTTTAATAGAGGATAAAAATGTGCAATCAAATTCTAGGTTAGCTTTTGTTGAAATTTTTTTCTGGTTCTGTCATCCCTAGCTGCCCTCAACAAACAGTGTCTAGAAATTAAAGTGTCTTGTTCTGGAATATGGAATAAGATCCTTTGTAGAGTGAGAGAGTGGAAGAATCTGGAACTTTATTAATTGAGGTGGTATTTATTTTTTAAAAAGGCTAAGTAAACTAATTTCAGTATGTATTTTGGGAAAGGAGGGGAAAGAAGTTGTAAATAGCTAAAGAAAGAAATAATCCAGTAGGAAGAAAGGTGACGAAAAGAGGAAGGACCAGAAAAAACCAAGGTCAGAAAGAGAGTAAATAAGTGATTCTGCAGAATGACAACTTTTAGTCTGATTCAATGTTTTGGCTACTTAAAGCCCCAGTTTTACACAATGTCTTGTTCCTTGTATCCTGTCTTGTAAATTCAAGTAGAGCAGGCAACTCTGTTGTATTTAAACCTTTCAAATTAAAAAGGGGGGGGGAGGCTTAAAACTATCTCTTGACCACAATTTTGTTTTCAAAAATTTGTTTTAGTTGGGCAGCCAAAAGCTATAAACTTAAATAACATTCAATATTTGTTGACTTTTGCCAGCAAGGAAAATATTATCCCAACAATATTTTAGAAGAAGTTTTATGAAAAGTTAATGCATTATATATATTTAGGTCGTTTAGCCATTAAATGTGCCATGTGACAACATAAATGCTTTGCTTCTGAGTCCCACAAAAATGTATTTTCTAAAGGACAATAAAATTGCAGATGAAATGTTTTTACTAGAGATTTGGGTGTTGTAAAATTAACTGCTATAACTACATTGACAACTTAAGGGGTTTGGAAGGCACACTAAAACACTCTTAACCTGCATTAATTGCAGATCCTGGTTTTTCTACTATTCTACCCTAGCTTCTCTTGTAAGGATATAAATTAAAACATTTAGCAATTATCTGTGGTGGCATAGTACAATATTCTTTTGAGTAGAGTATAGAAGACAGAAGGCTAAAACAATAGTGTGTAACACTTGATATCTAAGAAGTGCTGTGTAAGAATTAATTCTTGTGAACAGTTTCCTGACACAATATATGTCTCAACTTCTTTTCTGTATATATAAGCAGCAGACAAAGCTCAAATCTTCATGTTTTGAGGAAGGGCAATGCAATATCTGATGCAGGTGTTTAGTAGACAGAGACGTGTCCCTCTAAATGTATTAAAAGCATCCCTCCCTTGTGGAAAATTGGAATTAGTGTCGAGGTATCTCAGCTAATGTACCACCTGCAATGCTTGTTCATGTTTTAGGGGTGGCAAAATTGAAACACTGAAACTGTAATCTTAAACTACCCAGTGTGCCCAGTAGATTAAGCCAAGAACACAGGAGTGGTCTGTCTTGCGACTAAATCTTTATTTTTTGCCCAGGAACACACAATGTCCTTCATGACAACTGCTTTGATATTAGTGAGTCTTTAAATAACTGTTGTGAGAGGCTAAAGGAGGTGATCACTCTTGTTTTGTTAAGGGAAAAAAACAACAGACAAAAAAGAACCAGTCACAGAATATTCATACAGAAATATTCTTATTGGTATTTGGTGTTTGGTGTTTGGCTTCCTCAGCAAATTCTCCAGAAAAAAAAATTATATGGTGCCATATAATATGTATATATTCTGCATACCTATAAAGCTATACACAGATCTAGGCATCTGGGTAAGTAATCAATATTATACAAAATATACCTTCCTTTCCAGTGTATGGGAATCTGTAACCACTTTGCCTGAGGTCAGTGCCAGTGTAGAATTTAAACACTGAACTCTGAGTGCTCAGGAGTGCTCCTGCAGGCAGCGTAACACATCCCTAAGTGGTTTGCTGAAGTTAACATTGAAACTGGACTTTTGTAATGCTCAATAAGATTTACACGGAATGAGTCCCTTGCTTTTAACAGGCATGTGATTACAATAAATACATATCACACAGTAGAAGTAATTGAACAACCGTAACTGGTAGGTTGTGAGAATCCCATTTTCTATTTGTGACATTTGTAACTGAACTGAACTGATTTTATGTTTTGATAGATCAATATGATAGAAAGATTTACCATGAAATTTAAAATAAGCAGGTAGAGTCATCCAATATTGTCTTCATCTATGGCAAGAAATACAAAGTACGCAGAACAGACTAGGCTCAGCAGAAAGAGTAAGAACTTAAATGCTAAAATATTAGGACTTCATTCTTTCAGTTGTGTAACAGGCTACAATGTAATAGTGATAGGATATCCTCCAGCTGTCCTGGAAGATAGGAATAGAGGAGCTTATTATATGGTTAGTGTATAATAGTGAATGTGTCATTCATACTGCCATTTGTTTCCTCTGCCCACAGAACACCATAACATACTTCGGGATAGACTAACAATACAAATAATTTGCTCTCTGTTTTCAACTGCTAGGAAAGTAACGGCTACTGTGTATCCTTCATACAGATTTTATGCTCTAACAAAACATGCATTATCTTTGTGTATAATAAATGAACACTGGTAGCCACAATGAACATGCCTAATAACTTAGATGTATATTTTCAGAATAGTACCCAGGAGTGCCCTATTCACTGCCTGGTTAGGGGAAGCAGGAGGTTTCCCCACTCATATCTACTGTACTGCTTAAAAATTGACCCCTGGTTGTTTCATACGCAGTTCATTTGAAGAAGAACCAAGAAAAATGCTTAACTGGCAGAGACACAGCACATCCTAACTAAATGACCATTGTTATTTGCTTTATTAATAAAAGGACATTTTCACAGTTACCTCAGTATTTGCCAGTGAATATCATGCAGTTGCTACAATTTGCCACTGTGAACAAACTATGCTTTGGTTAAATAGGCTCAGCTGACAGGAAATGGAGGTGTCTGTTAGCAAATGCCGGTTTTTTGCTAGTAATCTCAGAGGTCAAAGTAAACTAAAAAAAAGAGAAATAATCATTACATAGATCAGAAAGGAAGTTAAAGAAAAGGAGGAAAGAGAGAAACTATAGCAACACTTTTGTTGGAAATGAGTGTGGCTGAGTAGAAAACCCATGGGAAATTAATAAACAAATGTTCCTGAGACAGAAAAAGCCCCATCTTGCCCCTGGCAAGACCATTTTTTCTTTATAAATAGCAACCAAAGGATGTAGGTCATACATAGCAGTCTAGTTAAGCAGTCTCTAATTCCAGGCATCTAAAATTTGGTCACATCAGAGTCTGAATTAAGATTCATTGTGAGAATTTCTGTAACTCCACTGCAGCAAGAGTACTGAGGAACAATCAAACAAAAGTTCTCCCCTGTCAAATTTACTTGGGAGTGAAGAATAGACTGGGGCCTTTCTTGGGTTGTTGGCCATTCATTACTTTAAATATGCCAATTCAATAGAAATTCCAAAACTAAGTCTGTAACTAGAAAGGAAGAGTAATGGGGAAGGGAATGGTACACTCTTATTTACTGTCATAAATTGTGCAGAAATGAGGCCACAGCCTGGTATTAAAAATTATCTTGAGCTGTTTCTTTGAGTCACAAGAAGAATAAAATACAAAATTAATGAAACTTATTTCACTTGTGATGCCTTGTTCTGTGTTTTGTTCTTTCAGGTAGCTCAACAAATAATTTTAGGATAGTTTTTATGTGAGCTGTGGAATGGTAATCAAAAAATAACTTCTTCGGTGGAGTTCAAAGGACCAAACAGGCACAATGTTTTTCTCCATCAGGCTTTGTTTTCTTCCAGAGATTGTTTTTAGAGAGATAAACAAAGCTGTCATATTCTAAATCACTGCTGTCAAACTTTTTTCCCCAAAAAATACTTAATTAAATCTTTCGATAACAAAGCTTGGTAAATTGTCTCAGCGCTGTCAGCATTCATTTACAGGAATGTTAGCTATGTCACATCATCTGTGGTCTTTATTTTGGAACCGTACTAATGCTGGAAATCAAGCTGGCTAGCAAGCAACTTAAGAATATGAAAACTGTATTTGGAAGAGGCAACAAATTTCCATCTGCTTTCAGATGGTCATTGAGCTCTCCCTAAAGGCAGAATGGCGAGCAAAGTGTTTCTAGATAAACAATGGCAGAAGAAACCAACCTCTCCAGGTTGTCAGATGAATGACCTAGTTTCCCATTTACAGGACTGAGCCGTTTTAGTGGCAGCCAACATAATCCAGAGGCAAGGAGGTAGGTAAAAAGAGTGTCTGTCTATTTTTGGGATACTGTGTGGCTTGAATATCGGAGCAGAAGTTTTATATTTCTTATTATGATAAGAACTTGTCACAAAATCTTTCATAGCACAGCGTCTTTCCATCACTGTACACTCTGGCATGCGAAGCTTTCTGTAGAGTGGGCTATACTAAAATTGTCAGCATTAAGTGTAACTTATTCTGTGATTGTTCCTGACACTGCTGTACCAATCTATTCTCTACTGGTCTGGCACCACAACTTTCAATGGGCTCTTATAATGTTCTCTTACAGCCATCAACAAAAGCCAGTTGACAGATAGAAAGGCTAAACAGAAAGCTAGTGAAATATCCATTAGGCTGGGTACATGCTACATAACAGATATTATGGTGATTTTGTTAAAGATTTCCAGTAAGATGATAAACAGTCTCTCAGATTCCACCTAACAGAAAAAAGCAATATTTTGCCAGCTTTATGTCATGCATGATGGTTATATCCAGACCTTTTTGTTGCTTGTTAACTAATCATGTTTTGCCTGTCCAAAACTAAAAGAAAAAGAAAAAGGAGTATTAACTGTAATACTTTGCACATAGGGTAATGAACAGCACAGGCAGTCCTGGTCTCTTCAGCTTTCTTTGTCTTTTACTGTTTACCTGAAGTGGTGATCAGTATTCTAAGCCAGGCCAACCATTAATTTTCTCACAGAAAATATGGATCAGGCCTTTCAACGAGCAGATGAAACAAGCTGATTGTTGCCAGCCTTGATAAATTTTGCTTAATTGGACCTGGCAAATGCACAACAAACACTGTGATGTGGACTTAATATAGCACCTACTCTTCTAAAACTTTGTAGTGCAGTTGGCATAGCATACAAAAAGTTCTCTCTACATTTAAAGTGCCGCAATAATTTATTCTAGACGTTCACAAAGAAATTAAGTGTTTTTTTCTGGGGGGAAAAAGAAAAAAAAAACACACCACCAAACCAAATCCCACAACTCAAACTAAGTTTCGTTTTACCCTTTTCAGTCTGTTAACAAATACAGAGCCTCTGGGAACAATCTGTTCTGGAGAGATGACCCTGCATATAACCTTGATTAACCATTAGAAACCAGAAGAGCCTTTTGGGGCCTAGAGTTATTTAAGAACTCTAACACTTAGATTAAAGATGTAGATGATGTTATTTGTTTCATTATAAAATTACAGTGGTGAAGTCTTAGCTGAGCAAGAGCAGGTTTTTATTCTACTGATCCGTACCAACCCAACAGAGGATCCAGCCTCTGTCTTATAATTAACCATTTCAAAAAGAAAAAATGACATGAGTGCTAGATTATGTGAGCCATATAAACATTTGACCTGATGCCAAACCAAGAATTACTCTCCAAATTTCTTCAGTCCTAGAGCACTGTATTCACCTCAAGACCACCCACTCTATTTTGTTAAAGTAGAGAACACTGACAGCACCATAGGAAGGGACTGCTGGCAGACATCTTTTAAATCATATAAATTCTGTACAGAAATAATGATATTTTCCTTTTTTCTATTGCTTTTGTATTTATAAAGCTGTAATGTCTTTGTTCTTGAGCCTCTTGGATCATTGCACTTAAAAGGGGCAAGCATTTCTGAACTGGTTGTTAATATTTCTTGGTAATATGCTTAGTATTTTCTTATTGTAGCATACATTCAAAGGTAAATGACATTTTAATATCCTCAAACTTAAAAGATTCTTGTTATCAGATTCTCTGATAGTTTAAACTGATACAGCTTCATTGACTTCTCTAAAGTGTATCCATTTTACAATGGTGGAACATTTGGTCCCACAAGCACAGCACAGCCATTCCACAACAGGGTGAATCCAATGTCTACTAAGACAGAGATTATTACCTTTGCCTTGTGTTGGTGGTGTCACATATACCTTCCCTGGGACTTAAAGATTGTAGCTTTAAAAATATTCTTGTCAGTGACTGCAGTGTGTTGACCCTGGCTGGATGCCAGGTGCCCACCAAAGCCACTCTATCACATCCCCTCCTTAGCTGGACAGAGGAGGGAAAATATAATGAAAGCCTCATGGGCTGAGATAAAGACTGGGAGAGATCACTCACCAGTTTTCATCACAAGCAAAACAAACTCAACTTGGAAAAAAATAATTTGATTTATTGCCACTCAAATCAGAGTAAGGTAGTAGGAAAATATAGACAAATCTTAAAAACACCTTCCCACCACCCCTCCCTTCTTCCCAGGCTTAACTTCACTCCCTCCCCACAGCAGCTCAGTGGGACGGGAAAGGCGGGTTGCAGTAGGTCCATCACTGTCTCTGCTGCTCCTTCCTCCTCAGGAGGAGGACTCCTCACTCTTCGCATGGGGTCCCTCCCATGGGAGACAGTTCTCCATTAACTGCTCCAATGTTAAGTCCTTCCCATGGGCTGCAGTTCTTCACAAACCACTCCACCCTTCCACAGGGTGCTGTCCTTTGGCAACAGACCACTCCCAGCATGGGTTCCCCCATGGGGTCACAAGTCCTGCCAGCAAACCTGCTCCAGCGTGGGCTTCTCTCTCTCTGAGGCCACAGGTCCTGCCAGGATCCTGCTCCAGTGTAGACTTCCCGTGGGGTCACAGTCCCCTTCAGTCATCCACCTGCTCTGGCATGGGACCCACAGGCTGCAGGTGGATATCTGCTCCACCAGTTACCTCCATGGGCTGCAGGTGGATATCTGATCCACTGTTAACCTCCATGGGCTGCAGGGGGACAGCCTGTCTCATCATGGTCTTCACCACAGGCTGTAGGGGAATCTTTGCTCCGGTGCCTGGAGCATCTCCTGCCTCTTCTCCCTCACTGACCTTGGTGTCTGCAGAGTTGTTCCTCTCATATTCTCACTCCTCTCTTCACTGCTGTTGTTCTAGCTGTTCCCCCCCTCCCCCCTTCTTAAGTATGTTATCCCAGAGCCACTGCCTCAGTTGCTGTGGGCTCAGCCTTGGCCAGTGGTGGGTCTGTCTTGGAGCCAGCTGGCACTGGCTCTGTCGGAGATGGGGGAAGCCTCTGGCAGCTTCTCACAGAAGCCACCCCTGTAGCCACCCCACTACCAAAACCTTGCCCTGCAAACCCAATACAGTGACTGACATTTTCTTGCCTGCTTTTACATCCTTGTACTAGTACTAGATTATTTTCTCATAACCTTTCCCCAAATCCTTGCTAACATCTGCAGGTGACAACCACTTAAAACTAATCTACTTTGTCAGGAAGGCTGTATCAAGCACACCTATTAAGTAATTTGGTGGAAATGAGAAGAAAACATAGTGGCCTAAGGAAGGCAAGTAGCATCTCCCTGAAAATGCTAGAAGCACAACTGTCCAGAATGGCAAGGGCACTCCTTTCATATAAGTTCCAGAATAGGTAAAGTGATGACAAGGGGCAAGACCCAGAGAAATTTGATTGAAATATGTATTTTGAAATATATTTTGGTTCTCTTTCAAGAACTTCTGGTTGTAAAGTTGAAGAAAATATGGTCTTCTTCATTAGGTTTGAGAAATCATGGACAACCTGGCTGGATGTTCTGCTTCAGGGTGAGCAAATCATATAAAGCAGGTATTTATATCTGCAGTTTTAGGTGAAGAATCCTTGGCAAAAGGAGTTGTAAGAGACAATCTGGTTTTTTAGGGTATTTTTAAGGAAGGGAGCAAGGATTCACTTGATTGGTTTTTTTTGTTTTGGGAGGGAGTCTTTGTTCTGCTCACCCTTTATAGAAGAACTGGGATGCTGCAGGGGTTTGCTGTGATCTGACTCACCAGCTCTGGTCAGATCTTTGGGTAGAAATGGTCTTCAGAGAGCAGATTAATGGGAATGGCTAACAGCAAAGCAGATTCACCAGAAAAACTGGTAGCAGACGGCCCATCTGTCAAGATCAGCAGTCCAGAGCAGCAACTTCAATGGCACTTCCACTTTCTAGTGAATACTGACCACTGTGGGTGGGGTGGACAGCGGCATTCCCAAACCTGGATCTCTGCTACCCCCTGCTCTCGTGAGAACAGATCCTTCTGCTCATGAGCAGGCCTCATCCACATCCAGACACTAGTGAGCATGTAAGGTACTCCTGAGGATGGCTAATGGCTGATTACTTTTGCTCCCACTCATTGTATTCTTAGGTGTGATGGTCTTGCACATTTTGGGCTGTTGTTTTTCTGAGCTGTTAGTCTTACTGAGTTTCCCTTTCATCTCTGCTCCCTAGTAATGTTCTGTTTCTGTAAACCAGTTTAACCCACTGCTTGCAAATGGAGATTCACAAGCACTTCTTACCAAGAACCCAGATAATATAATTCATATTCATGAAGGGTTAAAATGTGGTTTTACATTTTGTTTCATATTGTTTTCAGTAGTTTTCCAGTGAACCTGGCCATTGTTTTTGCCAGTCAGTGCATCAGAAATGTTACGGCAGTCTGCAAAAATCTGGCTACAACTTTACTGGATGTAGATAGCTGGATTAGTGAATGTAGGATTCACTGTACAATAGGCACCTTTGTTTAGGGCTTTTGCAAAGTCTGGAAGCTCTGGCACTGTGCCTGGTTCAATGTCACTTATTAGAGTCTTTTCATTGACTTTAATTGGAGCTGGATTAGGGCCTAATCATTGAAAAAATTCTTCATCCTGTAGCAAGCAATGGCCACATTTGACCTCAAAATTTCAATAAGAGGCATTGGTAGGGGGAAACTAGAACCTAAAAGATAGAAAAACAATATTTTCCCATCAAACAATGCATGATCGATAACTATATGTAGTACAGGGACCATATGCCTCAAATTTGTCTTGAACTCCCCAAATTTTTTTTCTACGTACGATCTGTCCAATTTTGATTTTTGGCAGCTGCCGGAGCACAGTGGAAGAGAAGGCTGTTTGTCTGCCTTTAGCTGGTGTGGGATTTGCTGTTGGCAAGCACAGATAACACTTCAGTTCTGTGACCAAATGTCTTTGCCATTGTTTTTATTAGACTGTGGGATGTTTTGCCTGATATGAGACAAGATATTTTTGACAACTTATTGCAGTGTAATAAATGAATAAAATATCATGGAATAACATATTTTATGTATATGTATGTATATTTTTTCTGTGCAAAAGTATGATATATTAGTTTGCAGGTTTTTTAGAAAGGATTTTACAGTCCACAAAGCCAACGCTGTATCGTTGTTATAGATTTGCAGTCACTGTCCATCTGTGTCTCTTGCTCTTTGCATTCAATTTCTTTATATTATCTATGTGTTACAGACGAGAGGTCCCATGCTGGATGCCTTGTGAAAGTCCAAATGGAGCATGTGAAGTGTAATGGAAGCACAGCTGAACTGAGCCAGAAAGATTAGTAATGCAGGAAACTCTAAATGCTGTAATATTATTAATGTTGTTACAACCAATTTCTGTATCTTAAGTCTATTTTTGTTTTTAGGGAAGTAATTTTTTGACAATGCTATTAGAGAGGTGCATTTTGTTTTGTTTTTTGTAATGTATTATATTACTTTTTGTTGCATTTGAAACATCTGCTACTTGTGAGGCATGAGAAGAATAATGTCTATTAATTTTATTATATCTGCTGATATGAGATATGAGGTCAATGAGATATGGCAAAAAAGATCATTTTAATTTATCAATGTCAGTAACTTGTAGTTACGTGTCTTATAAAATGAACTGTTTGCTGTCTTAAAAACCTAAACAGTATTCTTGTAACACTTTCATTAAAGGAAGAAGTTTCTTTAGCAGCCTTTGATCATGTTTCTTCTCAAGCATTGAAGATTTTTATTCCTGGCATACAAAATGCTAGTTGGGTTTTTTTCTCATCTTTCTCATCATGATAGCATTATTATTATTTGCATGCAGTCAAACGTAGCAGACCACTGTAGAAACTTGGGAACAATATTGTTCAGTCTGGCAACTTGTGCGTAAAACAGTTTATTCTGTGTTCTGATAGCAGAAATGGAAGCTGTTGCAAAGAAAATCTTTCCCTCTCTTTTCTTGCTTAGTGTTTTCCTTCCCTCTAAGACAAATAATTTCAAGCTAATCTCTTTGATTCACATAGTGATGGACAAATGTGTCAAAATTGCTGGAAGCGAATGCTGTAGAGCATGAGTTTTAAGAAGCTCTTGATTCATTTATGTACTAATAAGTTTTGTATTTTATTCATGGTGAGTATACTTCACCACCCTGTCACACCAGCTCAGAGACTGAATTGAACTTTTCCCCTTTAATGGTTTTATCTTCTGAAATATCTCTAAAGTGTGTTAGTTTGTTCCTTTTTTTAAATCCCCACTGGATGCATAAGTACACATTCATTTTAATTCACTATGACTACAGCACATCTTTGCCATACTCAAAATTGTCTACTCTTGGTTATACCAGACAAAACTCCCTTGCCAACTGAATAATGGAGACAAAATTTTGATGTCTGTGCTCCTCTACCTTCTTCAGTTCTGTTGGGTATTTTTTACTGTTATGTTTAGTAGCAGTTAAACAAGTTCAAAACATGCCTTTGCTCTTTTCTTGATCTTGCTTCCTGTGCTTCTTATTTTACGTGCAATGAAACTATCTGGATGATAAATACTTTGCAATTCAGGCCACATTTTAGGTGTCTAAATAGGAAGTTATTGATCAAATTCCTTGTTCTTATTTGGGGGCTAAGGGGGGACAGTAGATAAGGTGACCTAATTGTCATATTTCTTTGAAGAACATACTAGAATGTCGAGGATTTATTTTAAGATTTGACTTCTATTTGAGGTGACAAAAATTCCTGTTGGCTTCAAGGAAAGTTGGTCAAGAAAGACCCTTGTAGTGACTACTAAACATCTAAGGCTAGGAAAATGTGGGGATGGTGAAGAGTCCTTTTAGAAAAAAAAAATCATATACACCATTCTGGAAATGGGGGAGAAAGATTGTCTGAGGAAGACCAAGCAATAAATTGTAGAAAGGAAGAATGGGACAAGAAAAGTTAAGAAAATCATGGCCATTTCTCATTTAGAGCCTAGGTTTTCTCTTACCTAACAAAAAAGCCTTGGAGAAGTAAGGGATTAAACAGTTGAACACATGATATACGAGGGAGTCTCAAGCCCTGCTCCGAGCTGGGCTTTTTTAGAGCTCTCACAGCCACGAATAGAAAAATTACGAAAGTGAGTCCCAGGAATTGCCGAGCTGTGGCAGACAGGATTGGAAAGCACAGCCCTACAGAAAATGGCTTTTCAGGGAATGGGGGACCTTTGGGCTACAGAGGGAGGGAAAAATGTTATTGCAGGCCCACAAAAGGCATCCAAAAAAGAGAGGAACAGAGAATCAGTCCCAAGATGAGCTACGAATGCAGGGAAACTAATTCACATAAGTAAAAATGGATTATACCAGAAAAGAACACTGTTTTAATTATTTTGAGCAGAAGAGAAGCAGGGTACCTGCAGGAGTACTCTAAGCATTGAAGTACTTTCAGACATTTTCCATAAAAAGCCCTACAAATTCTGAACTGATGTTCATTCAGACTACGGAGTGTGTCACACCCCTCTGTTGCTTGCTTCTTGTTTTGAGCATATTTCAATGTTAACATTTTCTGCTGTTTCCCCATCACCTCATTTCTTGGTAACATGTTTGGTGTGCAGATACTAAGGATGGCAAACTGCTTCCCAGAATTAATGGGACTCGCTAGCAATGTAATAAATACCTGCCTCTCACCCCAGCAAGAAGCATCTCTCCCATTTGCTGAGCAGCTCTGACTTTCAGCTATGTACATGGAGGACCATACATTCTGATGTAAGCGCAATTTCTTTATGGATCATTTAGTGCTATGTTCATAAAATCATTGCTAGACTTTTAACTTTCAAAACTGTGGAATGCAGGGGAATCTAAGGTAGTAAAACTGTCATGTGCCATAATATGCATTACCTCTCCCAGTGTCATATAACTTTCCTCAAAACATAAGTTTTAGCCACTTGTTCACGCATCAGGATATGGGCTGAATTGGTTCCTTGAAGCCAATATGATGACCATCATATAATCAACTCCTTTTTTCTGTTCACCATTCAAACCAAATTCAGATAAAGAACTCTTGTTTTGTTAATGTAATTATTTCACGTGACAGCAGAGGCTTCTTGCTTTGCTTGGTAACCGAAGTAAAATAAACAGATTTTTCAATGTGGAAATCTGCAGTATTAATCATGTTTTCAATAGAATTCTGAAAACATGTGCTTATGTGTTCTTGAAAATGCCTGAGCCTATCATCTTGCTTCCGGTGCATATGCAAAAGTCATGCCGACTTCAAAGAATTAGTACTGGTGCCTCTTAAAAACTTTAGTTGAACAGACAGAATAGACTATCTCAATTAGAAGGGACCTACAATGATCATCTACTTGACCAATTTGGGGCTGACCAGAAGTTAAAGCATGTCATTAAGGACAGTGTCCAAATGTCTCTTAAACAGACAGGCTTGGGGCAATACTATAGAGAGATATTAAAAAATATATTAAACTATATTTTCAAATATAGTTATATATTTTATGAATATATAAAGGATTATTTTGAAACCAGCCTCTAGTTTTGCATGCCTAGTGAGCTACGTGAATAGCCCAAACTCTGTGTGCACAAACAGGACGGGTGTCAGCAAACTGTGAAGCAAACCACCATATCAGTGTACACAAAATAATGCCGTGAATGATGGCACCTGCTTTATTTTTCTCCTGTAGGTCTCTACTACAGCCATTATGGTCATCTATGAGACCTTTTCAATCTTTCCAGAGTGAGCTTCAGGCTGATTGAATTTTGTTTCATCACAAGGCTAGGAGCTAGGGCTGGAGGTGGAGTGCTGCTGCCATTGGAGGGAAAATAAGGTGAGGGGAAAGTACGAAACTGAGATGAGCAGTACCCTGGGACATCAGGCATATTGCTGCTGCCCACCGGGGCCACCTCCATCCCTGGCCACACCTGTTACTCCCCGCCCCCCCAGGCAGCAGGAAGCAGGCTGGTGTGTGCTCTGACACAGCACCAAGCAGAGAGTGAGGCTATGACCTTCGGCAAGCCCCTCGCAGCCGGGTGCGCAAGGTGCTGCCTGCTGCACGCAGAGCCAGTGCCGCAATCTTCCTCCAGCTGACAAATGGGACCGTGTGATTATTTGGCATCCTCGATGTCCAGTCGAGCAACACAATCATTAAGCCTTGCTGCTTAATAGGTAGCTTTTGGCAGGCCGTCAGTCCAGACGTCAGTCACAGCGGTGAATCTTTTCCAGTAACTGTATCCAGATGTTAGCTTTTTAAAACTTTCTTATGCACCCTTTTTTAATGTTTCTGTTCAGTTCCACTGTTGGCTCTGCTGACAACTGCAGTGCTGCCGGCAGCCTAGCACAAGGACTGCAGCATTTCTGTGGTAGTACTTTGTCTTTCTGAACATCCTCTTGCTTTCAGTCATATAGGATGAAGAATGTGTGCTGTGTTACTGAGGTCAAATTCATAAATCCTTCAGGAGCAGAAGAGTGTAAGACCCTTTCAGGGCTATCAGAGGGAATTTACTGACACATACCACATAGCACCATCAACCCCCTGATGCTCCTCTTATAACTGTTTGTCATTACAATAAAAGGTAGAATATATTTCTGTAGCTATTCTAATTGCAAACCACAGTTTAAGTACTGAGAAGTCAGTGACTACGGGTGTGCAATGCAACAGTTGCCTTCAGACCATTATTTAGCTGCCCAGAAACATGTTATAGTGCATCTTTTCTGTCAGCCCACAGATTTTACTCCAGTCTGGTCTCCAGTTCCTTGTTAGCTGTCAATAACAAATAATTTCCCTTTTCCTCTGCCCACCACTGCAGCCACCTGCAATTTTCAGCCACTGCAGCTGCGCTGCTGTAAGTGGAGAGGTGGGAGGTGATAATGGGGGACGAGCAAGTAATGGTTCTTCAAACCCTGTGGGAGGGTGAGAGGGACTACATAGAAAATACTAATTTTTCCCCTTTCAAAATTCCCAAGTGTGGGTGTATAACTGTACAGTGTGGTGCTGTTGTGAATTGTGTTGGAATAATATGATTCAGCATGTTCTTAAATACTCAGTTTCTATGAATAAATATAAATTAGCCTTGTTTCTTTCAATGAGACTGTTCTATATTTGTTATAGGACAAGTCCTCCAAAGGTGAGGAAGCTAGGAGCCTGGTAACTGCACAGGCTGTTATCAGATCCCACTGGGAAGTGATCAGGTGTTCCCTATAAAGAACTAAAAAGACACATTTCAGGGAAGGATTTTTTGTTGTTGTTTTTTTTTCAGAAGATTCAGAACCTAGGGAACTAAACCCAAAGAATTTGTTAGAATAGGATAAACTGATGTGAATGTATTACACAGCTGAGTCAAGGACTAGAACGGGCAAGACAATGAACAAAATTGCTGTTTTGTTTTGCAGCATCTAGTTGGTATTTTTAGAACATGTTTTGAACCCCATTTAAACTGCTGACCTATTACAATCCTTTGCTGTGTGCAAAGTAAAAATATTTTAAGCTACTACACTCAATTCTCATATAAGTAATTTATATATGCCAGTGCTATCTCTCTAGCTGTTAGCTATAGGTAAGCATTATCTTTTTGACAGTAAATGTTGTGACAGAATGAGTCCTTGACTGATGTTCTGATTGCAGGCCACATCAGTAATAATAAATACACAGAACTCTCTTGCAGGTGTTTTCTCACGAGTGTTGAAATATGTCTAAGTGCTTAGATTCTTCCCATGTTTGGATTTTGCATGGTTGATTTTTTGGATTTCAGAAAAGTAAAAGTGTTTTTAAAAGATGTGCAATGTACAGTACAGTGTCTCAGCATTACTTAGGGAACCTCAGATTTCAGTTAGCAGTTAGCAAATGCGTATGGGTGATTTCTCTTAAACAGAGTAGGTCTCTTAAACCAATGCTAAGTTCTGCTCATGAATTCTGTTTGTTATAATATTTTGCAAAACACAAAATTACTAACCATGGTCTGGGCAGAGAAAACTATGTGAAAATTTTAGCTTCTATATAGGAAACATATGAAACTCGGCCTAATCTTATTCTTTTTTTTCTGTCTGATTGTTACTTTTTATGAAAAAAAAAAAAAAGTATTTCCAGTAATTCATGCTTCCATCTTCTAATAGCTTTAGCCTGAAAACGTAATGGCAGCATCTATGTATTTCTGTTCTTTGATGTGGTATTCTCACATTCTATCACAGACTAGAAAATGCTTTAATAAATGAGAGGCTTGATTGATTATACAGTCAAGATTCAATGACAAAGCAATATCTAGAGGCTAAAGTATCTTGTTGGTCGAGCTGATGGAGCTTAAACTTTTACCTAAATCCACAAAGCCAACAGCTAATTGGAATGGTACCGTTCACTTATATAAATCTTTGATACACATGGTGCATTTTATCACAAATCACAATAGTAATTCAGAACTGTATCATTCTGTGTAAAATACAACACCCTTGTGATCTTTGGTAGAAAAAACTCTACAACAGCGTGCTGGAAGGTGAACAGCTACGGCAGGGGATATCAGATAGGCAGACTGTAATTACTAAAATTTTGCCAACAACACATCACCTGTACTTTTATTAAAATAGTCTGTGAATCCTTTTGAAGGCACAAACAAACAGCTTCCCCTTCATCTTAAAAACATGACTAGGTATGTAGAGGAGGTAGCATTGGCAAGAAGCAATATTTATTTTTGTTGGAAACTTCCAATATATCCTGGCAAATGGTTGACTAGGGATACTGTTTAATGGTTAGATACTCATTCACAGAAAAAAATACTGTGCTGCTGTGGCTTCTGGAAGTGTAGTGGGTTCCGTATGTGGTGATCCAATACGGTCCTCTGAAGGGCTGACCAATGATGAAAAGAGCAGGGTTCAAGTCAGGATTACGACTGGAGACAGAATGATGAGCTACAGTAAAGCACCCATAATTAAGCGAGTTGATAATATTAGGAGTCTGGCTCATAGATGCTTTGGAGCAGGTTTTGTAAATCCTAGTTTCTTTAGCCTGTACATCATCTTTGTTTTTATTCCTAATACCATATCAGAGAACATGATCCTCTCCTACAGCAAAGTATAAGGCATTATCTGCCAGCAATGGCTTCCTCCCTCCTCTGATAAAGGTGTTGATCTCATGTTTAACACCAAACATGGTTTCTAGATGCTACAGTCCTAACCCCTAACACCAATTTTAACCCTTGTCATACTTCATAGCCCATGGATATTTACAGAACCTATAACTAAACAGTAAAGGTATTCAGGTCTGCTGTACTTAATGTTCTCTGCTGTACCTTATCAAGAGCTACTCCTAGAAATCCTAACACTAGTCATAGCTCCATAGCAGGACTTCCCCAAACACTCCAGGAGCACCTCCATTATGTTGTGATGGTTAGAGCCCTATAGTCATCTATTCCCTACTATAACTAAGGAAAAGCCACTTGCCCTCTCCTGTACCAGTTCTCATGCTTGCCATGCCTTCTTTGAACTCTGCACCACTTCAGTAACTCCTTCTCTCTAACCCTGCAGGGCTCTATGAGTTGTGGAGTGAGAAGTTTTTACTATGGTATGAATGGAATTAGGGGTAGGTTTAGGAAATGGAGAGGTTGAGGCCTTGTGATAATTTCTGAATGCAACTAAGTCCAACTTTGCTTGCAGTAAGGAAACTGCAACTTCTTGTTGCCAGGAAGTCTTAATGTTAATTCTGATAGGGTTTATGCTGGTTTATGTTGGACTGTTAGCACAAAGCTGTCAATCCTGTTAGTCAGCTGTATCTGAAATAAAGAGTTTAAGACAGTGCCAGTTATGCGCTTTAGAAAATAGAGCCAGATTTCAATAGATCTGTCTTTCTGAGAAGTGAAGCTGATGGTTTATACCTTATGCTCCATCAGTTTAACTACAGAAGCACATGCTGATCATCACAATACATACTTGCTTGTCTTCCCTCCAATTTCTTTCTCTATAGCAGGATAATGACAGAGGGACGTATGTTTGTAAATGTAGGAGATCAAAGCATTTGATATGTGATGAATTGTTGTTATTCCCAAGAAACAAATTGAGACGTGTATCAGAAAGTAATTATAGCTCTATTGTAAGCACCTTAACTTCTAATATCTAGCCAGTTATAGAAGTTTTTAGGCCTACTGGAGAGGAACCTTGATGAAGACACTTAACCTTCACTTGCAACTTCTCATACCTCTCATGTAACTTCTAGTTCAACATAGAAAGGGAAAAGGGTTGACACAGGGAGCAGATCCTTATGTGAAGGACAGGACGCTAGTTCCTGAGAGAGAAGGCACTGAACCTACCTCGTTGGAGAGAGGTGTCTTCTCCTGACTAATACTATTTGGGCAATCTGTCCTCATTCGTTTGTTTCTGGTGGAGGAAGATGATGGCAGTTTGAATTCTGAATTGCTGTGGCACTCACTGAGCTGGCTGGCAGCAAGCCTGACCTAGCTACATACGGGCATAGGCAAAGGACATGTCTACTACCTCCTGTAAACAGCCTCCCAAAACAACTGCCTATGTCTTCTGCCAGTACTACTAACAGGTTATTTGCCTGTTTTAAAAAATTTAAAAAAATAATATTAAAAAAAAACCCACAACATTCTTTGAAGGACATGTTTGCATTTAAGTTCTTTCTGTTGTACTCAGAGAGTTAGTTGTCTCGTCTGTAGTTAACATGAGTCATTTAATCCAAAAATAGGATTTGCACACACGTTTTGCAAATCTGCTAACAGCCCACATTAGTTCTGCACTCAGTCGGGTTTGCAGCAATGCCTTCTGGGTGCATATCCCTGCTTTCTTGAAATCCATTTTGGTCTTTCCTATTTTCCACTTGTTCTTATCTCATCTTTTTTCTGTTCAGCTGATTAAAGAGATGTGTTCAGTCACAGACTTCAATTTTCATATCAAGGTGACACGGAAAGGTCACCGCTTCTAGATTTTCTGATATATACCGATTCTTCTTCTGTGATACTTTGTATCGTAACAGGAGAATTAAATTAAAGAACACCTATGAAAGTCTACTCCCTTGCAGTACAAGAAAAATAGGATTTAGTAGTCCAAAAACTTCTTTGAAAAGCTGCAGGTAAGTGTACCTCTTATAAATCAATTCAGGTAAAACAAGTCATGCAAAATATAATCACTTGGAAGACCAGAAACCCAGCTGCATTTATATATATAATTTATAATCCCTGAACGGAATACAGGAGCTGTCCCAAATGTTGTACTATGAAACAGTTACGGTTTTGATGCCCTTGTATTATTTTCATAGATATAATTGATTCAAATTCAGTAGTCATGAATTATAGCATAGGAAATAGTATATGAATAAAAAATTCTGAACTGCTAGTCATTTAAAATGTCATCTGGGTTTTTCTAGACAGGAACATCTTGTCTTCTGATTGATAGAGAATTTTGGGGCAGTTAGGGTTTTTTTTGGATTATTGTTTTCTCTTTTAAAAAAAAAATAAAAGCTGTTCTTTAAATCTATATATTTGTTCCATTGCCACAGCAATTAGAATTGTTCAGTTTCCAGATAAAAGCTGCACACTTGGGATCAGACCTATACAGATCAAGAAAGCAACAGACTGTGTTTGCTGTGCCATAAGACACAGAGATCCTTTGGCACACACAGAAAACTTGAGCCCTGATCCCTTATTGGAAACCATTAGCGTAAATACTCTGCCAGGTCATTAACATCTGCATTATCAAATCCTGCTGTGGGACTAGATATTCAGCACTTAGATCATGCTATAAGTCTATCATATGGTAATGAAATAATTAGCAAAAATGCATGCCTAGGAATTCCTGGGTTAACAAAGAACTGAAATAAAATTAAAACTGCACACAACTCTCATAGTTTGGTACATGTGTACAGTGGATCGCTTTAATGTTCTAATCACAAAGTTTTGACTCATGTTCAGACTGATCCAAAGACTTAAGTATGAGTAGAGTGGGCCCTGCCCAGCTCGTAATACTCTTTAGGTAGCTAAATTATGCACAGTAACTGTGTAACACCAGTAGTTGCCAGAAACCAGCCCCCCGAATTCCATGCTCTAACCTTTGTTGACTGGATTACATCTCATCTCAGAAAGATTTTTTTTATGTTTCTTGGTAAGGGCAATTCAAAGCCATCCATTGACATTTTCTGGGTTAAACATACCTTTCCAAAGAGGAGACAGGGGTACAGGAGACCAGAAACTCCTTAAGTTATCTTTGATGGCAAAGAATTTGCCTGAGAAGTGATTTTAGTCAAAAAATTAGATAGAGGTTAATCACTCCTGGGAGAGAGGAGGACTGCAGGGGGAGTTTAGACATCTTTAATTTTCATCTTATAACTCTCAAATACATTTGTTTTAATGCATCATCAGAGGAGCATCTGTATCATTAGACCACTGCAGGAATTGTAATTTTTTTCAGGTGTAGGGAGTTAGTCATGACTCTTGCAGGCTGTGAGTGTACATATGCCTTAAATAATACAACTGCAACACCTAGACATTGGGGAGGGGTGTCATGGACATGAATTTCTTGTTCTTCTAGCCTGGTACAAATAAAGCCAGCCATAAACTGAGCAGCACATGAGTCTTACCTCAGAATCATATTTCACTACTACTATTTATGGTGTTTGGTCTGATATGCCTTATTGCAGAATGTTTCTGGGAATTAACTGGAGCAGGCGTTTTAGTAGAATTAATCTTAACCTAAGTGCCCTGATTTGACAACTTAACAACTGTGGAGCAGGAGATAAGCTTTACAACTGTCTTTATCCTACTAATTCAGGCCAGTGTTATTAATAAGGTGTGTGAGATTTACAATAACACCCTAGGAAGTAGATTTAAGTTTAACAGCCAGGAAAACTAAATTTTGTTTGCTCTAGATTCAAGGCAGAGAATACTAAATTTTTTTAGTTTACTTTCCAGTAAGCTACTTTACAAATAACACCATAATTTTTACACTACAGCTTCAGTTACCGAAGGCTTTAGGCACCTGAAGAGAATAAGAAATTTGCATGCACATAAATACATGCAATATTCCTTTAAAAAAAAAAAAAGAGAAATAAAATGTCTTACAACAAATAAAAATCCAAGATCCTCCATGGGTAAAACTTGTGTCTCGTACATATTGTGAGAAATAATACAAGGGAAAGGAACAAACCCATAATTCTTACCCAGGAATAAGTATGCAACATCAATAGCATCTTACAGTTTTCAGTAGTTATGATATTTATATAATACTCTTCCCTCTTCCAGTTCAAAGTATTTTCTTTATATTAAGATTCACAGAAGCCTTGTGCAATAATATTGTCCTCATATAGGTGATGGAAATGCAAAGGTAACAGTAATTGACACTTAAACAGCACATGCCACACTCAGAATACAACTAACTCCTACCTTCTTGCACCAGCTCTTGTACACATACTCACTTCTGGAAGTGTCTATTCAAACATGAGGTTTTTTCACTTTATTCTGAATTCTTTTAAATATATTCTGCTTCTAATAGAGACCCACTATGATCACCAAGTTTTCTCTGACAACTCCAGTATGCAGCAGTGTGTCTCTTCCACACCTACATTAGCACACTCTTAAATATACAATAAAATGGGTTTCTATTTGGCAAAGTATGCCGGATACCTGAATATATTTTTCATTTATTATGGTTGTTGTAACACATGTCGTGGTCTGTGGCACAATAATTTGGGGTCTTTGCAAGCTGTATAGAGATGTCACAACAAGCCCAACATGAAAGTCATGATACAATCATTTCCCGTCTTGGAAAACTAACAGCAAGGTGGAGGTACTCAGCATATTGAAAGTACAACTTTATGCAGTACTCACTGAAGAATGAGCATGCTCCTACACTCCCCTGTGGCATCTAAAATTTCCTTGGAAACCTCTCCTGAAGTTACTCTGAAGTATTTGCCTAACATGACCCTGTTTTGTTTGTGAGATCACAGCTCACAAATAAACAAGCTGTAGCAGCTTTAGGCATTGATCCTATTACTCCAGTACTTTGTAAGGCGGCACTATATAATTACTCTTGAAACGCTGGGCTAAAGTGTTATTACTACTAATATACTCTAGAATGCTGGAAGTAACTATAAAAAATGCTGAAAAGTATTAGAGAGAGTACAATTTCACTTACAGATTGTGTTGATGTTTTCTATCACTAGACCATCTAATTAGCAACTCCTGACATCACCAGACTTTAACCAGTTTGGCTGACATTTTCTACACTACTTGCCACAGGCAGATGTTGCTGCGTCTCTTTCCCTTTGTAAATAGGAAGCCATAAAGCTATTTAGCTCACGAAAGTGTTAGGAACTAATTTGATTTATATTGGTTAGGTGCTTAGATATCGTAATATAAGTAGAAAAGTCCACGTGGAAATGAAAAGTTTTGTTTTCAGAATGTGGTTTGAATCTGTGTGAGGCCTGGGGCTGCACACTGAACCAAATGTTGAGAAATCCTTGGGGAGGAAGTATCATCCACTCTGTGCACGACTGAGTCTGGAGTCTAGAGAAAAAATTAATATGTGTTCATGTAATTAGACTGTAGAATAATTAATATACACAAGGGAAGGATAACTTCAAATACAGGTAATCTTAATTCCTTTTTTTTCCTGTAGTTAATTTTACAGCCTTTTTTTCTTTCACTGTAGGTTTTCTTTGTGATATATGGCATAAAGGAAAGCAGAAGTGGAGTACTATTAGACTATTTTATTCCCCTTTATTAAATGTTAATGTAAAATCTGCAACAAAGAATACAATTGCCCATTTACTATTCTACAACAGTTCAGCCATCTTTCAATCAAAGAGAAGTTCACTGTCACTTAATGAAAAAAAAAAACAAAGTCAGAATCTTTCACCTTCTCTGCCCGCCTTCTAACTCTCTCAAGTATATATTTGAACTTTGAAAGTCCTAATGCTACATGCAGAAGTCATGAATTACTTCTAGTTCACCAGGAAGGACACATCTCTACTGCAAATATAGCTATGTTAGGTTATTGCTTTACAACACTGTTAGACCTTAACTTGATATCAACAGAATTAAAATCTGTAGAGTGCTAGGAATTAGTTGTGTTGCGACTGGACTAGAGGATAATCTTTTAGATTTATTATCAGTTATACTGACATCCCATCTGAAAGTTCCATCCAAGCTCAGAACTTTATTTATGACAGGTGAGTACAATTCAGCTTTCAAGTACCATTCATAGTTTACCTTTCCTAGGACATACTGCAACATACAGCTCATCTCACTGAGAAAGCGGAGTCATGAATATGCCTTTACAGATAAAATAAGCAAGCACACACATACAGGTACATTCACAGGGAAGTCTGTACCTATATTGGTATAAAAAATTAGTACATTTTCCTTACCTTCTAGTAGGCTTTTGTTTAATGATATTGCATTGTAAAATACCCCAGAGCTATGTATTCAGTAAGAAACAAGCACTTGTCCCTTCTCAATCATTAACTCTCATTTCATGCCTAGTTCTCAGGCAGTTTCATGCTTCCCTGTATTTCCTGGAGCTCTGATCCTAGAGCTCTGCCCCTGCGCAAGCCTCATTCAACAAACAGGCTTGAGAGTAAAAGTAAATGTTCCAAAATACCTGAAGTATTATAATGTTGACAGAATATGTACAGCTGTGCTTGGATGGAGGGGCAGGGGATCCAATTCTACCCGCTCAGAACTGAAATGTTGAGCATGTACAAAGATATTTGTTAATGTATATAATTATTATAGACAAAGATAACTCATTAATTTTAAAGATTTTTTTTTTTCTGTTGGCTTTAAATATAGAGATCGGTGATTACAGCTGCTTTGATTTTCCTGGTCACCTTTTTCTCTTCTTTCAGAATGGTAAATATGACTCCACTGAAGCTGTAATTTCAGCTTCCATTCCTGGCTAGCTCAACTCAGAAAAAGAACAAGTTGGGGTTTACTTTTCAATAAAGACATCTGTCCTGGATTTGGCTGGGATAGAGTTAATTTTCTCCCTACTAGCTGGTATAGTGCTGTGTTTTGGATTTAGGATGAGAATAATATTGATAGCATACTGATGTTTTAGCTGTTGCTAACCAGGCAAGGACTTTTCAGCTTCTCATACTGGCCTGCCAGTGAGACGGCTGGAGGTGCACAAGAACAGTGCACAGCCAAGACAGCTGACCTCACCTGGCCAAAGGGATATTCCATACCATATCACGTCATGCTCAGCATAGAAACTGTGGGGAGCTGGCTGGGGCAGGGACAGGCTGCTCAGGGACTGCTCAGGGACAGCTCAGGGGCAGGCTGGGCATCGGTCGGTTAGTGGTGAGCAATTGTTTTTCATTTGCATCACTTGCCTTTCTTGGGTTTTATTTCTCCCTCTTTTTCTTAGTTTCATTTTTTTATTATTATTATTATTATTACCAATTATTAAACTCTTCTTATCTCAACGCACAAGTGTTCTCACTTTTACTCTTCTAGTTGCCTCCCCCATCCCACTATGGGGCGGGGGGTGAGCGAGCGGCTGGGTGATGCTTAGTTGCCAACAGGGGCTAAACCATGACAATGTCAACACATCTCAGAAGGCAACAGCAAATGTCTTACTGAATTCATTTATGCCAGATCAGGTTCTGAATTGGAAAATTCAGCAGATATACACTAGTAACTGAGAGAAGAATCAGACCACTTAGGTAGATAACTTTGAGGTTCTTATGCCTCTATATTCAAAAGTAAGCACTGTTGTAATTCACGTTTATGGCTGAGAAAGCATTTGTTGAATAGCCTCAAAAATTTTGAAAATGTTCTCTCTTAAAAGGGGAAGTTTAAGACCCAGAATGCAGTATTGCAAAAGAGCTTGAAATAGTCTTAATGGTTTTGAAGGGATTTGTTTTCTAACAAGTGAAAACTTTGATAAAAACAAGGAATACTTTTTAAATTTCCAGTTCTTTGTTCAATAGATTCAGACAAATGTTTTTCACTCAGATTTATACTTTAACTATGTGGAATCCAAGCTATATGACTCAACCACAAAGTTAAATAAACGCCATACTGTTCTTTTGACACTGCATTACAGTTAGAGCTCAGAAAACAAATCAGGTTAACTTACTTGTCTAATTCCATGTTTTTCACATTATAAATTGTATGTGGCTGGCTAACTTTTTTCTTGAAAGTCAGTCCTTTCACAGCAGTGTTTTCAAATATTTATTCTGGGTTGTTGTTAATATTTGAGCTATTTTGCTTGTTACTGTAGTCAAAGGTTTTCTAGAATGATCCTCCTGCTCCTTCTTTGCAATTTTGCATGAGCTTCCTGGGCTACAAACTAAAGAATGGCTGTAACATGTCAAAAAGTGAAGTCGTTCTTTAAGGACTAAGTTCAGGAAAGTATATGTGCACGTCATATAAATTTTCATGTTGTTAGTGTCTTTTTGCCTTATGATCCTCATCATTTGCATCATTTGCTTCAGCAAATCTTTGCATTTGTGTTTTGCTGCAGACTATAATGTAATCTTAAGACCTACAGGATTCTCAGACAGAGACATAATCATTGGGAAAATACGACTGATGAGAAGTCTCATAAAAAATTAAGATAAATATTGCTAGAAAATGTATTCTGGTATCTGCCAAGCTATTGTGCTGTAAAATCAGCATTCTGCAATGCCAACCCAACCAAACAGCCAAATTTTTCTCTAAATGTAATGTAAGCCCTACACTTCACCCAAACCTCCTTGAAAATTCTGGCTACACCTATGAAAATGAACATGGTTTTAATTTGGGGCTTGTAACAAAACCTGAACTCAAGTAAGTTTCTTATCATTTAGGAATTTATAAGGAAAGAGTGGAACAGAACTGAAAGGCATTAAATTTTTATCTAGACTATAAAAGTAAAAATCTCGGACAATTTCACTTACAATGGCTATGATGATCTTTCTTATCATGGTTTGCTAGAGCAGAAAACGCAACCAAAAAAAAAGAGACCAAGGCTGTTCTCAGCCTCATTTAGAATTACAAATATCTATTGTCATTATTTATTATCATGGAATTACTGAAAGGAACTTATCACGATATGGCCACCATCTGTGGTAGGACCACCACCTTAGTCCCTGGTGCTGTTGTCCTAGGTACACAGTAAGCCACCTCATTGGACACACTCATTTTTTCTAGTGAAATTTACAGTTCTAAATGTGACAGCAACTGATCGTCAGGTAAGTATTTAGTAGTTAGAGAGAAACACTTAATTCATGTAATAAAATGTTAGATTATTACTTCTTCATGTCACTGAGACTTTATTTAACAAAGGTTTATTCCTGTTCTCAGCCATATATCTGGATTTGCAATTAAGGTCTTTGTTTAATTTCTTTAAAACATCATTCCTGTTTATACAATTTCTGCAATTCCATTTTTAAATGTAATTGCTTCTAAATCTCAGAGGATATTAATAGCTGCCTGAATTGATATGTTTTAATACTAAGAACTGTGATTTAAACTACTAAAGAAAAACCGAACAAAGCAAACTAGACACAATTCTAATCAAGTTCTGGCAGCTGATTCTTTTTATTTGCTGTCTGTACCACTTACTTTAGTGTCTGAAATTCAGCTGTATGTTTACAGTTCCATAAGGCTACACTGCCTGTCTTTACAGGGATGGTGCGAAAACTTCACTTTTTCTTAGGGTGAGGACACTTTCTGTTGCCTATAATATTTGAAACTGAATTGCATATTCCTGGTCATCTCACATACTTTTCCAGAGTACTCTTCTGACTGGAGAAGCCATCACTGAACAAGTAGCTATATCTGTAAACAGCTCTGTTCAATAGGAATTTAAGCAATAAATTTTTCAATATCTGCTGCTAGTGTAAAGGACACCTCTGTCACGCAGATACCCTAAAATGGCAGTGGAAGGCTCATTCCTCCTCCACTGAGAAGTCCAATTTTCTGTTTTCTTCACTGGTAGATGGTGGAAATGACAGTCTTTAACTTAGAGAATGACTGTAATGTGTTTCAGAAACTGATGAGAACAATTTCTTATTACAGAGAAATAGAGAAATTACATCCTCTCCAGATTTTTTT
Source organism: Phalacrocorax aristotelis (assembly GCF_949628215.1). NCBI lineage: Eukaryota > Metazoa > Chordata > Aves > Suliformes > Phalacrocoracidae > Phalacrocorax > Phalacrocorax aristotelis. The sequence continues at coordinate 147,172,472 of NC_134276.1, read as the reverse complement.
TCTATTTTCTTTTTGGCTGAATAAATGTCAGACAGGCAGGAATGAACCCCGTTCATTTAGTGATTGTTGTCTCCAGCCACAACATTTCTTAGAGCACAGTTCCTGCTCTGTTTGAACACACCCATGACACAATTTGTACGGACGTACTAGCATAATCTTCAGAGAATGAATCTTGATACAGGAAAAGTTATATCATCAATGAATCTTTGATAGCAGCATGATCCAACCAATATTTTCCATACTGTAGCTACTGAAACTTCTAGACTGTGAGGAGCTTTAGCAGTGCACCTCATTACACCGTCCCCTCAGTGCTTTGCACTCCGTTAAGTACAAAACTGGGGGTTTTATGTCTGATAGAGTGTCCTGATCTTTCTTGACTGATTTTTTTTTCCTCCTTCAACTGTTCCATATAAAATACTGTTTGTCATTCTCATATATATATGTGTGTGTGTGTATATAACATATGATTTAAATTATTTTAATAGGTGTGCTCTTCAAAGTTTCTAATGAAGTGTTCTGATGCCAGTAATATTCTACCATACAGTAAGTAATCTCAAAAGCATTTTGCAAATTGGTTCCACCTGTTCGACAGTGAAGACCTTGCTGGTGTCTTAATGATCAGATGAAAAGGCATTTCTGTGTTTGCTGCCTTAACCAAATTTCCCTAAACAGTAGTTCTATTTTTTCCCTTTCAGAGAGCATCTTATGCTCACTGAGGAACATAACTATGCCAAACAAGAGCTGTATGTAAAGCAGCTCAAGAGAAAGTGGAGAGGTAGCAATAAACTGGCTGAACACTCCCTAGTCACAGATTAGAGCAGTCTCAGTTACCCCTAATTATGTGTAGCTGCCTGTGGCTTGAATGAGTCATTTCAGCAACTGGAGTACTTCACCTTCTGCCCTTTCCATGAGACAAATGCTCTTTTTCAGGTTCCAGAAAAAAGCCTGACATAAAATGGTTTCATCACCTCTCCGGCACCTGTGTTTAGGTGAAGAGTTTGTGCAACAGCTGAGTCACAAGTTCTACTCTTTTTTTTAATACCTCTTTTCTTTTTCTTTACCATTCCTTCTTTTTCAGTCTACGGCTACTTTCAGTCTCATATCTGTCCTGTCACTGTCTCTTCACAGGTCGTCTAAGCTCTTTTCCATGGTATCGCATTTTTATGCTTCCTGCTCTTTCACAGACATATTCCATGCAGCCCTTGAGAGAGCTGTCTCTTCCAGTTCCATCGCAATAATCTGCTCACTTCCTTTTACCTCGAGTGATGCTTTTCTTCTGCATGGTCATTTTCTGATCTACTCCACCTTACTGCATCCTGACTGTGCTTTCAGAATACAAATGCATTTTCCTTGTAGTACTCTTCTTGTTATATTTCCAGGTTGTTCATAGTTTTCTATGCTTGGGGACCTGACTCAGAGATTTACACTGCATACCGATTGTCTGGCAATCCTTCTAATTATGCCACACTAGGAACTGTGTTATGAAGCCTAGACTAATTAACAAAGTTTTGTAAGAAAGATGGGTCTATGTAGGCTAAGAAGAGCTGCTCCAGTGAATAGGACCGGTGACACTTCCGAGGGTGGAGGCACCCTCTCCTCCGCTGCGTAAGAGCTCAGGCACAAAACTACAGGACAAATGCTGTAATTCTCAGGTCAATATCATCCTTCATTAGCCACACGGGGATGCATTTAAGACATTCTTGTTGTTACTTTGATTATGTCTACCCTGGAGACTTTGCCCAGCCCAGCTGTAAAGAAGTTAGCTCAAGAACAGAAACAGTCCAGCTGGGACAGAATGGAGTTACATTTAGACCGATTTTCCCACTTTTGTTTCCAGGACTGATAGTACAGACAGTCATGCAAAAAGAGTTCTAAACCCTGAGTGGGTGTAAAACCTGAGGTTACATACCCACCTCCCTTTTACTTAGATCCATTATTTTCTCCACTGAATTCCACTGAGATGCTGTAGCCAGTCTTCCTCAGGTATGATGAGTTAGAAATGTGATTTAACACCGCTTGCATTAGCAGACACTTTGGAAAAGGGAAACAACTAAGATACAAACGAATTTTTCCAAAACTGGTGAGATATTTCATATAATAAGCATGTAACAATGATAACACTTATGAAAAACAACAGTAGCTTATGAAATAATCTAAATTCTGTGCAATTAGTTCACTAGTATTTACAGTTGGTTTTGGGATTATGGTGAGAAAAGTCTTATTTCATAGTATGAACAACATTTTGGGTCTAAGAGGAAAATATCTTCTTTTCACACTCTCTTTTTATGAAAGCAGTAATAATAAGGTTTTAGTTTTTCTGTATGATTTATTTGCACAAAAAATCACCTTCAGTAGGATCCATAGCTTTACTTTAAATGCCCTCAGATCTCAGCATGACAGCAAACAAAAATGAAACAAAGTGTGCGTAAAAGGGCAAATTAGTGAGTAGTCCAGTGGTTTTGAACATCATCCTGAGTAGAAAAAAAGCCATGAATAACTGACATTCTGCATTTTTTATTATATTCATCAATAACCCCTGTGGCTCATGAGTTGTTGTATCTTGACTAGCCAGTGATCCTTTTTGTTTGGACAAAAATCCTGTGCATGTACCAGGAAAACTAAGATGCTCTCAGTAGTTGTTTCTTTCTCTGTCTTTTTCCTTTTTTGCCTTCACTCCCAACTCACTTTTCAGGGTATCATTTTTTCTTACAGACTAGAGTAGGATTACATGGAAAGTTTAAAAAGAAAACACTTCTCCAGTTGCCTTCTCTTCGGAGTAATGTAGTGCTAGGAATGATGGCCAAAGCATCATTTGCATACAGGACAGCTGACAAAAGTGTTGCAGGGTGGGGGGAAAAAACCCTAAACCAAAACAAACCAAAAATTTGTGACAAAGAAAGAAGTCAGAGAAACAGAACATATTATGAAAGCATATAGGTTACCTAAATAGTAAATACATCTTTGATGTATCACTTCACTTCAAACAGTTCTATTCTTTCCTTTTCTTAACTGTTTCCTTTTTCTATTTGGAAACTCCTCTTCTGTAAATAGACATTGCTATTTTCTGCGTCCCTTTCAGCCAGAAAACATACTCCAACCTTCAATCCAGCACACTGCTAATTTATTCTGTGGAATCCATCTTACCTCAAGTGTTCTGATTCAGCAAGTATACTTTCACAGCAAGTGAAAAAAAAAAAAATAAAGGCATTTTCATTCTCTCCAGCCTCAGCTGGGGTTGTTCACAGAATTAATTTAGCAGTAATTCAAGTGCATTTGAGGTCTTCAGACAGAATTCATATTTGTTACAATCTCAAGAGCTGGAGGCTGTAAAATTGTTTTCTTTTCCTATACAGTCATGACTTCAGTAGCAAATGTTTTTTTCTTCCTGTACTATACAAATCTGCCCTGTTTGAGCAAAGCTTAGTCACTTTGTCCCATATCTATAGTCTATCCCCAAAGCTATAATGCTGACAACTGTCCTTCTGATGTTATTTTTCCTCCTGAGTCAGTTCCTTCTTCATGAGAGTGGACTAATTCAGAGCATTTGCTGGGCATAGAAAAGAGACCCCCCAGGATTCTGGAAACAGAAATCAGACAGAACTGGATGTTGCCATGAGAAAACTCATTTGGTCCCTATCCTTACCTGGCACCTGCCAGGTGCCATCTTTCCAGGAGCCACTCGTGCATGTGTGGAGACCGCATCACACACGTAGCCTGTGCACTATTTGGGGAGGCAGCAGGGTTGCTGCTCCTCTGTAGCTGGACTGTCCTGTCGCCATCTGGGTCTCACAGGGAGGTAGCAGGAGGGGTTGCTGGTGCATACGGTGCTTCCCCTACCTCTGCAGTAGCTTGAGCAGCCTAACCTGGAGGGCTGGGCATCGCTGATGGGGTGCATGAAACAGCTAACGCACATGAGCTATAAATGCACGACACAGAGGCAGTTGTTCAACCAGACCAAGGTAAAACTGCCTTTAAAAAAATACATAGCATTTCAACAGCTGAAGCACTGGGATATCAGCAACATGAAGGGATACTTGTTTCTATCAGCATCTTGATCATCTTGTAGAACTGAATATTTCCAGGTTTTCCTCCCCTCTCTCCCCCTTTTCTAACCCATATATCCTTTAATTGTTTGCTAGGGGATCATCTTTTGGCCACATGGCTTCTTGTTTGTTTTCCTTGCCTGACCTCCAGAGGGATCTGTCAGACAGGGATTCTTAGCTTCAGCCCATAATCTCTTTAAAATCTTTCCCAGCTCATGGCACTTTTGTGTACTCCATTCAAAAGAACCTAATAGCTCTATTAGGTTATTGGCTTTATTATTTTTAGATGGTTATTCATTAACTTCAGAGGAGATTTTAAAAAAACAATGTTGAAAAAAAAGAAGAGAAAAAAACATGCAAAAGTACACACATATCTGTTCTATGCAAGTTACAAAAAGTCAAATTCTGCCCTAATTCATATGCCTATAATAATAAGTCTTAAGTACATATCTAAGACAAAACCATGAACAGCTCTGTATTTCACAGTTTGATTGTAAATTTCTATTATTGCAAACTACTCTATCACTTTTATTCTAAATAAGGATCTTCAGAAAGACCTGAATATGTACCTACAGCCAGTTTAGACTCAGTTTTATTTGACATGATAAATAATGATGACTTTAGCTTTATTATGACTTGGAAATCAGGTCAGTATTTCAGTATTAGAGGGGAGGTTGTTGCCTATGAGTGGATTCTACAATTACACACTCTGTGCAATCTGGGTTACACTTCCATTTTGCAAACCAATGTTCTTTCTTAAGAATATTTATGTCTAAATAAGTTAGGCTAAAGCTACAACAATCTTTGCCATCTCATTCCCCTTGCAAAGGGGGAGAAATACACTCCTGGAAGGCAATCATTTGAGTGCTTTAGCATGCCTGGACATAACTACAAAACAGTGAATAGCTCAACTATGTTGCTGCATTAGGCTTGCAAAGAAAAGTCAAGAACAGCAATAAAAATCATATGTAAATGTTAGTAGATGCTGCTATTGTGATTGTGCAGTTCAATAAGTCAGAAATATTCCATAGCTTATAAATAAAATTTCATCCTACTTCCACCACTAATAAATAAATAGCTGTTAGTTTGATCAGCAAACCCAATTGTGGGAAAAATACCATAATATAGAGATGCTTGCCATACACTGTTTGGACACTGACCATAGTTCATGCAATTGTTCTGCCATTTTTTTGTTCAATGAGAGCAGATGCATAGTTATTGAAAATAATCAAATATTTCCCAAGCAACAAACAGAATACACAGTGGCAGCAATCCTCTTTGGCACTGGAGGAGCGTCAAACACAGTCCTAAAGAACATTGTATCTCTCAGACTGTACTGAAATATGTTTATACTTTGTCATCTACCCTTTTTTAGAGGATTTTCACAGGGCATGGGCTTGCGTCAATGGATGAGGGTACTAGAGAACATGTGATTCCTACTGAGCGTCTTTCGAAGATGAGTTTCCAGATGAAACTTCCAAGAACCTCACACACTCTTGAAGGGAAATACAGCTAATGAATTAGCTTATTTTTGCATTGTATTAACTATAACTGTGAAAAGATGAGAAAAGATGAGAGCGCAACACACTGCAATGTCATGGTAATGATACATGGGCATATGGAAAGATATAGTAAGATCAGCTTTATTGGGCTCATCACCTTTCACTCCTTAAAGAATGGGTGATGAAAATGAGAAAAAAGGATTGGAGTAGCTTGTTCCAGTAAAGCAATCCTCTGCTGCATAAAACCATATTCATGCAAGTTTAAGAATGCTCACATCTCTTTAATAAATAAGCCCATGATGTATATAATGGTATAGTAATAAAAATGCTCATTATTTAATATTGGGGAATAATAGATCAGCTGCAGATTGTTAAGTAGGCTGCTTTTTTTTTTCAATGCAGTTTTATTTTCATGAATAATACTATGCTGTTTCAACAAAGAACGCTTCCTTTTTTGGATTTCACAACTCTCCAGGGCACACTAGAGAGTGAATCAGTTATGCCCGACTGCAAACGTTAAGCAAACAGGAGACTCATTGGCGTTATTTTGGTACCTTCCCTTTGATCTATGTGGAGTAATTTCAGCAAAATATCCTATAAGAAGAGTGCAAAACTTTTCTGCACATTATGTGGTAAATTAGACTTACTTAGGGAGAACATACATGTCATGCTTAGTGTTACTGTGGGGTATTAAATTGATTTGAGAAACTATGTAAAAGATTTTATGACTAAAAGTGTCTGAAGAAAAGAAAGGAAAATCATTATAGCATTTGGTATATATTCTCTAAGGTTTTGATTACATATTAGTAAAGTTTTATAATACCTCTGTGATGAAGATATTTTTGCCAACATACTTATACCTTGTGGGTAAACTGAAAATAATAAAAAAAAGTACCTAAGTTATGCTACTAGTGTTAAAGCTGTCTTTATTTCCCTTCCAGTAACCTAAGCAATGGGGTCCTTCATAGTGTAAACACAGCCTCTAAATCCCTGCACACTTCTGGGAAACTCTCTCCGAAGTTGTAAGAAATGTTGATAATTATTACCTCTACGTGAATATCATGGATTGCACACTAACATTTTTTCTGGTCAGTCCCTCATAAACATAAAGCCAAAATCCACCTATATTTCATTTCAGTACTAAATGCAGTATACATTTTTGCAATTCACATTCTGTCTTCACTTTTTTTCTTTGAGATGGTGAATAACAGTTGCAATCTGGTTTTCTCTACTATCCGTTTGACTTGGAGAGGGGAGGGACAGAGACAGGTTATGCTGGTCGAAACAGAGGAACATTTAAGAATGTAATTAAGATCTTTAAACAGAGCTACGGCATGCAGCTGTAATAAGCCTCCCAATGGTAGACCAAATTTGCTTGTTTCACTGTAATCTCACTGACCTTGAAAGACCAACTACATGATCTTTTCTATTGTGTAGATTCTATTCCATTGTGTGAGCTGAATAAAAGCAGCCTTTCAAAATGTAATGTCATGGTGCTATTCTCAAATGATAAATTGTAGTGTCAATTATCATTTACTCATAGAGAGAAAAGATAATATAATTTTGAAATAATATTACAGGGAAATCTTCCATAACAATCAAGGAAAAAAATACATATTATGAGGGACTGCTGGTGGTATTATTATTAACAAAATTATTATGCTTATTATTAAGATTGCCAGACACTATGTGTTATAATACAGGCTTTTTCAATCTGGCAGACTTTTCCTGAAAGGGCTAATATTTGTCATACTAGATATCTGCTTCAGTCCAAATGTTAAGTACAGCCTGAGCCATGCAATCCAACTGTATCAGTGAATAAGGATAATGAAAAGATTTTTTTTCAAGTTATGCTCATTGGGAAAGTGAAATGCATTAGTGTGTCAGTGAAAGGTAGTTCTGCCATGAGGGAAGATTCACTGTATGAGGAGACTGAAAAGTGATGCAGGGAAAGGGAGCTGCAAAGAGTTTTCTTGACTTGATGTAGCACAGGATCCCAGAGAACATTTAACAGGGACGAGAGAAAGACATAGAGCAGAGCACAAGGAAGGAAACTCCCCAGCAAGCCATAAGAGAGAGTCTGTATGACTGGGAACAGTGTGGTGTGGAGAGTATGGGAACAAGGGAGAAACAAGCTGGACTGGAAGCTGGGGGCAATGGACTGGACATTGGCTGGGCAAGGAGCCCAGAGGAAGAGGTGGGGGGAAGGAGCTGGACCTAGTTAGGGTTGTTTCTGAGTCTTCTAATTTTTCTGCCATCAGCAGATAAGATCCAAAGACAGAGTGACACATCTTTCCACAGAGCAGCTCTTTGGAAAATGTTGGAGTGCATTAGTGCTTGTTGACTGTGATGCCAGAGTTCAATTAAGTAGCATTCCATTTTTTCATTTTATTTAAATAAAAAAGGGGAGGGATGCAAATTTCATGGAGTTTCTTTCGCTTCCTTGACATTCAGTTAGTTAGGGTGTCCTTCATTCACATATGGTCCTTTGTATTCTTCTTTGATTCAGCGTTCATGAATGCCATGGCATCCACAGCTCTAAAACTGTGCTTCTTGTCAGTAAAGCAAACTGATTTCCCTCCTTGCCCCAAAGAATACTGATAAGCTCCATGCATTAATAGAAGCAGAAATAAGGAAATTAAAAAATTAAGGTGATAGGAAGCAGGTTGTCTAATATAAGAGGCAGAGAGGTTGGAGTCAGTGAGGGTCAGACAGGGACTCAGAGTGGCTCAGAAGAGCAAAGAAATCATGAAGTTGAAAGGCCAGAGCATCAAAGGAAAAGCAGGGCAAAAGAATGACCACAGTTACGTGCATGAGTCATCAGAAATGCTATTTGGCAGTCCTTGCTCAGCATTGCCAGAAGGTATATTAGTATAAAATGACATCATTGTGCTACTTTCTAAATGTGGTAACATGAAGATATAAACACCTCCTTAAGTCCCATTAATATCAATAGCATTAAAGAAGGATTAATTTCATGACAGGAAGAGATTTACTAAAGTGTCTTCATGCCTAGCTCTGACTAAATAGGTGTTTTACTGTGCTAGACAACTTCGAGTATCTTATCCTACATGCTCTGTTTCCAAAGCAGGGAGAATCAAGGACAATCTGCAGCCCTTACAATGGATATTTTAATTGCATTTTCACATTTTCAAGCCCAAACTCCAACCATACAAATATTCGTGGCATTTCAACTGACTAGATATTGTAAGATGAAATTATTTACACAATGACAATGTAAATGATTTACACAAAAGGCTTTGAACAGTTCCTTTAGAAACATCATAGCCTATTGTACAGAAGTGTACCTTTTTTCAAAGTGAAATTCTAGCACAATGACTTTCAGCAGCTGCGCTTAAGCCTCTGTGGTGCATTGTATGAACTCTGCCTGCAGTACTTCATGCCTCATTTCCTCTAACTTGACATTGCGTATATTTGTTGAATAATGGGTGAAAACATATCATCATTAAAAATGTTTACTGTTCTATTCTAATGGGAATAGCAATAAAAGGGTAAGGACAAAAATATGTCATTTTGCACAAAAAGTATCACAACTGCACCCTTCAGAGAGGCCTCACAAGGAACTATGAAAATCATGCTGTTGAGAAACTATCTGGCTTCTTTAAGATATTCTCACTGCTTCTTTCTTTTTTTCATGTGGTGGAGGTTTGCGTGAAAACAAAAGGTCAAGTTCTGCTCTCAAATCAGCATAAATTTGAAATTCAACAGAGTTACCATAAACAAATAGCAGTGTAAGCAAGAGAAATCCACACTGGCTTTCTGAGTGTGCTTTATGGCTTTATGGCCAATGACCTAGATGTTGGAACTAATTTTTACCCAAACTGCACCGCACTCAGACCTCTGGAATTATTCTACTTCAGCTTGATTTTTAAAGGAAAATCTCTCTGGTTTTTTTCTTTCCTTCCTTTCTTTCTTTTTTTTTTTTTTTTTTTCCTTTTTACTTAGATCTAGCTTAATTGCTTAATTGATGAACAGCGATGGTTGTGCCTGGAAGCGTAGAAAATGTGTGCTGCTGCCTTTTTGCCCACACATTCTGTCTGGCAGCAGACGAGTCTGGTCATGTATTTGTGCCTCAGTTTCCTCACCTTGGTAGGAACGTGGACTAGCTTTAACAAAAGTTTTGAGGACCACTTAGTGGTATGTGGAAAGCTCTTTGATTGGAAGGGGCTACTGGACTGCAGGGTATCATTATTGGAGCAACAGCAGAATAGGTTCAACCATTTTTTATCCAAAGCATCAGAGAAAACAAGGCAAGTTTGAACAATGTGTTGTTTCCAGAATGTGGTTTTAAAGAATGTGTTATCAGATGATGATGTTGTTGCTATGGTTACAGATCCATCTAAAGAAGCGAATGCACTAAATACTATTATGAAAATTAAGTAAATACTAAGCAACAGCTTAAAAAACCAGGTGTGTAGGAGTCAATGTTTTTATTTTTGTCATTTTAATTACACAATATTTGTGAAAATGACAGGCTGAAAGAGCTCTCTAGAAAAGTGTATCATGCCTTGTTAGTGCTTGGAAAGCAGATCTCTAAGGAGCATCTAGATGTCGATAGCCGCTTTGTAGTGATCCAGTACTCTTCACCACTTCTCTCCATTTTCCCCCGATATGCAATGGAAAGTCATGCTATAGGAAGAAATGTGAGCACAATGTCCTTTAATAAGAATTTTTGTATGTAACCCAGGATCTTACATGGCAGGTGGCAAAAAACTTGCTCTCTACAACTTACAGATGAGGAAAGAAGCCCAGCAAGCTCGTATAGTCATGGAAATTGTGGCATGGGTGGTATTTAGTTATCTATTTGACCGTGGTAGCATTTATGGCCCTTAGTCAGTATGGCAAGACCACATGACATCCTAAGGGGGTTCTGTGCTGTTAAGTAAGCAACCTCCCCATCCTCGGTTGCTGTTTTTTCATAGTGCAGGTATTCCAGGGCCTTTCCAGGCTCCTTTCTGAATGAGTAAACTTGTTTCCACCAAGGCACAGCTGGCACAATAGTTCGCTTCAGGGTCCACTCCAGGCAGAAAACATGAAACTCATAGTGCCAAAACGGGCTGCTTCAGCCTGGGACAGACTTCTGACATGATGTCAGCGGGCCCTGTGCCCACAAAGACAAGCACATACCCTCAGGACAGGCTGCAGGGCAAGCAATGCATGCTTTTGGCATCGTGCTCTAGAGACACTGCTCTGGTAGGCTGCAGTACAGATTTCACATTTTTTTCAGATTATCTCACTTTATTATCACTTTGAAAACACAAAATATTCTAGTTATGTCTCAGGGCCGCAAAGCCGGAATTGCTTCCTGAGGCAGATGAGTTCAGTAATGTAGATATAGCCAGACATACTTTGCACCTGTCTTGAACACCATCATGAATGTGTTCCCTTCTATCTGAATACCAAAACTTAGGGAAAAGATGGAACTATTGATTATTACTGAACCTTGAATATTTAGTATGAGTGTTCCTTTTCTGTAATCATAAAAGGGATGTGTAATCTATAATGCCTACATTCAGTACATGACAGGTGGTTGTCTGTCAGAACCTTACACGTTCTCTAAGAGTTTGTACCTAAAAGAGTTGAGCTTTGGGAAAGACTCAGCATATGGTAGTTAACGAAAGGTTGTTTTTAAAGTTGTACTGCCACTATGTCTAAATATAATCCTAAAAAGAGAGAGAAAAAATATAAAAAACCAGAACTTTAATTATGCTTACCAACCTACTTCATTTATCAAAGCCTATTATAAAATAAGCAGAAAATTTAAGTCAGGGAACATGTACTACTTTTGATTATCAGCCCTATAAATTACACCACCAGTGAAATGCAATGAGATCAAAGACTCTCAGCCATTTGTTTTTATTACACATGAATGAGTGGCTACTGGGCACATTGATTACTCACCAGTGCTGAATAACCAGGACAATATTGGACTCTATACATGTGGCACTGCTGACAATGGCAGAGAAATGAACCAGTGGATACTCTGGAGGTCTGTTCAGAAACAGAAAGCTGGTGTACAGATAAGCAAATGTCTTATGAATATGCTAATGAGTTTGCCTTCTAACCCCATCAACAAACACTGGGGCTAATTTATTTTTCTTTGTCTCTTTAGAATATGTATCTTCTCTGTAAAGTGAAATGCAGTCTCTCAAGTGTATTAAGAACAATTTCTAATTACTAATCTATGCAAGGTATCCTCCAAAATCTGGATTATACCAGTATCGGGTGACCTAGATTATTTTAGTATGCATTTCTTATGGACTATTCAACTTCATGCTTTCATTGTCTATCTAAACAGAGAGGGGAGACGATTTGACAATATTTATAAAATGGATTTCTTAGAAGTTTTAGGAGAAATTATAGAAAATACTGTCTTTAGTTGTGAGGCTGACCCAAACCTATTAGTCTTCCTGTTTTCTTCCAATAACTTCTACTCTGGACTTAATTGTACTGTTCTGCTTTCTGAAGCTGTTTTTTCAGATACTCTCCTGAATAACTTCTATATATAGTGTGGGAAAGGAGGCATGAAGAAAGGAAGGATAAAAAAGGCTATGCAAAGGCCTTTTCTTTCCTGTCCCTCTGAAGTGTTTTGACACATACTTCACATGCTGAATAATTTGAAAATTATTCCAGCAACAGTAGCAGTGCTTCTTCCTACACAGGAATGGAGATGGGCATTGTTGGGTGTACGGGTTCTGCACCAGCCAGCTCCACTTAGCCAGCTGTCAGGCTTTCACCTGGTACCAGCCTAGCAGGTGAATCCTTCTCCTCCTCCCAGTAATAAAGACAGTAACTGAGAAATCACAAGTCCATCCCTAGGCTTGTCACAACCGTGCATCATTCCCAATTTATGGTGTACTATAAACTGACAAGCTAGCCTTGTGTTTACCTGTTTACCTCAGACTTTAACCTTGTTTCTTTTTATGCATTTGCTTTTACACATAAAGATGGAGATTTTACTAGTCACACAGACGGTCTGCATGAAAAGCTGTGTATGCTAAACTAAGATTTTTTACTAAGGGAAATTTTAAAGCAAAGAGTAGGCATGAAGAGGCAGTTCAACTTAATTAATGTCAGTTTGTACAATCCACTGAATGTGTAAAGCACTATATAATTTCTAGGTATTACTACCAGTCTTGAGTGAGTAATTCATGTTGAATTATCAGTTTACCAAATGTCATCTCTCTGTTTGTGAACTGTCACTGAAAGAGCATGATTTTTTTCCCTGGATTTGTTCAAAGCTCCTCTTCGAATAGCTTCTGTCAGTAATCCTTAGCCTGCTGCTTATTCATGAGCAATTCATTTTAAGTGTCTGATAGTTGCAATTTGAGCCATTTTGACTGCCCCGTTAGGTATTTGATATACTTCCTTTCAGACATTTGATGACTGTAACTTTGAACTGTGTAGTGTTGATACTCATCCAAGCCAGTATTAAATTTGTTTTCCATGAGTACTGGCTAATATCTGCCTTAATACAAAATGTAGCCCTGTTTTAACATTCATACTGTGGTAGTGACTAGAAGTCAGTCAATTTGAGAATACATTATTCTGAGAATGATACAGATATTGAGTAAATTATAGTCCCTGTTCCAAATTATTTACTGTATAGAAGAAAAGACTGATCTGTTTAACATTCTTGTCTGTAGAACAAATAGAGTCCCAGTAAGGTGATCCAAAATTGGAAATGAAAGTGAAATGTTTTTACAAGAAAGCATCCAGACCTATTTATCAAATAGCTACAGATTGCTATATTTCAGCAAAACATCTGTACATATAAAATACACCCTAGCACATTATGCTAACTGGACAAAAACACGTGGAAATACATTTAACAGATTCTGAAAGGAGGGGAAATTAAGATGCAAATCTGGAATGCCAAAGGGATGTGTGCTAATTTCTAGAGCATTTGCCTAATCATATCTCATGCTCCATGCTGAGTGCACCCAAGGTTGTATCAGTTACTACTGTCTGAAAAGCAAAAGTAGCTGAAAACTGTGAACAAGTCTAATTTTAAAAATTATTTAATCTCTGAAGTCCCTAAAAATCCAATAGTAATCTCTGTGAAGATCGCATTTATTATTAAAGTAAGGGTTTTCGTTAAGAAAATAAAATTGTATACAGTTTGCTACTTGCTGATGTCTACGTAGCTAACAGACAAGGATATTATCCAAAAGAACTGGATGCACTAGGTCCCTTTCACTCCAGTTAAACTACAGTTAGTGTCATTCCAACAAAATTCTGAAATTCTCTGCAGAAGAGGAATTCATTTTCAGGAAAAAGAAACAATGTTAAAGTGAGGGTGACAATTACTTTGTCAATATATTACAGCATGCCTGTGGAACAGAACAGTCCCATCAGTCTCACTGTAGCTGGGGTTGTTTCTAACCTAATGTTTTTCAAAATAGTGCACAATCTTCTTTCTTTTAAATTACTCACTCTCTTTTAATCTGAATAATTTCACTTTTCTGTTTCTTGATTTTGAAGTAACAGAGCATTTTGGAAAATCAGCGTGCTTCCCTGATGTCAGAAAATAATACCTTCTGCTCACATAGAAGGTGCTAGGGAAGGTGAAGGGAATAACCTGTTGTAATTCATCCCTGATGCTGTCATGCATCATCTCTACTAAGTATATGAATACTCGTTTTACTGCATTCTTTGTACAAAAGAGGCGCAGAAGGCAGAAAACCTCTTACTCTATATGACTATGAAAAAAACAGATGCTAATATCATCGGGAATAAGGAAAAAGCTACTGCTTTTATTTTACAGAGAAAGATTATTTGCAACAGCAGCCGTTTGAATGGAAGAACTAGAAGGACTTTGTGTGATGGCAGAACTTTCAGGTTGTGGAGGAACTCCACATTTCTTAGTATAGTTTACTCACAGGCAATGGAATTCCAAGATTTCTGGAGTATTCGTGCACCTAAAAAGCAGACAGACAGGCCTGATACGTATTCTAGCTACTTAGACCTGATTCTGCATTCTTGGAAATGAGTGGCAAAACACCTACTGACTTCAGCAAAAATAAAACCAAGAGCCATATTGATCCACAGTCTGCCCTGCCTGATGGTTTATTTTATTCCTCTTGAATAAGAATGTAAAGAAGGCATGCAAAAGTATTATGCCATCTGCTTAGAAGAATGAATAGATTTTTCACTTTAAAAAACCATTTCTCTTAAGTATCTGGAGTTTCAAGAAAGCGAAATAATTTAAAATACCAAACTAAAAGAGTTCATGGCCTTATTCTGTCATGATTTATATCCAGTGCATATTACTTGACTTTAGTGGGGTTGCCCAGACATATGTTAGGATAATTACGGTGGAAAGAATCTAATTGCAGAGTACAGTGCTGGTTTAAGCTGACAGATAACAGGTTGTTATGTATAAAACGTGTGCGTACATAGAATAACGACATGTTAAATATCTCATTACATCTTGATAGATAGATAGTGTTGGGAGGATGTAAATTAGAGCACCAATTATTTTGTTGCAGTGATAATGAAGCATTAGCGTCTTTATTCGCATGCATCTATATTTGTGCAGCTAACAATGACTCTCCTTAGGGAAGCAGATTGAATGGCTTGATGTTGACCTCCAAGCTATTGCTCCCACTTTTAAAATTTTGTGTGTTAAAGATGCATATGCATGGGAGGGAGAACACTACTGACAGTGTAAGAAAACAGGACAGAACAGTACGAGCAGTATATTTTAGAGTGCTTTATTATATAAGAAATCTAGGTAAGAGGGGACTTGAGGTAAAGGAAAACAAGCTATGGGAAATGACATACAGAACAGTGTTTCAGACAGGAGAAATACCATAGAGAGCCAGGAAATTGTCATCATAGGTAACACCAGTCTCGAACACTGATTCACTGCTCTCCTTAAAAAGGTTTCCTTACGCATCTGTATTCCACAGTTATTTGTCAGTAAAAGGAATACAAGAACAAAGATGGAATGTCAGCAAATATATCAAGCTCTTGCCTTCTTCTGCATGTTGTGCTTTCACAAACTGTCAATCCAATCTACCAGTTTTCCAGCTTGAAAGATGTAGCTTATTTCAGATCTTGTAGGAGCAGATATTGCCAATAGCAGTGAAGGGCTTGTATTTTGCCATAGCATGGTCAGGTTAGATAGAAGGACCAGATTCTTTCTAAAATTTCCTTTGGAAGTTGGTGGCTGTTTCCCACAATTTTTAAAACCTTTTTCTTTTTACCTTTTACCGAAATAACTATTAAATCATGCCAATTAATCCCCCTTCATACCGTAATGAATATATCAGACAACATTCTGAAACAGCCGAGAGCCTGCATGGCTTCAGGGGTTCTAACAGTTGTGGCTGCGCACTCTCCATCCTTGGGGGTAGTCAAAATGCAGCTGGACTCAAACCTCAACTCTCAATATCTGCTCTGATCCAGAAGCTGACCCTGCTTTGGACAAGATGACATCCTGAAGTCCCTTCCAACACGAAATATCCTTTGACCCTTTGATTTACGTATGTCCCATTTGGATAACACTTGAGAAACTCTTATTTTTAAGACTTTTTCAATATCTCTGCATAATTTGCCCTGCATCTGGAAACCTATGTCAGAGATGATGCAATTCTTCTGACTTAACTTACGCTACATATCTAACTTTTGGGTAGCATATGCTAATTCCCAACACGGTCTCCCTATGCTGGGCACATTTCAGGGGATACCATATGCCAGAGATTGTTCTAAACAGGGTTTTGGATGTGATCATCCTGTTTTGGGCAGAAAAATCCTTGGGCATGTCAATGCAAATTGGCCACACCACTTTGAAACAAACCAGAACAGACTTAGCGTATTAGAGCCTCACAATGGTCTCTCAAAGGATCTCCTGTAGAAAAAAAAATTGCTTCTCTGAATTATATTGATATAGAATTAATATTTAAATTATACTAAGTTGCACAAGTTCAGGGACCTACAAACAACTTGCTGCAGCACCCCTGTTCTCTGAAAAGGTGGAGAGATTAGGGATGGTGATGAGGTGCCCTGTGAATCCATGGGGTTACTGTGGGAATTGATTTCCATTCCAGACAGACTTTGTGTGTCTCCTCTGAATTCAGTCCCCTCTCAGCTTACCCACTGCTTATAGAACAGGAGGAGCCTAGTGTATTACTTGGCCATAATTCTGTGCAGGAAATAAAAATATTTCAAGCCCAGCTGTAATACATGCTGAGGGCTTTTCTGAAGGATGAAGTCTGATACAGTATTGTGGAACCCATCATCACATAGAACAAAAAGAGACACGGGATCATTCTCAGATATGTGGTGAATTCTAACATTGATAAGGAAGCCAACACCTTGAAAGACTCTCTAGGATATGCTGAGAATTTCGACAAAACTAAGGCAATAACAGGGATTTCAAGAAAAGAGGACATCCAAATTCCTGTCTTGCTTTTTCATTTCTTTTGGAAATCAGACCTAAAGAATATATCAGTCAAGTATTAAAGAGATGAGCATTGGGAAAGGAGATGTACATCCTGGATGTATCAATCTCTCTTTTAATTTAAATACCATTTTAAAAATAAAAATATTTGATGATTAAAATTTCTCCAGCAATATGCAGAAATTGCACCATAAAATGATAATAATAAAATCTGACACCAATTGGTGTCTCAGAGTTCTTGTATGACATTCAAAGAGGGAGAGTTATAATAAACAGCAAGGTACAATGGAGTATAATGTTACAGATATATTGCACATTTGCTCCCTTAAACTTGTTTTTTTTTAGTATTCTTTAGCATCATTTTATCTATAATTATCAAGTGGGACACTTCAAGGAGATGAGTGTATTAAAGTGGATTTGTCTGGTCTTCCTTTGTTATTAAAAGAAATAAAATGAGGGAAATCATAGACAGATCATTAAATGCAATAAGAAAGCAATAGAAAAGATAAAGGGGAAGAATCTGTTTCATGGAGGATTTATATTTAGTGCTGAACAGTGGGGGTTTTTCCCCTGTAGTTCTGCAGATCAGGTCACTGGAGGAAGAAAGGATTATAGGAACATTTGCAGTGGGATACAGTATTATTTAGGTTTGAAACTGATGAATTGTGAAACATTGATGAAAATGAAGAGTGCTACAAATCACTGCTGTTGAACCTTTTTGATCATAGTGAGAAGCTGACAATTGAAAAGAAACTAGCTACTTTCTAGAAATATATTGCTACAGTTCGGCTTGAAAGCTCTTTTTGTGAGTCACTCCATCTCTTCTGTAAATAGCCATTATTAGAATGGCTTGAACCAACACTGTTGATTCTGACAACCCTGAATTTTGTGAAAGTCCATATTTGTAATCAAAACTTCTCTGCCACTTGGGATCATTTCAAACAATAGATATAAAAAGATTTCTTCATGTGTTAATGCTTTACAAAATCAGCCTTAAACTAATTAATACTAGCATGATCTATCATGCACAGAAATTAATCTACTGTGGAGTAAAACAAAACACTCAATATTACATGTTTATTTCAGAGTAGGTTACTCCAAAGTAGTTCCATCTCTGGTTAGGAACAAAACAGAACAAAAAAAACCTTAAATATTTAATCCCTAACCAGTCAATCCCAGTGAAATCCTTCTCACAATCTGCATGGGTAGGTATGGGCTACAAATGGAGAATATATTCATTTTAAATACCCCAGTGTCTAGAATAAGAAAAGGTCATGGGGGAAAAAAATTTGCTTTCTGCTCAGAATCCCAATTCCAAAAGAATGTAATCAGAAATAGGTTAGGCAGGAGGCACAGAGAGACTATCCCAAAGATCTGCTTGTTGCTCTCCACCTGAGGCCACTCCATCTCCCAGCAGCAGCTGCCATCTCTTTCAAAAAAAAAAAATCAGTGGGGGTTGATTAGTGGGTCTCCAGAGTATATATAGTATGAGGGCCTGGGTGGATGTTGCTCACAGTATCTCCAAGTCCTCCAGGGGAAACTGGGAAAGGGGAGGAGTGGTGTTGGTGCAAACAGCCTCAAACCCTCCTTTAGCAGCATCTGTCTTCTAAGAGGGTCCAACTGCTTCTGCAGCTCCTCAGGTGTATCTGTGAAGGTAACATAGCAAAGAAAAAGGACTGGCCCCGTATAATGTCTGTATAATGATACACATGTACACTGAACTGTTGCATGTAGCCATCCTTCCTACAGCAAAGGTTACAGCTGGCAACAGTGATCTTCCTTGCAGATCATATTGCAGGAAGGCTGCTTCCAGAAGATCGGGACAGGAGGACGCACGTATGGGCCCACAGGTCAAAGGAGGGTGTTGGATAGTGGGTACATGTGTAGCCTTGTGTCATTTGCCAGGGCCAGGCTTCTTGAAGGAGGTGTCTGGGCCCCCAAGTTCAAGAAGGACAGGGAACTGCGGAGAGCTACCAAGATGATCAGGGGAGTAGAGCATCTCCCTTATGAGCAAAGGCTGAGAGACTTGGGTTTGTTCAGCCTGGAGAAGAGAAGACTGAGGCGGGATCTTATGAATACTCTTAAATATCTAAAGGGTGGGTGTCAAGAGGATGGGGCCAGACTCTTTTCAGTGGTGCCCAACGACAGGACAAGGGGCAATGGGCACACGCTGGAACACAGGAGGATCCACCTCAATATGAGAAAAAACTTCTTTCCTGTGAGGGTGACAGAGCAGTGGCACAGGCTGCCCAGGGAGGCTGTGGAGCTTCCTTCTTGGGAAATATTCAAAACCTGCCTGGATATGGTCCTGTGCCCCCTGCTCTAGCAGGGGGATTGGAAGAGATAATCTCCAGAGGTCCCTTTCATCCCCTACCATTCTGTGATCTGCTGGGGCGTGTGTTTGCTATTAGCCTGTACAGTGAGAGCGCAGTGGCTTCTCTGGGACATTAGCTGGCTGCTCAGCAGATAACATCTCCAGTGTTGCTGTTTTCTTGGCTCAAGCTGCTATATGAGACTGTCAGCCAGGGTAACAGGTCGCCCTTCCCCGGGGCAGAGAGGCTGGTATGAACACAGTTAGGTAGCATGGTTATCACTGTACGTGGTGAAAATTAGGTGCTGACCCAACCAGCAAAAGCAAGATGCAAGCAAGAAATAATACTGTTTAGCATATGATCAGTACATTAAAGCTAATATATTTTTAAAAGAAGTTTCTAAAACACCATCACTCTTCACTCATTATGTACATTAAAAGCTGGTATGTATTTTTAACTTTATTTTGATTAATGACAATGTGTGTTTGGTAAAATTCTTTCAACTTCTTGTTAACTACGTAGATTTTACAAGGAGCTTCTGGATCTACTACAGCTACTAACATCTTCAGTAATGCAAACATCCACCTTTTTGCAGTCACATTGGTGAATTAAATGCTAATAGGATTGATATTGGCAAGGATATCAAAAAGAAAATATATGTGGAGCTCAGAAGCGATCACATCTGTTTAAAATAACACATCTTTAATGGGGTATTGGAAACTGTGATTAATCTGTTTACTTTTTATAACTATTCTAGTTTACAAGAACTTTTGAAATACTGTACATAATTACCCTAATCATTTATTAATGGATAAGAACAAGGCTTAGAAGAGAAGGTGATACCTTTATACACAGTGATGTAGGTGGATATACCAGCTCTGAGTGACCCAAGTTCCCATTCAGAAGCCACTGATCTCAATCTAAGTACAGTTCAAGAACTGTTGCTGTGAGGTAAAATGACTCTATTAGTCAGACTGGCACTTGAGTCTAACTTGAGAGAAAAAGGTGGTTGGAATATAAGGAGCAAGAGGAAGTGTTAGAAGGGAACAGGTGAGAAAGTTGGTAATTCCAGTAAGACAGAAGGATGGGCAGGCAATTATTGGTGATGAGACACGGAGGATTTAGCAGGAGGTGAGGATCATTTGTGCCATCAGACTAATAACACTACAGAATCCACGATTTTTGAACCAGGCACCTCTTCCTTTCTTAGTAAATGGGATTTCCTAATATACTTCTTGATAGATAATAATCATGAGCAGCACAAATACTTTATATATCCTGATTTCCTTGCTTTATTAGTATTTTCTATATCATACAGATAGAGATTAGAAGTAGAGATTAATAGACAAATACAGATATAGATAGGCCTATAATCCCTACCTATGTAGGTATAGCATATTATCTGTAGTAGCCACGCTACATTAAAAAAAAAGCTTTGCCAGTGTGACATTTCAAAGGCTTTGAATTTCTTTCTGTATTAAATTGCCTACAATTTATTTCTATAAGCTTCTGCAGAAAAATACTCAGCTTTCTATCAGACTGAACCTTCATTTGTTCTAAGATACTGTAGATTTTCAAACTTTAGGATGGTTTGCTTACCAGTTGTTTTATAATCTTTCCTTTTTTTTTTCTCCAGTAATTTTCCTTGCAACTTCAAGGTTTTTCATCAGCAGCAGAGACAACATCTAAACTGAGGTACTATAGAGATACCTCCTGGACAGAAAATACAACAACTCCTTATGTTAGAAATATTGCTAGAGAAAAGGAGCAAGAACCTGTTGCTAGAAGCCAATAGTCATAAACAATGCATACTGGTCCATAAAAGCAAAGATGGGAGTGACCTTAAGAATGTAGTGACAGAAGGAAAGGTCGCCGTTCACGGGGGCAATGGGGTTTGCCTCACAGCACCGAGAGGTCCACTGCTCAAAATTTGAAAGAGGCAATACATTAAGAATGTTTCAAAAACTTGCTATATGATTCTGCCAACATCCAGACATGAATTTGGATTCTGCTTACTTTAATATATAAGAGGCTCTTGAGTCACAGTGGTGGATACTGAGAGAATATCCAAGAGGTATAAACTGTATACTCACTATGTCTCTACATCTTCTCCAGGCATCTGCTAGGAGCTGTGGTCAGAGGGCGCAGCCCCTTGCTGAAAGCTGCTGTGGCTTTCCTTACCATCCTACGTACTCGTCTGATTGATTTTGCAGGTTGAGTTGATAGAGAACACAGATTTAGAGGGTGAGAGGTTAATAGATGTACATGGGAATGGATTTTTTAACCGAGAAAAGTGTAGTGTTGGTTTCCATATTTTGTGACTCTTTGTATATCTATTACAAAGCCCCCTGATTTATTCAACGTTTCTGACAAATGAAAAAGCTACAGCATTTTTAGTTCAGGACTTGCTGTGCTATGTGAACCACATCACAGGATCACTTGTTAAGGATGTGAAGGAGCTGGTGTTATGTTAACTAGTATTATCAAGCAATCTAATACTAATTAAAATTCTTTGTTATCGTTTCACACTATTAAATTTTAATTAGAGTGCATAGATCTCTCTCTTGACTACTGTAAACTTAAACAATAATGTTTTAATTCCAAATATTAGCTGCCATCTAACTGTATTTTCAATAACTTCAGCAAGCTTTGAAACACACTGTAGAATGATACAAAAAAAAAAAACATAATGAAGTATAAAGAAAATAGTCTTTAGGTTAGGGTGAATTCCTCTCATATTCTTTGCATTTTAAGCTTGCTTTTGTAATCTATCCTGTTCAATTATTTCTGAGTTCCTAATCAGGATTACCTATCTCCTGCGATGTATTGAATCACCCAGGAAATTGTCCATTGTTTAACAATTAACCAAGCTCATTTCTACTTCTGGCAATAAACGTTTAAGACTTTTGAACTGATATTTGCCTCTGAGCTTTTACAAATGCAAATTTGTATAGCAAGTAAGTTAGCTACCAGAAAATTCAGGTTTCTTGCAGATATCTAGACAACAGTGAAGAAATCACTTTCTTTCACAGGTGTTTAAAAAAAAAAAAAAGGCAAAGTGTTGCTTAGCCTTAAGGGCTTGTCACTTTAAATTTACTCAAAAAAATGGAATAATGTTTTATTAAAAATGGAGGATTTATCGACAAACACATGGAAATTTACTGAAAGCTTCCAACTGTGGCAACTAGGCAAAGCAACACATTTTGGCATTTTATTCTCTCTGTACATATGTTTCACTCACTTAAATGTCATTGAGAATTAGGATGCACATTCATCAAGAGAGTCTACCACTTTAGTACTAGATTTGTCATCCTTTATCTAACAAGTAGTCCCATTGAAGTTAGTGGGTGTAATCCTGATTCTGAAATAGTTAAGAGGAGTCAGTAAGCACACATTTTCAGTAAGGACTGTGGGTTTGTATCACACACTGTTTCCTAAAGAAAGAAAGTGTTTAAGTATAGTAATCTGATGTGGCTCCATCTTGATTTCTTGAGTTTATTTACCTAAATTCCTTTGGAGTTTCACTTGGACAGCCCTGTATTTCTCTTTGCTGTTCCCTTAGTCCAAGTAGCTTATACCATCACCTCTGAGAATCCACTGATTACTTGGGCTTATTTTCAATTATGAGAGGGAAAAAAAAGAAAACCACAAGCTTTTTTTTTTTCCTGCTAAGTTTACAGTATTTTAATTAACCCCAAACCAGAAATCTTGCCATCTGCAACTGATGTGCACGCTTTCTGCTGCTAAAAAGCAAAAATAATTTGTCTTTAGCATGATAATGAAAATACTAAAATAATGAATTGATCTCCTTAAAAATTATTTTGCCAACCCTTTTCATTAATAGGGGTACCTCAGCTCCCCACATTTGAATAGGCCAGTTTGTTCAAAGCCAGGATCTCAACTTGGCGCCTGCTCTGTTAGCACACGTTACGCAGCAGTGTATAGACTGCAAGCAGCTACTAAAGACCGATCCACAGCTCAGTTTTGCAGCAGTGGACTGGTCCTTTAAACTACATGAATTACTGATACAGTGTGAGTCTAACATTTAGGAACTGCTTAAATGAAAATATAGGATGCTTCTGACTTCCATTCCAACAGTAGTAAATAAAAATATGTCTGCATATGACTTGTATAGACATAGGGCCATATTCCTAGTTGCTGACAATGAATGTGAGTGTAGCATGCTGTTTTAAACTCTCTGAGGACAACTTAATAATCCAGCCAAAATGCATCAGTTTATATTTTTCAGTCTCCTTTGTATCTTTATAAAGAAGAGTTCTTATAAATCTATGTTAGTACTATTTATTATGGAAGATAGCACATGTGTAAAAGTGAGATGACAAGAAATTTTACAGGCACCCTTTTTTAATGCAATTAAATATTCCTATTTTTTCAGTATCATCTATCCATTCATTTTAATACACTAAGTTAATAAGTGCTTTGTTTTTCCCTCTCTGTTGCAAACAGGTAAATGGAAACAAGTCAATATTTGCCATTAGATTATCAAGAAAAAAACCTGATCAGTTACTACAAATGAAGTAATATCCCTTACTCTAGTCAGTGCACTTGTAAGGACTATTTCCAATTTTATCGGTGAATATTTTATTCATAGCCTAGTAAAAGTTTTTTTCAGTGATGCAATGGTATGACGATCACCAGTGTGGTGACCTCTATTCAATGGAAACAACTCATGTATAAACTACTTAGACTGAGCTGCTATGCAGACTTGTCATTATTCACAAAGCATAAGGTTTTCAGGTAAACAGAAAGGATTCCTTCCCTTCCACAATGTAAAGCTGACCTAATCGCCAGAAAACGCTGAGTGCCCTTCTTTATTTGTGATACTTCAAGGGTAGGTAGACATCAGAAACAAAGATGCCAAGAACCCAGTGGATTTTGATATTGCAATGTACATGTCGTATGAAGGTAGCCTGAACGCAATGACCTCAGTTCTGTTCTTTGGTAACCCCAGAGGGGCGAGGTCCTGTAAGAACTAAGAGGAGGGACTCCACATAGTAACCCAATACCCATGGGATCACAGAACTTCACAAAAGAACATGTAAAAATAGGGTGATAAATCTGTATTTTTTGATTTCTACTATGATAATTTTGGTGAAACTTTTCCTGAATTGACAGAAACTACCCTGGCTTTAAGCGCCTTCTCCTTCAGATGTTACTGTAAGGTAGTATGTGACCTTTTAGGATATTTATGATGTGAACTGTACTACCTTTAAAATTATAATCCTTCAACTGTCAGCACATCCTTGCAAAGTTCAATAGATTCATAAATAATGGAAGTTAATATTCCACTACAATACTTATGTAAATCATAAAGGCAGATATATATGGGCTGGAAATAAAAACACTTTTTTGCGTCAGTACTACTTCAGGTTCAGAAGAGAAAGAATTCCGAGAGTCATATTCAGAATAAAATTTGTACTCCTGATGCTAGTAACTTATCTTTTTTCTTTTAAGAAAGTTCATTCTTGCATTTTCCAGTGTGCTGATTTAGTCCTTTTGGCACTCACCCAAATTGAAAAGTAAAATAAAGCCTTGATGCTGCAGTAACATTTCCAGCCTCCTCTTTATCTCCATTGTATTGCAAATATTTATCCTTTGCTCTCATGCAGCCTCCCACTCAGAACAGTCTGCCAATCTTTTTAAAAGCTTAGGTCAGGAGATTCTTCTCAGCAGAGAAAAGCTTTCTTGGAAACATAGGAAAGGTCATACAACAATAAGAGTAGCATCAACATTTTGGCTACAGGCCTTCATACCTAAATGGTTATGACTACTACTAGCATAGTCATTGGTTCGGTAATAGATGCTTACGGTGAGGGCTGTAATTTAACCTTCCAAAACCAGCAGTGATTTTTCTAGGGGAGCTTTGTCTCGAGTAGGATTCAAAAAGCTATTGTTTGCATATATTAGTAAGCATGTATTAATGTGCTGGTTTTATCCTTTCTTTACAGAGTTGGGAACTGAGGTCCAGTAAGATTAAGGGTCCCTATCAGATAAAGGACTTGATTATCCAGAAATAAAGATCTGTATGTTCTAAGCACCTGTCCCTCCCTAAATTGTGTTAGGCATACTAGTTGGTAATATGTTGCACAGAGAACATTTCATAATGAGATTTAGAACAACTAGTATGCAAAAAATCAGTAGCATCTCTAAAACCAACACATTTAACAAGCCACAAGGTAGTGTCAAACAGTAGGAAAACAGTCATCAGTCTTGCCCCTTGGAGGTGCTGGGAAGTAGATTCTTTCGTTTCAAGAGTTTTTCTTTTTATTTTTCTTTTCATTTTTTTCCTCTGAAACATTGCCTGAAGAGAAGGGGGCAGTTTTGGTCCACTTTTCAGATCCTACTATGGATTTTCCAGGGAGGCCTTCACCTCACAGCTGCTCATCTGCAGTCTTCCTGTAGTTCATGAAGAAAGAGAGAGGAGAGTTATGTCTGTCAGCAGATTCATCCTGTTGTGTGACAGAAGACTAAGACAGACAGAAAACACTGTCACCAGAGACATCTGTTACATCTGGTGCAGCAGAAAATATAAACCAAAGCTGAAGAAAGGTCTTTCCTGCACTTGAGAAAAAGCTACAGGTCTTGCCCAGTCAGAAGCAAACAAGCTGTATTCATCCATACCCAACATTGCCTGCAACAACTACTCTTCTGTCCCTTTACTCAGGAGGGAGCAGCAACTGGGTTTCATCCGCCCCTGATGCAGGTACTTGGAAGTCAGCAAAGGTTTGATTAGGAAACATGTATATGTCAAGATAGTTTCAGACTTCCCTTGTCACAGCAGAATCCTGCTGCACTACCAAAAATGGTAAGCCAGCAAGTCACACTGCCAACATGACTTCTCTCTAAACTCTCAAACTGTGAAGACAGTTCATCCAATTACGATTGCCCCAATATCTTAAAAATTGGGCATTTGTGTTCTCTTCTGTTGTTATTAAAAGAAGTCGGAAACTGAAGCAAAAGAACGAAAGAAAGGTCCAAAGGAAAATAAATGAACATAACTGGATGTAGGTTAAAGTAGGCAGAGGAAATTATTTAGCTTTCATGGCCTGCTCATCAGAGGGCAACAATATTCAGACTATTTCACCAATGCTTATAGCTAGCCTTGTTTTGGGGATGGACCAGTAAACTTTTAGGGTGTTCAAAATCTTGAGGAATCCTCTTTCAAGGACCAGCTAGATACATGTTCTTTTTAGCTTTTCATTTTAAAATACTCACCATGGATAGTTTTAACTAAGATTAAAATAGTCTGAGCAAAACTCAAAAAAGCTTTTAGACAACTACTTCATTGATCGGTTACATTCTCAGGCACTCTTTATTTCAGGCAAATCACATTTAAAAAAAACCCAGCCATTTCCTATGCTAGACTCAACCAAGTGCAATTTAAAAACTTCTTTAGACTTTAAATATCCAATTTTACACACAGTGAAAATCTCTTCTCCTTTTGACCTTTATTCAGACAGGGGCAAGATTTCCTACTTGAAGATTTTCCAGGAATTGCCATACTTTCTCACCCCCCAAAGTTTAACTTGTGCCTGTTTACCGTATGTTAAAGAAATTTTCTGCTGTCTGAATTTAGTCATCAATCTGGAGCCTGCTCCTTGAGGACAACTATTTAAAAACCAAAGTTTTACAATTTGTTAAAAAAAAGAAGACTAGCAGAATGAAAAAAAAAAAAAAAAGAACTGGATACACCTGTGTATTTGCCTTCCAAAGTGAATAATAAACCAGGTTAGCCCTGTAATATTTTACCACACAACACTAAGACTATCAGATTTGTGCAGGGAATATTCATCTCAGTCTCATAGCTCACATTTGAGAAGATTTAATATTCAAAAGGTATTAAAAAAAAAAAGCTGTAAGGTTAATTATATGTCCATACGGAACATAAGCAAAAAATGTGAGGAATATAAAATATTGTGAGCCTTTATTCTGAGTAGAACATAATGCTTTCCTTTATTTTTATTAAACTTTTCACTTCTTTATTTACATACTAGTCATTGCCTCAAGTTTGCTAAGGGCAGCAAAACAGAAAACCTCTTTGGTGCAACCAAAATTTCAAAAAGCTACTGGAGTTCCATTAATGCAAAGTTATGAGCTATATTTCTTATTACCACATTTTCTAAGAACTGTGCCAAAACAAAGCTTTCCATTTTCTATCTTTGATGCCTGCTAGCAGTTTGGACAGGAGCATATATTTGCACTCCAATTTTTTTGGTGTTTCTGACATATTTTGTGCTTGCCCCCTCTGAAAATCTAGCCTTATGGCTACATGTGCATTGCTGTAGGTAATGCCCAAGGAATGTTGCCAAAGCCAAAATTGGAACCTGGCCACAGGAGATGAGATCTAGAGTACTCCCAGAGCCAGCTCTGGAGAGGATTTTCTATAATTTTTAGGGAAAACCTTGACATATAGAGCACTCTTCAGCAATACCCAAAACAAAGCAGTCACATGCAGTGCAAAAGGGGTCTGGACCTCGAGCCATCCCATCTACCCTCTGAACTCTGGTTTTCTTTGTAAAAGAGCCCTAATGACACCTGCCACAAAGACAGAGAAGATTCCTGAATCCTGGGAAAGGCAAGTTGCAAGGCAAGCCTCCCCAGAGCCCTTTGGTGGGACTAGTATAGACACAGGCAGAGTGTCACAAGTTCAAACCATTCCACAATGTAGCCTGTAAGTGCGTGCCACAGTTTTTCTATACACTTTGTATAATACTGCCTGCCTCAATTGAATCTTGTGAGAGTTAACGATTGTAAAGCCCTTTGGAGCTTTAGAAACTTTAAAAGCTTTTAGGAAAAAAAAAAAAAAAAAACAAAAAAACACACACACACAAAAAAAAAAACAAACCACCATAGAACTTTCCTCTCTCTTTGCGGAAGTGAAAACTTAAAATCTTCACTCACTTTTCGAAGGGTGTCTGGACGGATGCATCTCTTGAATCAGATGTACTGGAACTAATATATACTGACTGACTGACATTCAACTGCAACTCTTCAGTGTTAGCTTAGATTGCCTAAGCCTTTGATTTCACCCAACTCTGGGCATAATTGCATGGATTCTGTAAGCTTTTGTTTTGCTTTTAACAATGGTTGGTGATCTTTTTTAGTTGTTCTTCTAATGTGGCCACGGAGTGTTGTATTTGCAAGTTCATTGTATGATAAAAAGATTTGTCAGTCTACCTTGTGCTTTATTCCATTGGCTTCTGAATGCTTTTTTCTTTTCAGCTTCACTGTTTTATTAGTATCATAAATGTTCTTATTTCATTCACCAAACTCTTCACAGCTAAAGCCTAAACTGAAGCAGAGACACTGTCAAAAGATAATGTCTGGACAACTTAAAATGTGTGAGCTTCCATGGGTTAAGTCAATGTCTTACACACATTGTATTCATTTTTCAAATCCAAACAGCATGGCACTTTGTTAGGATTTTCTTGGGTTTTAGGTATACAAGAAGGACAAAGAATAACCAAGAATATAAAAAAAAATCATTAAAGTTTTCTTAATTTCTTAAACAATTCTTTTCTCCCTTCTTCCTCTGGAGAAGGATCAGTCAGGACCCCATTTTTGCTGACAGCTAAAACAAAGCAGACTGTTCCCTACCACTTGCTGCTATGCTTTAGTACAAGAAGGAGAGCCTATTTCTCATGTTCTTCATTGCATTCGTTGCATTCATTGTGCATCATTTTCAGATGCTGTTGAACTGTCATAAGACTCTGATGCAAACAGAAGAATTGCTGTCCCAAGGTGAGCGCTGTACACATTTCACATAGAGCCTGCCCTGCATGGCCTAATCACTCCACAGTAACTGACTTGTGATTTATATTCTTCTATGAGCTAATCTGAGGAGATAAGTTTAATATGGTCACTGTCCAAAATACTACAGCTCCAAAATATGCAGTTGTTCATAGATAGCAATTATAGTGACTTAGATGCACACCAATTCATCTTTGCTATTTGTAATCCCACACGGTATATCAAAACCTCCTTTGCAAAGTGAAAAGTCAGGTTCAAAAGTTGCTTTGATGTGAAGACAAAAGGCCTGATACTTCTTTTGGACTAGTTTAAAGTAAGTCTGTTGAAGACTTCACTTGAATTCCAAAAAATAAGCTCAGTCTTAATTTCACACCCATTTTCTATCATTTACTTTTACTTAGTGCCACAATTTAAAATACGTTCTCATTCAAGCAGTAGAGATCAAAGAGACAACTGCCATAGTACTTCCCTCAAGAAATTACTTCCGTCTAGAAACAACTTTATTAGTTTGCATTAATTTGCTACAATTATTTATTCTTAAACCCACATATTTAAATATAATTATCTACTGAGAACCTTACAGTACAAGCAACATTAGTCACCAAGAGCTGCTTTTTTTTTTTAATGAATAAGTTACAGAAATTGGTGGCAAAGATGACTAAATTCATTTAAATCATTTCATATTAGGGATAAATTCTTCATCCTTCACAAGCTTATGTAAAAAAGAAACTGCTTAGTTTCTCTGCAGATTGACAGATCATCTGTTAATATCTAGAGAAATGGTTAGAGGTAGGGTCTATTCCTCCTCTGCTATGATTGACACAAGACCAGAGTGCCAAACAGGCAAAGTGTTTTCCAACCAGTGCTGTGACTTTGATGTTCTTATTGCTCCCCATTACTCTGTAACCCCTCAAATGACCAGAGAGTCTGCACTACAGCCACACAGCCACCATTTCACAGCCACGGTTCCCTGGTCAGCAGCCTACAACGACTTTGTCCAGCACAAGGGCTGACCTAACAACTTTCCATTAAAAAGTAAGGCTATTCTGTCCTCTGTGTGGAACCCTCCACCTTACAGTACCTTAAACTATGATTTCCCTGCTCAACACAACACTTGCCTTAAACACCTGACCTACAAGTAGCTCTCCTATCTAGAAGAAATTATATTTTTGTAATTAGAAGGAAATAAAATAACAGCAAGGAAAGAAAAGCTGGAAGAAGGTGGAAGAAAAGATAATAGAAAAAGTAGAAACTTTCATTAGATTGTAATAATCATGTATACAAAGTAAATTGTTCAGCAAGTGTATCATCAGGCACCATCTGTGGATACTGACTTGCTAATCCTTTGTAAATGAAAAGAGATAGTTCTGCACAAAGATGGAAGAATTCAGATTGGGGGAGGGGGAAATGTTGTTGGTAGGTAACCAATTCTTTTGGACCTTCCATAACACATTTGACTGGGGAAGACTGAGACTGTCTAAGATAATTCTACAGAGTTTACATGGAAGTCTCATAGAGCAGAGAACCTGCTTTATAAATTAGGGGATTTTCCAACAGTGCTTCTTTAAGCAAAACCAAAAGAACAACAAAATTTACTTATTAGAAAAGCAAGCTACAAGCATATGCAAAACCAAACAGGCTGCCACAAAGCTTGAATGTTGCCTTCCTTCTTCGCGTACCAAGGACCACACAACTCTGTGAAACACACTGAGATTCTGAACGCCTGAAAACTACAGTCAAAGCAAACCTACCATTACAAAATCAGATGACAGTCCTGTTTGGTGCGGATTGTGAAATTCAAAGCTTCATCTCAGGGTGCCTATACATTTAAGTGAACATAATGCTGTTTTTGTCATCTCAAGTTAAAACTCAGGGTTGGGGTTTTTTCCCCCTTTCCAAAAAGGGAAATTTTTGTAAATCAATAGCAAACCAGGGTATAATCTCCAGAGAGATTCTCCAGTTTCAGTAACTCTGTGTCATCAGACTATGAAATGAAAAGATGTAACTGCTAAAACTGCTGTGTAACACATCTTCAAACAAAGGAATGTTTTGGAGTAGCCGAAAATGATGATTGCTTTTTAGTTTAAACAAAACAAAAAATAAGGAAGAATAACTTCAAGATTTCTACCCAAAGTCAGGGTGATACACACAGCGCATATTTCCCAATATGTTGAGAAACAAAACCAAATCCAAGCATGAAATCACTGTTTTCTTCATATCCACACATCCTTAAAAACAAAGAAAATATGGCACATAAAGGGAACAAATCATGATTGCTACAAGCAGCTCAAGTTTAAGCCTCAGTGTGCCATTGGAAGTGCTTAGACTGTACGATAGACTTATCTCGTTCATCATTCCTAATTTTAAAAACAGGATCTAACATTTTAACACCAACTTGTATCAGAACGCTTGAGCACACAATTACAAGATACACTACGAACCATGTTTAGAAACTGGGAGACAGATCATTAGCAGACCACAGCATAATCTAATACACTTCCTTTCTCAGTATCTTTATCAATATGATCCTCCAAAATGTCCACACATAGTAGAAGTTCCTGTACGACTGCTTTATGGAAAGGACACTGCAGAGTGTGAAATGCAAGTAAACGCTTTTGTGAATACCAGTGACATTTCATTTCAAGTGCCTGGTATGTGTTAAGCGGTAACCTTTCTTAGGGAATAACTGTTATATAGGATTTCTATGTAATTAAGGCTAAATTGAGATCAGGTGACTGGTACTTTTTTCCTTTTCCTTTTTGCTGAGCTACACAATAGCTGATAAATATTCAATCTTGATAAAATACCTGAAGGAGAGATATGTCTATGAGTGTTCTACCTCTTAGATAACAAAAAAAGTCTTGTTATGACATGCCTGAACGTTTTGTTTCACTGACAACTTTAGAGACTCCATTGCAAAATCCAGAAAGAACTGAAGCAAATTGTATTAGTACTTACAATTAAATTAAATTAATTTTCTACATGTCTTAGAAAACCAGTTATTGCCACTGTCAGGCTAGGCAGAAGAGTAAATATATAGCCTGGTTCCAGTGGCAAAGTAGCAAAATGTGTTTTTCTTTCACACAAGAGAAGACTTGATTACTTTAAACTTCTATATTTCTCAGAAGGTAAGTACCTGAATTACAGTCCAGTGGTGCTCTAGGAGAATAACACCGCAGTGTTTCACAAACAAGTTTAATCTTCATTGACTAGCAATAGAGTTACATCAATAAGCAGCTGAGGTTGCCAGGACTGGTTAGGCTTGTTACATTGCCACAGCTTATTGCTTTTTGTAACAGGAAACTCACCAAGGACAGCCAAAATGATGCTTTAGCATCTAGTGCCATCAGCCTGAAACTGCACTTGTTTTCTAGTACCTTAACTTGAAAGCAAAAAGACTTCTGAACTGCTTTGTAGTATAGCTTACCCCTAACATTAATGTTAAATTGGATTAAGTGCCTTGGTACTCCCATAATTTGACTACTGTATACAACTGGATTAGATAACTGAGAAGGCCCTGCATTGAAAGATGTATAATCCTGTGTTGTACCAAATGATCTGCACCTGCAAAATCACAGTTAGATTTCAGTATGACCAGTGAATTGATCAGATATATTGCTTCTGGATGCTAACTACAGCAGGTGGTATTAAAACTTCTTCTAAACTCTACTGAACGTACTCACCAGGCCATTCTTATTTTGATTTCTGTAATGCCTAAGATATTTGTAACAGAGCCAGCCCTCAAGTTTGTAGCTTTGTAAACAGCAGACACAAATAATGACGAGGAACATGATGTGGGCAACTGGTTGATTCTAGAAAGAGTGAATGGAAAGAAGAAGAGCAAAAATGTATTTAGACTTAATTAAAAATCATTTACACTTCTAAGTTAAGAATTTGAAAGGCAATTCAACTGTCATTCATCTGCAAATCTTGGGGATTTTTTTCTTCTGAACTAGCAGTTCACATTTTACTCCCAGAATAGTACCAGATGAAAAATAGAGACATTAAAGAGTAACCTGACAGAAATGAGTCAGTAGTTACACAATTATATTTGGCCACCAGTGGCAATGTGAGAGAAGTAAAAAAAGACTGGAGAAGCAAACCACGATTTTTAAAAACATCTGAAAATGTTAAAGACACTATATTATACAGGGCTTTGTACCCCTAAAGCTCATATTAGGCTTCAGTCATCACAAGGATTCCTTGTGTCACATACATTTTCTTTGTAAAAAAATTTGCCGCATAGCCACAGCCTCGCCCTTTGCAGTGAGTCTGTGTAACCAGTGCCTGACTGCTTACCACAAACGTATCAATAAACCAGACAAAAGGCCCTACCCAGGTGGAGATGGAAGGCAGTCATGGGTTCAGCAAGCTAAAAACAAAGGAGTTAAAGCTTTTCAACTTTCACACTCCCAGACTCGTTAGTAACAATTTGCACAACCCACGTCTGCCCAAATGATTATGTCAGAGGGAAAATCACCATTAAATACTCCAGAGAGTTGGTAAGCCTCCTCTAGAGAACTGTCAGGAATAGCCACATTTACACCTGAAATCCAAACTCTAAATATATTCCAGTAGGGCACGAAGAAAGTCGTTCAGATGACACAGCCTCTGGGTAGCGTTAGCAGATATCCTAAACCTCCAGTTTTGAAAGCTGAGGAGCCCCTTAGGTATTCTAGCTAACAGACACTGGATAAATAGAAAGGTACCTAATTATCAAGCAAACCTAGGATTGCACTTATGTTTGCTCTGCTCATTTACCTGCTTTTAGAGGTCTGGCTGATATCCTGGCATCAAATCTTGCTCAATAAATGCAAATGGGTATGTCTGTGTGATTGAGGGGGGAGTTATTCTAACTACTACCCTTGCCTACTATTTTGAGTGCAAAGTGCAGTGAGGTGAAATAGGCAAACCCAGGTTACTCCACCTCCATGAAGGTAGCAAATCAAAATAAAGCCTAATATGTGGAGACGTTTGAAGGTTCTGTGTTTGCAGAAATATCACAGACATAAGCTGGTAGTATCTCTGCCAAGATGCTTGGGGCCATTGTGAGGGCTGGCACACACAAACACTGGGTGTCAATGATATTTCCTCTCTGGCAAACACAAGCTGGAGCAACAAGCAGAGGAGTTATTTACTCCTCCTGCTTTGAGCAAGTCCAAACAAAACTCCAAATTTGTTGAACAGAGTGCAGAAAGTGAAACTAAAATGTAGCCCCATGCTCCTCCAGTGAAACGATTATTTTCCCTGTATTTCCTTACACAAACATCACTCCTAGAAATCAAGCCAAAGTAGAACAGAGCATCATTTGTGTCTTGGCCTCCAGTTTTGTGGCCAAAATAAAGAAGGTTTTGGTAGTCTTCCAGAATATAAAACGCAATGCAGTGCTCAATATTATGTGTGCTAATAGGCAAAAACTGAGTAGAAATGCACATAACCACTGGCAGCAATAACAGCTTTCTGGAGCTGTTCAGTGAGGGTCAGCGTGCCAGGTGTAAGTGTTGAATGTGAACAACTGGGTGAAATGACTGGGTCTCCTGGAGAGCAGGAGCACACTACATTTGCACTAACCCTGATTAAAAGACTCGGAGGTGCTACGTGCCAGTGACAAAGCAGGTGACAGCCACACATAGTTTTATATTATCAGACTGCTGCACTCTATTTACACAAAATAACCCTCTGTACAGTGGCCTACATGGGAAAGGGGCACGGGAAGACAAGATGGAAAAAACAAGGAGGCCCAGTGAAGGGGCATGGTTTTCTTTATTTTGTCACTTAGTGGTATTTTACATCTCAGCGTTAGGCGTGGGCGGCTGAGTCGCACAAGGAGACGTCAGAGCAATGCAACAAACCATCTCACCTGCAGGAGCAACGGCAATTTTGCCCTTGTTTGTCGTAAATGTTAGTGGTAGATTATGAAAAGGGAGCACATTAGGAACCAATGGCAGCAGAAGGTTTTCAATATACTCGTGGGTGTGAAATGGGTGTTATAATAGTTTTAAGTGGACAGTTAGGAGTTTGGGGGGAAGGCAAAAACCCCCAAATGTGTACACTTGGACTTTCAGTTTCAATGGGAATGTTGTCTGGCTGCAAACTGCAGGAGCAAGAATTCTTTGTCTAATTTATTAGCATGAAGTTTTCCAATTTTTCGTGTGTTTGTTTTCCTATTCAGTGTGGAATAAGAGCCTTAAGTTATGATTTTTAAACCTTTGAAATGGCCTTGAAAGCACAGAGATTCAAAAGTGCACGCAGAGCAAAACGTGTCTGCCAAACTTCTATTTTTATCTCTTTAAAGCTATTTTAATACTACTTCACTTGGGAAAGAAAACAGAGTCCCTTTTACTGTTAATAATGTATTATTCTGCTCTTCTGATCCTTATGTTTTGCTTTCTAATTACCTAAATGTCACGCAGGCCGAATAAATTGGATAAAGGGTATTGATTATGCCTCTGGTTTTTGTAGTCAAACCATAGAGTCAATTAATCTGCATTTTATATTTAGGAAGATAATCAGTTATTAAAATTGAAAGGAGACAGGCAAAATTTAACTGAAGAGTATTTCAGCAAATGTGTCCATACTTAGTATATATTCACCAGATTTTCATTCAGTGTGTTTCAAAACAGTATGCACTGGAAATTATTGGAGACCGTGTGGAGATGCTGGTTTCATGTTTTACCTGCCTTGTAAATCAGGTAAATAAATGGTTTCTCAAGCTTCCCAGGGTTTTGCCATTTATTTAAAACAAAACAAAACAAAAAAACCAAAACCCAACAAAAACTCACAAGACTTGGAGGTGTCGTTATGAATGTATATATACTTAATCTTCTCAAATTCAGTCTGAGATAGGACAAGGGGAGGGGAAGATATAGGCAGTCATATGTTTTACCACTGGCTTTGCTATCTAAATATCACAATTGTGATAATGTGTTAATAGATGGGGTTAGTCCCGTTGAGCCACCAGCACTGCTGCTGGTATTGCGGCTGCCCTAGCCCTGCCACAGCCAGTGTGCGGTGCCCAGAGCCACAGTACTATGGCCAAGGGCCTGGCAGGGTCCCTCCTCCTTCACTGTGAGGTGCTGGTGGTCTGGGGAGAAACGCTTTGGTGTGAGGGGTCATGCAGTGGCCTCCCCTCTGGCAGGTGGGCTGGGAGCTCCCGGACACCCCCAGCGCCCTGCGGGGCTGGAACGAAGGAAAGAGGGAGGGAGTCTGCTCCTCGCGGGTGGAGTACCCCAACCCAGCTAGGTATGTGAACGCCGTGTTGAATGAAGATAATGCTTTCCTACCGCGGGGAGGGAGCGTGAAGATAAACGTATTAAAGATGTTCACTTACTGCAGTGCTGGCGGCTATATAAACCAATGATGGCTGCATAGATTAAATGCCAAAAAGCCCTTCGGCAATGATTAGTCTGTGGCTGCAGTGACTGCTGCTTCAGCTGTGATCATAATCACCTCCCTCCGACCATGTACCACCCTTCATCTGCTCCCCAGTTGTTTCTCATATTCCGCTTAGCTATTGCTTTAGAAGAGTTTTACAATGAGCTCTTCAATGTGTTTGTACAGCACATACACAATAGGGCCCAGTCCCTGACTGAGACCTCCAGGCACTGGAAGAGTACAAGCGGCAGTACTAAATTGCATACTCGCTGAGGATTCAAGTCTTTTGCTGGAGAAAATAAGAGTGGTGGCAGGCAAAAAATGCCAAAGAATTGGGCTTGTTTTCCGTGTTTCTTTTAAATTTTCTTTAATAGTAGCATTTCCTTCTTTTTCCAAGGAATATGACTATCAGTGCATCATTGCAAATTTTTTTTCTCTTTTTAATTTCATGTTTTCTAATCCTCTAAAATAATCTAAAGGAGCCTGGAACTCTTTAGCCCTGAAAAGAAAAATGTTTTATTATCAGGTATAATTTAAAATGCATATCATTGGAGCCAAATAGAATTCTTAACTTTCAGCCTAAGATGATAGAACATATAAAAAAACATTTGCATTCTTCTCATCTTTAACTTATGCAATGGCTCTGAAGGAAATCTTCCTTCTGGTGGTAAGGGTTTCTAAAATAATATGGAGTACTAGAAAAGGAATTTGCTCCAGACTACTTTATAAAGGATAATATTTTTTCTTTGGTTAGGGACTATGTCTAGAATCCTTTTAAATATTAGCAAATTCTACATGCTGGAAGTATTGCATTTTCTAATTGAAAGCAAATGAAAAATACAGTAAAGGTCATTTCTTTTTTTCTTCAGGTTTTATTTAAGCAAATAAGTAAAAGGGAAAAGTGATTAGAAAACTGTGAAGTTTTGTTTCAAACTTACTTTTCAGTTTCCTGACACAAGCATACACACACACACACAGCCAGTTCTGCTCCCGTTAATAAGAAATGCTGCGTAAGGGATTCCACTTCCCTCAGAAGGAACTGAATCCAGATTTAGGGTGCACAGAGCAGCACCTGTTCCACTGGGTAAACCCACTGAACAAGACATGTTGGAAGGCACCTCTGGAGGTCCTGTGCTCCCACCCGCCACTTACAGCGGGGTCAACTTTGAAAATAAGTCAGGTTGCTGGGGGCCTTGTGCAGATGAATTTTGAAGGTGCCCAAGGATTGAGACTCCACAGCCTCACTGGGCCCCTACTTCACTCCTGGACCATCCTCCTGGTGCACTCTCCATACACTAGACAATCTAAACTACTTTTTGGTTAGGCAGCATAAATTTCATCAGCTAGCTAGTACATAGGTATGCAAAATCAGTATAACCAACAATTTAATCAGAAAAAAGAAGGGTTTGTAGAAGATAACTATACTCTTTTGTCGTATCAGCAGTGACTTTTCTCTTCTGTAAGATCCATTTCTACATTTGGACCATGTTAAAAGAGAGGGGAAGGGAAGGCAAGGGAAGGGAAGGGAAGGGCAAAAAAAAAATCCCAGCCATATTCATGCAAGAACTACCCTTTATCATTTATTTCTGTGATTAGTCTTTTTCTAACTCTCCCAAAAATAACTTGGTTTTAATCACTGTTGCAATCACATTTCCATTGCAAATATGAATGGGAGTGCTGAAAGGGTAAGAGTCAGTAAGGCCTGAAGGGTAGCACCTTGGCCTTAAGCATCAGAACAGCTGTACCCTATTCTCATCTCTCCTGCCTACTCTGTGAAGTATAGCCAAGCTGTTTCATCTCATTATGTTTTTCAGATTTTCTTCTTTTTTGTTTTCTTAGGCCTGAGTCTGCAAAAAACATACAGAAGACTTGCAAGATTGGGGACTTCTTTGAAAACTCTCTTAAGAAGGTATTGTCTCTCGCCACGGTTCTCCACCACACCTCTGACTGTACCATGAATGTCACTGAACTTCTCAAGGCTATCCCCTAAAACTAATAATTAAAGGTAAAATTGAAGAGTTCAAAACTCATACCTAAAAAAATCAGTTTACTTTCATTAATGCTTCCTGCACCCCTCCTACTCCTATTAGGATTTTTGTCACATATGTTAAAGTTCATTGATTATCATACTTTGGGATCTTGGCAGGAGTTTGAAAATAATCAGGAGCCTTTGGAGATTTGGTTTCAGAGGATTTGTTCATTATATATACCCCAAGACTGTTGTATAACTATCATGCTTGCATTGTCTGACAAAAAAAAAAGGGGGGGACACGACACACAACATTTAAACCATATTTTTTTCTTCATTCTTTTTGTTTAAACAAGTTTTCATTGTCACTCTGCTGTGAAGCCAGCCAGTCAAACATAAAAACATTGCCAACTGCAAAATCCAGATGTCATGGAAGCTTAAGTAGCTGTATTAGTTGCTTCATGATATATACACTCACAATTAAAATGAAGATAATGAAAGCTATTACCCTGTTGCTCACCTAGTAGATGTTCTACAGATGTTCAGGGGAAAAAACAAAGAAATCATGCTTCCTACACATACAGGAATACTGCAAAAAAATCAGAGGAAAAGAAAACACAGCAAATACAACACAAGATGAGTTTTCCTCTTGTGAGAATGAACAATTACAGAAAATTCCAGGCTACTCCTAAAAAACACAGCTGACGCTCTTGAAACTACATTATTTAGTGGATTATTTCTTCCATTACCAGTCTGGCTGGGTTCTGACATTATTAGTTTCTATGTGTAGACTGCAGGTTATATGTTATAAAATGAAAATCTAACAACGGAGGCCATGATAGTTGGGGCTATGAAGAGAAGGAGGGAAGCATAGGTAAAGCTAGTGGGTGAAAGCAAAACTGAGCTGCAAAACTGTATTTTGTTGTTGGTTTTTTTTTGTTCGGGGGTTTTGGTTTAGAAAATGGACAGACATTTTGTCCGAGTTCAGTACACAGAGATTCCCATGAGAACAGTTGTTCTTCTGCCAGAATATCAGATATCTCTGTGCTGCTCTTCTTCCTTCTTCCCATCAGCCCTTCTGATCTATGATTCATCTTCCAGGAGAGGAATAGAGGAAAGGGTATATCAAGGCTTGGTAACTAGTATGGACTACACCAGAAAATAGATGCAATGACAGCAATATATCCAGGAAAAAAACCTTAGCTAACTCGCGTAGCTGTAAAGGAAGTATATTGCCAGAAGGTGGGAAAATACAGTAAGTGCTCTGCTTTCCAGCAGGTCTCCAGGATACCCAGCAGGCAGAGAAGGAGGCCATGGCTTTTCAGAGCTAGGCACACTGCTCTGGCCTTGGCATCTCATTGCAAGGATTTAAGTAAGGGCTTTCCTAAGAACTTTCCTTCCCATGTTTTTAATCAAAAAAGTCAAAATCTGGCCATTAAATCAACATTTTAATCACGCATTTCCTCCTATCAGGACTGTCCTGGCTTCTAAGCCACCTTTATTCGTTTATAACCAAACAACAGGGTGATGAATGGAAATATTATGGCATGGGGATAGAGAGGGGTTGGTATCTGTCTGATGTTAGGCAGATATGAGAATCTAGTGTTCTTTTGGAAGTACCACCCTTGTATATCTTGTAGTGTTGACAGGGTCATACGTGGGAGAAGGGGCTGCCCCATTTAGTTGAGGGAGATTTTGGAATGCAAAACTTCACAAATAAAAACCTGTAGACCAGGATGAACTCAATTACTGTTAACATAAGAAAAGTCAGTTTTGAAGAGTATGTCATAGGAGCATATTTAACACTCAAATCCTCATCTGGAACCGGTCTCAAGCCAATAGAAGTATGCTGAGTGTCTGGTTTGTGATATAACATTATGTTACGTATTTCATTCCAAACAATTCCAAATTGCTTTACAAATTATATACACAGCCTGCCTCACCACTTAAAAGCAATTGCTGATGGGGACAAGCTCAACCAGTGTCAAGACCTGGCAGAGGAAACGTAGCTGGTGGAAAACCGAGGCTATGTCTTCAGTGACCAAGT
This sequence comes from Phalacrocorax aristotelis, assembly GCF_949628215.1. Lineage (NCBI taxonomy): Eukaryota > Metazoa > Chordata > Aves > Suliformes > Phalacrocoracidae > Phalacrocorax > Phalacrocorax aristotelis. Next base: position 147,132,026 of record NC_134276.1, on the reverse strand, counting down.
TTCAGTTTGCTATTCTATGTAACGCTGACACGTTGCCACCTAAAAAGCGGTTATCACTGCATGGTGTAATCCAATAAACAGACCAGAGAAAATGGTGGCTGTGATTTTTAAATTTCCTTTTGTGTATAGCCAAAAAGGAGAAATCTTTACCCCAAAATTACCACAAGGTACATTACTTGAATATCAAGATCTCATGTCAAAAGAAAACATACCAAGTAAATGGTATGAAACTCACTATCTGTATCTCAGAATAGTGAATGGCTCGGTGGATCTTGTAAGACTGAAAGTGTCTGGGTATTTTAATTGTGATGCTTAGACATCTAAACTATCCCCTCTGGGAACTGAGTTAATGTTTCAATTCCAATTCAGTTTAAAAAAGTCTTACTGGCATGACAAGCTAGAGGAGTGTTGCCAGAGTCTAAGGAAGGAATTCCAAGTGTTTGTCAGGGCCGGATAATGCGCTACACTGCTGTTATTTCATGTTTCAACACCAGAAGGAAGAGCTCTCTTCCAAATCTACTCCTACAGCCACTACGGACCAGAGAAATGGTCAGACAGTTCCCCAGCTCTTGGGGTGCGACCAGGATGGCTGCTGTAAGACGGCAGCAAAGTGACTCTACAGTGATATACAGGACCCCTGAAGCTGAGAAAACTGGAAGATAAACCACAGGAGTTCAGTAAGCATGATACAGATTCTCGAGCTGTAAAAGACTATGAAGGAGAAACTGCCTTGGATAAAATCAGCTACTAGTTTTCTAAAGGGGAGGAAGCAATTAAGGGACTGAAATATTGTTGTAATAGTGGAGACTTCTTTCAAATCCATCTGTTGTCGCTCAGGGGAAAAATTGGAATGCTGCACTCTCCGAGAGAAAATCAAGTTGGATCCGAGAGAAGGAGTAAAAGGGGGGCTGTGTTTCCAAGTTTTTTTCCTGCTGAACAAAATGTGCTGTGGTCACTGTGTCTTGCCCACTCCTGCTGGCCAAAGGGGCTTGTTCCTCCAGGTGAGCAGTGCAGAGCTGGAACCTGGTTTTTGCTCTGGCAAAGCCTGCAGCAACTACCACATTTTCTGAAAATACTAATTACAACCCCCTAGTTAAAATTAGAGATATGCTAATTCGTCCTTTAAAAATTAGCAGCTTCATACAAATTAAAAACAGACGTCTGCATCTTTAGTCAATGCTAGTTAGTTTATGCACTTCACACAGCCTGTTTTACCATCTTCCCACAGCCACAGCCTGCTAAAACACAGCTCCACCACTGATCACAGGGCATGCAGCACAGCTCCCCTCATCACTAGTGCCTTATGCACACCTCTTCTGTTCGAGGGAGCTCTGTAGCTCAGCAGGGACCATTTCTGTAATTTTATTATTGTTTTCTTTAGTGGGGTGCCAACCTCTATGATTTGAAATTCTGGGCCTGGAGCCAATCATCTAGGCTTTTTGAAATTTGCTTGTCACCAGCGTAAACCTCAGGCCACCATCGTGGACAGGTGACAAATTCTCCCTATTTAAGGTTGTAACCAGCTCCCAGTGTGTGTGTTGTTAGTACAGTGTATGCATGTAAATCAAACTGCTAGCACTGAGGATAAACACTGACACTGCTTGAAAATGTCTGATGGTGTGGGGTCAATGACGCAGCCAGAACAAACCTTTTCTGAGTTACTTTGTCACTGAAAATCCACAACTCATGTATTTTTTGTTTAATTCTTTTTTTTAAAGTGCTACACTGGTTTTAGGTAATGAATTTTAAACGGCTTTACAAAGATTCTTGCTTAACAGTATCTGCATTGCTGCTTCATAAATTGTCCATAATACTCCAGTGAATCACAGTACCTGCAAAAAATGGCAATTCTGCCTTTGTAGAGTATCTACTGCAGGGGGAAAAATAAGCTTAGTGGAAATATAAATAATAGATTCTAATAGTCAGAGAGGTTCATAAATAAGATTTATAAAGACTAATACGGTCTAGTGAAAACAGGCACATTTTTCTCTGAGACTGACTTGCTGGATGATTTTGAAGGAATCACTTTGTCACTTTTGGCACAGTTTCCAAATACGAAACATAAACTGATATGATTCTTACCACTCAATATAAATAAAATTATTCGAGACCATGAATAAAAGTCAGTGTAGAAATGCTAATCTATTATTTTCTAGCTACATCCATATTCTGCACGTGCAACCAGAGAGGGAAGCTGGGTTTTTGCTTTTTGCACATCTGTGCCACTAGTGGAAGTTTTTCAAGCCAGATTAGGTCCTTGGGGACATAAGTGCATTCCTACTGCTCACAGTGTGTTTGTACAGTTGCAAAATGGCTTAAACTACTAAGCAATTCTGCTCATGTGCGTACAAAAAATAACAGCCATCATCTTACACTGCTAGCTTCACTCTTTCTTCAGTGCTAAGCAAAGGAAAAAATTGCACCCATAATATGAGAAATTGGGAGACAAACGATTCACAAAAAACAGAAGGAGTTTACAGCCTTATCACGGTGGGAAGAGACCAGCTCTGCCTGGAGAAGCTATTGGCTTCTACCAGCAGAATATTTCTGCTAATTCTGCTTGTTAAGAAATCATTCTCAAAATAGCAAAAGGCTTCACTTAATTAAATGTTAGCCAGTCCCTGCATAATTTATATTTCATTTTGGTCAAAAGTCATCTGAGAACCCCAAAATATTGTGGCAGAGCTGTGTGCTAAAATCTGCCTTCATTTATACAGCTGCAGTTCCACTGAGGTCTACAGAATACTGTGTGATGATTAGGTCTTGTTAAATTCATTTTATATAGAAGATGAAATATTGGAAAGCAGAATAACTTGCCCAAGGTCAGTGACACAACGGGGAGCTTGCTGAATTCACTAGACTCATTGAAAATTCAATTTCTGCTCTGCTGACTCAATATGTAGCCACATAGGTGTGGCTTCAGTCTAGGTCATAAAAGTCTTTCTAGGGACGCTGCTGAATCACATCTTCGTGTTTGGGCCTATTCTGTGTGTACATTCAAAAAGGATTGCCAGGTCTGGCTGTGGCGATAGCAGCTGTTCAAACTGAAATATGATGCTGTTTCTGCTGCCATCAAGCACTACAGTTTTTCTATTAGTTAATAAACAGATACTCCTCTTTAAGGTTGACCACAAAAATGTTTTTAACTTAAGGAACAATACTTTTCAATAAAGATAGAAAAACAAAGCTAGCGGTGTATGTTTACACATACTCTATTAAAACAAATAATTTGAAGGCTTTAATGCACTCTTTAATTTTGAAGTGTACAGCTTTTGAAATATTTTTAGAGCCTGTATGACTCGGGAGAATAGTAACAGCGTCTATATACATTTTTTTTTTCTTTCTAGTGTTCCAGTCCAGCCCAGGGTCATTCTCCTGCCAAGAGTTAGATAGCAAAGGACTTGGCATCAGCTCTCACTGAGACTTTTACACATGCTTATGCCCAATCACTAGTCCTATCAAAGCTGCAAAAACTTAAGCATATGTTAAATCACTACGAGATCAGGGACTACATCAGCACTGGTTACTGCTGGCTAAATACAGGAAAAACATGTAAGTATTAGAAGAAATCTCACAATTTTAAAAATAACTTTGCAAATAAAATCAGTCCATATTTTTGTAGTGTTGTAATCCCTTGTAAATAACTGATCCATACATACATAAATGAGTGAAATACGTTATTCACAAACAAATGACCTATTCACAACCATGTTAGTAACAGGTGTGTAACTAACTACATGGTTTTCTGTCCACACACTAACAATTCTCTAGTTTTTTACCATGGCACTGAAATGAAATGTTCAAATTAGGAAGAACAGTTTTAAGGTCTTATCTTTTTTCATTAAAAAGAACGAAATTACTTCCACCTGTAAAATCAAACTTCCATCTGCAAATCAAATGACAGATAAATATCTTACAGGGGATCCTTCTGCTTACTCTAGAGGACAGAAATTACTCACTTTACAATACCTTAGTCTTTTAGGTGCTCTCTGAGCATGGTCATCATGCTGTTCCCCCTTTCCCATATTCACTCTCGGAGTGCAGGCATTAGGTAGCAGCCAGGTTCTTTCCACCCATAACACTTTCCAAGAAGGGAGCACCCTGCAGAGCTACGCCATCATGTTAAAAGAAGTTGCTACTAAAATTTTTTACATATCTCTGAAGAAACTGTGTGTATATCATGAATGAAAGCCCTGCCACCCCCCCCCCCCCCCCCGCCCCCTGGAGAATGTCTTGAAGAATAAAAGTAGCTTTACGTAATCTTTCTTCCTTCATATCTGGGATGGGCAAGGCTGTGGCGTAGCCCAGGTGAGGACCAAGGGGGAGGGGCCAGGCTTAGATATAGCTCCTGCACAAACAGGGGAATCCCCCAGCCAGGTTTCTCCCAGCTCTTGTTCAGCCAGCTCTTTGCCCAGCAGTCTCATCCGAAGTCACGGCTACACCGTACCAGCACTGGCTTTGAACATGGGCAGCCAAGCCCTCAGTGTGAGCAGAGGAGGTGGCAGAGCCTCTGCACTTCACTCAGAGACTTGACAGGAAACATGTTAGAGGCTTATGGAAATTTCTTCTCTGAAATTCCTATTCAATCTTATCAGCATTTTTGGATAGAGCTTTTCTCCAAAAGGTTTAGAATATGGTGTAGCCAATGGCTGGATGAGATTGTACCCCCTTTTTGTTACAGGATGGTTTTGAACATGTTATGATGAATCTGTGTCCTCTGGGGAACTTCTGTGATTTTTACTTTTGGATTTATACCTTGGAGGCATAGTGCAGATAAATTGATTAAAGTCTATCAGGAGGTTAAGTATAAAATGATGAGGGCAATATTGCAGCCTATGTAAATATGTGAAAGCATTTTGTTTGATACCACTACTCCAGTGTGCAAGATGTCTTTGTAGAAAGGCCTAACTGGTGTTTCAACAGTAGTCTTGACTACGAGTGGGAAGCCACACTTTCTTCCAGGCAGGCCCAAAGAAAGCATGTACTTATCCTGTCTAGGAAGAAAGAAACCTGCAACTGCTTTCAGGATTGCAGAGCAGCAGCCTTTCCCACATGAATCTCACCTCACTTGAAAGCAAAATGGCATTTTCTAAAAACCTGAAAACAGTGTTTGGTAAAGGTCATTCTTTGCAAAACTGCATTCTTTGTAAAGATGACGTATACATGCAAAAAATACCAAAACAATTAATGAAACGGTGAGCATCACAGCAAAACTAAAATCTGAACATGTACTTAAACACAGGGTTGGCAGTTGTTATTTTTTTTAATTTCTGTGGTTACTTAGCATTTTGGAGGACAGGTTGTCATGAGAATAGAACAGCCCTTCACAAAGTGCCCGAGTAAACACTGCTTGCAACTCCCAAAGAAAAACCTTCATACTACTAATACGCTTTCAAAATTCAACACTACCAGGAAAAAAAGTTCTATAAGAACTTTCTATTTTTATATTTCATTAATCAGAAAGGTCACAAGCCCAATTTAAAAAAACATACTTGCTGGCATGAAGGGTAAAATCTGAACATGAGATGTAGCTTATTAGAAAATATTGCACGTCATTGTCACAGGCATGTATCCTTAACATCATAAAGCAAATCCAGGAGATATTTGCACGTGATTTTACCCCCTCTTCATCGGTCATTAGATGCTCATTCTTCCATTTCCTACCAGATAATTTTAAAAGCACCTCCTTGTCACTGCTGTGCTATTCTCCTGACCTTCCGTGCTGAGCTGATCCATTTACTGAACTTGAAGAAGCAGAACTGCCTCCTCTAAGTTACTAAGTACAGGTACCAGTGCCAGCAGGAGACAGGCAGAGGAGTAGGGTTTTAAAGAGGGTGGACAGGAGGTTTGAAAGTAGTAAAGGACAGAAAGGAGAATGTTTGACAAGCTTTGTGACATCTAGTAAATTTAAGAGAAAGGTAATAAATAGAAAGCAAAAAGGGAAAAAAGGATTTGTGGATAGAGAAGGCCATTGGGTAACATTAAGATCTGAACATGTTGGGGCCAAGTAGAAATAGAAACTGGAGACAACAGGCATGAGTGGAGATCTGAGGAGAAGTACAAAGAGTAGAGTTGAAGTACTAACAGCTGTGCATTAAAAGGCAAATCCTACAGAGTGTATTTAGAGTTTGGTTCTTCTTTCATTTATAATTGCCTAACATTGATGTAACTCTACTGACTTAAGTGCAGCAACGTTCATCATCTGACCTTGATTTTTTTTAATAGAACCAGTGATTCCTATTTCAAACCATCAGATGTACTGATATTCTGAATTGGATTTTAGCCATAAGCAGGAAGACAGGAAGTGCAAAAGAGAGTTTCTTTTAACAAAAAAAAAAATAAAGAAAAAAAAGAAAAAAAAGGGGAAAAAAGGTCCTTAGGGCAAAAGATATTGGACATCTGTTAATCTTCATTGCTCTGACTAAAGACACACAGAGAGAGAGGGTTGAATCCCTTCATGTATTCCTATCTTGTTAATTTCATAACTTTTTCTCAACACCAGTGTGGCAGGGATAGCTGAGCATAACCATTCTTATTCATATATTGGCAGAGCCTGTAAACACTAATTCCCCCTTACTCCAGCAAAACTAGAGTAAAATTTCAATAGTTCTACTGGATTAAGGAGGTGATCTGATTCCAGTTATTACAAAGGCAGCAGATTGCAGCCTACTGGATATAAAAAGTTAGAAAATTAGCAGCCTAATAAGTAACTAAGCAACAGAGGCAAGCCTTTATCGCTATGAAAACCTTAGTTTTAATATTCACTGATTTGTACCCTAAGTGTACAGAGCTAAAATGACATTATTCCAGGCTTTTGCCAAGAAAGGCCCCGTATCACTATCATCTTTTGTGATTTTCAGGCCAGTCAGCAGCTTTCTCACCAGGACTCCACCAGAGCCCCTTAGTCTTGCCTTTCTTAACTGCCTCACAGAGCTGAGCTCATTTAACATCTGTCACAGATACCATGCTTACACTTTTCAGGGCATTGTAAGGATACCCCATTTAGCTTCTTTACAGAGCAAATTATTCTGTGAAGAGCACACCAGCAGATGCTGCTTCCGGCACCCTACCTAATCTGTTAGAAGTATCATGAGCATCTCAGCTTTGTACTGCACTGTGTGGTGGAGACATATTATCGCTTGCTTAACAACTTATGTGAGTGCCTTGGTTTCTACTTCCAGTATCTTAAAATAGGCTTATTCTGCTTCCTCACAGGAGTGTTATAGGGATAAAGTCACACGTACCACTGAAGTGCTCATCATGGTGAAAGTAACCACGCAAAACTCCACCAGCATTCTTCTGTGGGCGGTGCAAGCTGAGCCAGCCCCTCAGCGAACGTGTGCATTCCTCTGGCCTCCCAATGCCCTGCGTGACTTTCTCCCTTCCTTCCAAGCACAAGTCAAGCAGTGGATCAAACATGGAGAAACAAGAGAAAGAAGGATTCCTCCCTATCCCTAGTCAGATTAGTGGCTATTCAAGCATATAGTTTCAGAGGAATATGTAACATAAGAAAAGAAATTACTAGGTTGTGAAAGGGCAAGAATGGAGAGTAGCTTAATTAAATTAACTGAGGGAATATTTACACTTCCTATTTCTGAGATTTGCAATTCTGTAGAATAATCTCCCAGAGGAAGTCATGAAAACCTCATCACTGAGCCATTTTAAATGAGTTGGAATAGCTCTACAGTGAGCAACAGTGTGGGGGCTGTGGACTGGCTTATGGTTCCTCTCTCTCTCTTTCTAATCAAGCATGCTCCCCTTATATCTCCATGGCATGAACAGTGGGATAATCCATACCCACACAGTACTGTATTTGACTTTTAAAACCTGTGTAGATGCTTATCACAAATACATTAATAAGATTACCAACAGGATTAATGTACTGTTGTTTGTCATTCTTCTGTTTCTTGTGATTATACAATAGAAATGTTAATTTAAAACTTTTTGCTCACTCTTGAAAGCATTTCATGATGCGGATTCCCCATGCACACACGTATCTGTTGAAACTTTTCCCCATAACTTTGCATAGTACTAGGTTTTCTTCTCTGTCAAATGCTAGGAAAATTTAGGTAAAACAAGACCTTTATGGGTCAAGATTCTTTGTATTCTCTTATTGTGCATCTTAGCATAGACATTTCTAAGCTAAAAACTGAATACTTCAGAGGATTTGAGTTGACATTGCACAGCCCTAGGGACAGAGCCCACGTTGGGTATACCCCAAAGCGATCCTCTGCAGAAGTGGTGAGAACAGCTGCATCCGAGGTCACAACTTCCAGTGCCTCATTTGGCATTGCTGTGTCTTTATCAAATGTAGAGTCTTATATTTGATAATTACCTAAACTGTGCGCTGTTGTTTTGCCTCTAATACCTGGTGCTGCAATTGTAGAGTAGCTTTTTCAACAGTTTTTCCCCATCTGTGTACCAGCTGAGATAAGTAACAAGGTCTAAATGCGTAGGCTTTGCGTAGTACACATGCTTACTCACCTCAGACTAGCTAATTCTGTTGCTACTCTGCAGAATTAATTCCACTTTAGCTTACTATGACTGGGTTTTTACTTTATTCATAAATATCTTGATTCTTTAGCAGCAAAATTATTAAAATCAAAATGAGAAGGAAGGTTGTAAATGATATTACTGGGAGGAAGACAGTAGTTATTGGACCCACTGAAGTTTTTCCTACTATTTCAATTAGAGGCAATATTATTCTTCACTTTCTATTGGAAAATTATGTTTAAAGTTTCCATGAAAAACATCTGCTGTATTCCACCCCAGCATTGGCAGTCATTCAGCGATAGATTAAGTCACTCATTCCATATATGCTCGTAGATTTAGTCTCCCTTCTGCTAAAGTTGTTATTGACCACGGCTTATTGAAGGACTTGTTTTGTAGAAGTCGATTTCTAACTTTTTCCAGTTTGACTACTCTTTACAAGTAAATACCTTATTTTTCTCTATCATTTGTACCTTGAATGCAAAGGTTGTTTCCAGAAACACAGTGTTTTGGAAAATGAAGCCATCAGACTTTCCCAAACATAACTGAACATTTATTTTAATCTTGGTTTTTGATGATGATGCCGGCACTATTGTTCAGAACTTTTTGTTTTATCACAAATGTCTTATTATAACATGGGCAAAGGTAATCAAGATCCCAGCTGATTACGTTTTACATTTTCTATCTTAAACTATGAGAACAGCTCATTAGAACAGGGTTGCAATACAACAAGCACCAGTCATTTCCTGAGCAGCTCACACAGCAGCAGTGTTTTACATATTTGAATGTTTTGGATAAAAGTGATCTAGCTATTTTAACATTAAATATTAATTTTGCAAGTGGGCTTCATTACTGCCTTTTTGCAATAAGATAAACTGAGTTTTAAAGATCCCTAGAAAAGACAACATAGGTAAATGCCACCAGAAACAAAACTAAAAAAAAGAAAACCCTGACATCTGTGGTTTCCTTCTTCAAGCCACCAGCAAAGGAGTTTCAAGGGGAGTTAGAGAAGTACCTAAATCTAATGATATTGTCTAGATCATGGGGTAGTTACACTTCATGGCATGTTTTACACTGCTACTCCACCAGTTACCATGAACTTTTCCAGAGCACTGCAGCTGTCTCCTCACCCATCCATTGAAGTCTCATAGGAGTGCAGCCAGGTCTCATCCTGAAGAGGAATTTGGACATGACTAGATACGTACCTGGACCTGGCATCTGGGGAACGTTCATAGAGCCACAGAACTGACATAGGCTGTTTAAGTAAATGGGAGTTAAGGCAGTGCCTTAAAAATTGGGTTTTGTGGTTTTTGAACTCTCCTTCCATATTCCTGTGTTGTGAGTTATGGCTTAGCCAGAGTCAGAAAGAAGAGTTTCTAAAATATTGACAGAATTTTTGATGTTTTACTTGTATTCATCTCATCTTTAAACTTAGTCCAAGTAGAGTCCAACATTTAAAAATACATTAAGTTCTTAAACCAAAAATTAATTGATCCGATTTTGTGTTTGACTGGCCAGGATTCTGAATTTGCTACAATGTTGATTTTCATGCCAAGGCATTTTGAATTTCCAAGACATTTGAAAATGTTTACATGCATACTTAAGCCTTGTACAATAACTACCATTATTGCACAAAGACCTCTCTTCACTTTAATGTACAAAGAATTACTTGCAGAACACTACATGGATTGTAAGCGGCAAATTATTAGTATCTTTCCGCAAATTTTGTGTATGCCAATTTTTACATTGCAGAAATTGCCCCTTATATGTAGTTTACAGTCCTCCTACTGGTACTTAAAGATTATTATGTTTGAGAAACTGAATGATTATTTCTTTCTTATGATAATTCATGTAGTTTTATAGAATTTTATACAGAATATATATACTAATATGTAGGGTTGTAATTCTTCTATTGTATCCAGTGCAAGCAGAGCACTGTGAAATAAAATGCCTATTTACAACCTTTATTACAGTAAAACCTTGTGTAAACTTCAAGAAATGGGCTGTCTATACCTATCACGATTGAAAGAAAAGACTGTGAGTGAGGCCAAACAGTACCTTTCTAAAACTACTAGAAAACTTCCAAAGAGTCCTCAACAAATGTGTCTTATGAATGATGTCATGTATGAAGAGAAAGCAATGAGCTTGTACCATTCTTATGCCTTTCTTTTGCTTCTAATGCAAACAGTAGCTGAGTAAAGTTTAAAAAAAAAAAAAAAAAAGTCTGATTAGAATGAAACCTTTGCATTTGGTGACTGAGGCTTTCAGTCACCAAAAATGAAAGTAATGAAAATCAGGAGGTGAACACTCGCTGTGTCAGGCTTTGGGGAAATAATAGCTGTCTTTCAAATCAGAAGGCTTCACAAAGCCTGTTAGAGAGTGCACAGAAGCAACCCACATAACTTTTCCTTCATGTTAGGGAATCCAAAACACAATTCCACCAGCAGTGCTGCATGCAGGCTCCACAAATATTTGATTATATCTCCTCTAAGAGCCTAACAAAATCTAAATGAATATTTGGGAAGATGACTAATAGCTTAGCATGAATATTCCAAACAAGCCTTCCTAGGTATTTGCATAAAGCCACTGAAATTAACTTGCTCTTTTGAGTGTGTCTGTGCATCTAGATCAGTGCTTTTTCATTCCTTTTATTTGTTTCATAACATGCATATAGACCCGTGTGCTGGACAAACATGAAGTAAACAAAATTATTTACTACATAAGAATAAGCAATTAACTTACAGTATAAAGCACTAATATCCAGTAAAACAGTATGAGCAGTTTGTTCACCTTCAGATTTTTTTAATTAGCTGGTCCCTTTAGCAAGCTTAACCCATCGCCCAGGTCGCTCTACCATTTGCTGAACTTTAAGCCCACATTTCTCGTTAAGCCTATGGTAGACAGTTTGAGGCCTTAGAATATGCCAGTCTTGGATATATCATTCTCTTCACCCTCTGAGAGTGGAGATAGCTGAAAGATTGCAAAAACAGCTCCAATGGAAAAAGCTATTAAATTTTATTAACCAGAGCCCTGAACCAGGAATCATTACTATAACAATGCAAAGTGGAGGTAAAATATCACCTCATCAGCGTGATAGTATTTTACAGCCATTTCATACTTATGCAAATGATTGCATATGTGAAAGGCAATAATGAATTAATGGACCAACCACATAGTAGCATCAAGGGTAAAAATACAAATTTATTTAGGATTCAGTAGAGCTATAGAGCAGGGTTTTAAACTACAGAGAGACTCTTTTTCGTGGAAAAGTTCTTCCTCACATTCACATCACACCTATAGCTATCATCAAATTCTGATACACCTTCAGATGGATGTGAAAAATATTATAAAAACACACAAAATTTGTAATTGCTACAAATGCATTCATTGCTGGTGGGATTGGAAGGCAAGACTCCAATGAGTTGACAATCTTTCAAATAAAAGGTTAAATTTCCATTCATTAGACTGTAGGAAAGGTAGGGTTTTGATGAGAATCATTCCCGGATGACTGCTAATCTTTTTGTTCGGAGCACAGATACACTGTTGCCTATTGTCATGGTAACAGGCAGCTCTACTCCACTCTGTTTCTGTCTTTTCTTAGGCTATGGACACCCATGCACTTCCCCCCAGGTATAATGCTGTCATTCTTCCAGTCTTATCCTGAAAGTTTTGCATTGACCCTTACGTTTCGCACTTGACAATCCGCCCTTTCCCCAGGAAGGGTCTTTTTTGTTCTCAGGGACAGGGCACAATGATGCAAGTTATTTTTTTATTGTCCTGCCACAGAAGGTACAGGCACCCGCTCATGTTCATGCTCTACCTCACTGTCTGTAGAGGTGTGATTGGATCACACTGCTTGGCTCCCAAAACTCAAGCTGACATTGGAGCACATATAATGTGATATAGGCCTACATGTACTGACCAACACATTATTATAATGAAGATTTTTTATGTAGTAGCTAGAATAATGCACTAGAGAAAGAAAGACCCAAAATTAGCAGCCATGTTTCAAGCATGTTTAAGCTCATCCAGTCTTTCAGTTGCCTGCAAGCTCTGCCCACCTGGCTTTGCGAGCAAAGTGCAGGGCCAGACCCAAGCACGCATCCCACCAGCCAGCCTGCACCTGCCTGCTGTGGTTCCCTCCTCAGCATTCTTCTCAATATTTGCTCTGGTTCTGCACCTTAAAGACCCTTCTTGAATGCAGATAAAAGACAATTTGCTTTCGCCTAGCTATGTAGTTCTGCTAACTAGACAGATCTGTCAGAGTGAAATATTTATCCTGCTCATAATGCAAACACGCCACGAGAGTGACAGCCTTTTCCAAACTACTACAAATCACGCAGGATCACCCCCATGCTTGTCACACATACCTGTTCTCAAAATGCCACCACATATTGGCAGATTTTTCAGTTGGTTCACTGAAAGGAAAGCAACCGATAAGAAGCCTAAGTAAGGGCTGTTCTAACCTACACCAACTTGCAATGTTCCCAGAGGGAAAGTACACCACCTGGGGAGAGGTGTCTGGGCTCCAGAGGTAAGCCTCAGTGTTCCCTCCTCTGGGAACTAAGAGGGTGGACAGTGCAGGACACAGAGATGGGAATGCTGTGACTGCTGGAACCAGTTATCTACAATGACAATTGCCACCTTGCCAGAGCCAGATACTTTTTTAGCTCCTTTGGATAACTTAAACAGCATAAAGTTTGGAATAGACAAGGGTTCCTGGCAAAAAGATTTCAATAAAACGTCGACTAAAAACCTTTGCCCCCTGTTCTAGGTATTTTGATTTAATCTTGTAATTTTCTTCACCAGTTTGGCAGTGTAAAAAGAATCTGAATTGCTGATGTAAAAAGCTCAGCAGAAAAAGAAACAACAAGAAAAGGTTGTTTCAGACCCTCCTTACTTTTCATTAAGGAAAAAAACAGGGTGAGGAGGGTGTTATTTATTTTCCTTTTCTGGCCACCTTTGTAATGAACAGGACAGCAGAGCCAAGAAGCATCTCTTGACTCATTCAATTACTATTATTAGCAATTTTTGCTTACCTTGTTTTTTACCCAGGGCTAGTCTGAGTAAACCTTAGGTTAAAACCTGGATGGAGACCTCAGGCTTTGGCCCAGTATGTTTTCTGAGTGCAAATGGAATGAATGAATGAATATAGGAATGCATATTTAGTGCTACAGGCAATACTTGTCATATTTAATAATAACGTGTGTCCTTACCTAACACTGTTCATTTGAGGCTTCCAAAGCAGTTACTATTTGCAATAGTCATGTCATATTATTATTAATTATTATTGTGTTTACAGATACAAGTTGAGATAAGATACAACTGCACACCTTCTCAAAACCATACGACACAATCTAAATCTGTGGATTCTCAAGAAAAAGACAAGATTAGCAGTGACCTGGTTTTCACCTCTTCATGATCTAGACAGAGTCTTTCACTTTTTATGGCCCATATGATTTGTCTGTAATTATTAATAGCAGTAGGAAATAAAAAAAGCTAGGGAGGCTCAAAGGACTTGTTGCCCATGTACAAAACTAAAAATAAGAGAACGCCACTGGTGCAGTGGAATGTCAAAGGGAAACAGTCTTTCTTAGCCATGATAATCTTACAAAGCAATTGTAAGTGACATTGGGCTTTAGATGCTGAATAGATAATACAGTACCATAAAAAAATACATATGAGTAGATTTTACTTGTATTTTCTACTATAATCTTTCCTTTCTCTTTATTTTTTCTAGCCTGTCTACCCATCTCCCTTATGTGCTCATACACAGAGCCTTTCTCAATACAGAAGGAATCTATTAAACCTTCTTTGGAGAAAGTAAACATGCATGAGAAAAGATACTGGTATTATTCTGCACTATCTCACCCAGCTCTCTGAATGTAAGTACATAATATGAGCAGCAATGAATGACAGCTAGGGGTGGGTTTTCCGTATAAGAAAGAGCCTGTATTTACCCCAAAGCACTTGTACTACAGCACAGCACAGTTTTCATGTTAGTGCAGCAACTAGCTCATATACAAAAAGCCTGTTACATGTACTGCAGATGCAGTGACAGCTAATGGCATCAGAAGCAGGCAGACAGACAGCACAGTTGTAAAATAAATTACTAATAGGAAAATAACTTTGGATGTCAAGAGTAAGGACCCCAGACTGTTGATGGTGTACAGAAGGAAAAGAGAGGTGTATAGAAACAGAAAAAAAGATATCAGTGCACTGGCCAAGACAGAGGCAGAGCTTCGTGTGGAAACTCGTCAGCAAGCTAAATGGAAAAAGGGGAGTTTCCCCCCTCTTAAATGCAGCTGGAGAGGAGAGAGCTGTGTGCCATACACCCCCTTCATTTTAACTTGTGCTTCACAGAAAGTCACAAACAGGCTGCTCTGTTATATATGATCTTTAATAATCTCACTCACATAAACATGTGCACTGAACCAGAGGATTGATTGTAACTTGTTCCCAGGTATAACATGAGGCATTTGGGCCCACAGCCTGCAGTCAATTTCCAGACTCTGCAAAGGTGAAGAGAGACCTGAATATTTTTTCTCATTCCTAAATTATTACTGGCTCAAATGTCCTGAATACAGATTAGAAGAATTGCCTGATTATATTAACCTAGGGAAAGAGTTGAATAAAAATCCATGATCGTATTTCAGGAAAATAGTCTCCATTAGAGAATGAAATCTGTCTCCCTCTCTCCTCTCTCTAGTACTTATATCCAGCATGTAGTGCTTTTTATAACCCATTTTTGGGGTACTTGAATCTGCCTGAATATTGTCTACTCTGTTTGAAAGATTATGAAGTCACCTAGGACTCATCTCCTAGGACAGCAATAAACCAACCCTCCTGCCAGTCAAAAACACATAACATGCCTGCATTTAATGTTTGCTCTGTTACCTTTGACATGTTAATCATCTCTATGTAAATTCTAGCGTACTGGAACTCAGTTCATATTAACTGCAAGTTACCTGATTTAGATACAGTAGAGGACAACCATTTATCGGCCTTTTCTTAAAGATCAAAGCAGCTCGTCCCTAAAGTATGTCCCATAACATGCAAATGAATCTTAATGTCTCTAATTAGATTGTAACTTGAGGGTGTTTTCTGCTGTTGAAATAAAGTGTTACTGTATCATAGGCTTAATACACTCCGAGGATCTGATCTTCTCAGCAAGTCACAACCACACTTCCTACCCCACTCTATGACTTGCCTACCCTCGCTGGTTTTGTTACAAAAAAATTTAGTCTTTTTTCCAACACCTCAGCTTGAGCTCCAACACTGATGACGTTGTAGAAATGCTTGGGGAGACAAGACTCGCTCATGATAGGTGTACGAGTTACTGGGGCTCTGCTGTGCAACATGTTCAGCGATTGTATGTGACAAGGTCTAGAGGCTCTACGCGCTTGCTGATGAGTAAGAAATTAATTCACACTTCAGGTTTATTCTCCACTGCTGTATCTTATACAGGGCTATAAGTATGTCACGGTGGTTATCTTGCTTTAAAATCCCAGTGGTCAGAGATCCTTATACTTCCACTGAGAAGTAGCAAAGTGAGGTCAACACTACATCATATGCCTGTGAGTGACTCCACCTGCTATGTTTCACAGTAAAATAAGAATTTGCTGTCTCCATGAAGCTTTAAAGCAGGAAACAAAAATACAGGGTAGTCATCATGTAGGAAAACATTTTGTTTAACTTGGAAAGAAAAGCCTTAGTCACCTGGTGCAAATATATGTATTTAAAAATAAAAAGGTGTGGTTGGCGACTGGACTAGGACTTCCATTTCCAGAGGGAATACTGCAAACTCCCAAACAGAAGCTATTTGGTAAGCAGGAGGTGAGAACAGAAAACGTGCAGAGATGGCTGAATATTTGTTACAAATGCAGCCCTTCTTCATGCTCATGAATCATTTCTTAACTGATCCCGATTTCCTCAAGTACATTTGTTGTTGATACGCTACAGGGTATATCTTTAAAGCAACATTGCTAAGAAGCAAATATCGTTATGAGTTATGTGCACAGGAAATGGGAAATCTGACCCATCTCTCTCTGCTGTCATATTATGTCAAAATATTATACTGTAAGGTTGCTGGAGTTTTGGTCTGTTTGTTTCTGTGATTTTGGTGGGTTTTTTTTTTTTCTAAGTTGTGGTATCTTAAGCTATTCTTCAGTAAGTCCTGCTGTTTTTATTTGGGCATCTCTAGGTTAATAGTAAAATCAATATAAATGTTTTTCACCTAATTTGTGGGAATTAACTTAAGCATTTGGATTTTCTGGAAACACTGAAGTTGAATATGTGCGTTATCACTTTTTTTTTTTGCACAATCACTGGATGGCACAAGAGCAGAGAAAGAATTTGTATCTAACAAAACCTGAAAATGGTGTTAATGAATAAGAAGTGGGGGAAAAAATTTAAGAACCTTAGGATGTGTGATTATTTACAAGAATATTCAAGTCTTGCTCACCGATATTTGGACAACAAATACTGGGGCTGCACAAATAGCAAAATTTGCTATTTGTGACTCCTGTTTTTCAGGATTTTTAAAACTCAGTTGTCCATTAAAATAAAACAAGCAGTAATTCCAAGATCAGGTTTTAGACTCAAATGGGTTTTTCATTGTGTATTTTTCCAAATATGTTAGAATACTTGGTTTGCATGTTCAGCACAGAAGATGTTCGTCCTAGGAATTAGAGAGAGAAGCAGAAGGCTGTGGCTGAGGCTTCCTAGAGAAGTCTCAGAAGTCTAAGAAGAAAAAATGTAGAGTAAGAAGAAAAAATGTAGAGAGTGGATTTGAGAACTTGCACTGGCAGCCTGCAAGTTTCACGCCAAAACCTGTGATGTGCAAATGCTAATGTTCTTGAGTACTGAGATAAGCACCGGAGTATTAGTAAAACACAGACCTTTGGTGTAGTATTTGACCACAGATTTTTGTAGTGCTCGGACAAGAGGAGAATGGGCGCTAGTTGTTAGTCCAAATGTGATAGGCCCAGGGCACGTAGAAGGGTATTCAGATGGGGCTCAGATGGATCCACTCAGCCCGTGGGGACATGGACAAGGACTTGGACACTGATGAGCTTTAAGAATGCTGCCTGTGTTCTGAAGAAGCTAATGAGAGAGGGTAGTGGCAGAGCCTCTAAACAAAATAAAAGTTGCAAGCCTGGGAATTAGAGAGAGAAGCAGAAAGCTGTGGCTGAGGCTTCCTAGAGAAACTATGAGGCAAGTTTCCTTCATGAGAAGGTGTTGGCAGAGAATCAGAGAGCTGAAGTCTTTGAACAAAGGTGTCCTAGTATTTCAGCTGGAATGGTCAGAAGAGACTGGCTCATACCAGACCTAAGTGGAGCTTCCCAGAAGGAAACATTTTTCCATATGAGTCATGTTTTTGCAAGAGCTGAGAACCTTATAGTGTCACCCGTGTGCAAGGAATGGGAGAGCAGACGGATGAGACTATGCTTGAGCCCTACATACAGATATGCAAATTTGAAGAGAGCCACCAAAAAAAATCATAAGCTTATAGTAATAAATAGATTTACATGTAAAAATTCTAGGTCATTCTTCAACAACAGCAAATCTTTCACTGAAGGAACCTTGCATGCTCCTCACCACTAATTTAAACTGAAAATACAGTCGAGTCATGCCAGATACAGTCAGTGTTACAAGATCTACAGGTCTAATCCACTTCCCTGTAATACGAGTTGAATAGCATTTAACCTGTATGCTGCAAGTTAGTGTAGGCCCATTTGAGACTGAGCATTTTAACTTTTTGTCTTCCTAAAATCAGTCATATTTGTGTCAAGATGAAAAATTATAGTGGAAGAGGAGAGCTAAACTTAATACATAACAAAATGGGATATAACGAGGAGAAAGTTTTTCTACTGAAACAGATTTGCTATGTAATTTTCTTATGAATGACCTTCTATGACTCTATTTGACTAGCACACAGTTTGTTCTAAAATGCTACGTATGTGATTCTAACACTACTTTAAAGCAATGTTGGATCAGATGTAGCTGAAAATGGCAACAGTATTTTTTCTTCTGTCAGAATAAGCATAGAGCAGTAAATTTATTATTCTGAGGTTTTTTGGTTCTAGTGTTGTAAATATTACTGAGATTATTTTTATTCTAGTAGCATCCATAGCCTCTAATGAGACTGCGCCTTCACTGACCTCATTATGGTTACAGTCTGGGTCCATTTATGTAAGTGGTGATATGTGATGAAGATGAAATATTTGGGTTTTGTTTTCTGGATGTTCACTCAGTCATTTCTAACTAGATTTCTTTGAACCAAACTGAAAAACTTCTTTTGCAGCAAACAGGCCTCAATTTATTACTACTTTTTTTCTCATTATGTCTTGAAACATGAAATGTTTGTAGCCCACAGGAGCCTGAAGCTTTACTTGTGAATACATTATTTGTAATAACCTGATTTATTGTGGTGTTTTGGGGCCATTTTCTTCTGCCTGAGTGTCACCAATTACAGTCAATAGCATCTGCCCAAGGTAGTTTGATTTAACTTCTGGCTACTTGGAGCTATAAGAAGTAACATGGAGCTCTGACAAAATCAGACATTTTCTGAAGACAGACCTTTAATTTTATGCTTGCATCAAGCAGGAAACATTGTGGATAATGCATGAATATCAAAATGTTATGCTTTCTTCCATAAAAAGCTGATCAAAATGAGTTTAAGGTCTCTCAAACTATTCTGTGTTGGACATCTGGAGACAGTAATTTAAAATTCATTACATTATCCTGGATTAGAAGATATTTAGACAGCTTTAGAGACCTGTCCCATAATGTCAGGTGAAAACTCCCTGAATCGGTCTCCAGTTTGTTGAATTTGGTCACCAACAGGTGATTCTGGAGTTAGTAGCTTTCTTGGTGGGTCACAGGCTGGAGACCTGGAACTGAAAAGCAAAAAGAAAGAAAATATGTTCCAAATGGTACTAAAGGCATAGTTTCCTCTGTAATTTAGCGGACTGTGGTTAGCCTGCTTTAGCTTTGATCTGCTATGTAATTGTTCCTTCTCTATCACATGTGTGCTTCTGGGACCTTCTGGTTCTTGCCAAGCTTGAAAATCAGGCAATTTATTTTGGTAACTAAGTATGGACATAGGAACCCAGCTTCAGATATGTATCTTCCTTGCTGATAAATCACTGCTTGGCAGCTTCCTGCCAGCAACACAAATGCCATGAAAGGCTATACTGGAAAAAAAGAGCTTTTAGCCAAATCAGGACTTCACAAGTATCATGTATTGCAATATTGATTTCTATTTCTTTATAGATGAGATTCTCTAAGCATTATTGCCTGCTTTGTATATTTAGAGAAGGAAATAACTACAACATTTCCATTCCAGAAAAACGGCTTTATGGCCTACTTGCTGCTGAAATCCATTAAGTGACTCTGCAGGGTGGGAAAAGAGGTTGTTTTTTCTCTTTAGGTTACATATTTTACAGCTGAGTGATGGAGTATGAGCCTGTCTGTGTGGTCAAGGCCATCCACCTGACTGCTGTATCTTTGTCTTATAATTGTTTATATCAGCATCCCTTGTGGATATCATAAAGCACTTATTTTCAAAGCACTGAAATCGTAAAAATATGCTATTCTTTCAGAAACCCTTTGTCAGTGATAGGGAGGTCATTGCCAAGATGAGAGTGAACCTGGCAGAGGCTCGTTCCTTCAGCTCCACCCAGCTTGCGCAAGTTTCCAGCAGGCTTTTTAACCGTGCATCTCTAACTGGCTCCAGTCAGCTGGCTGATGCTGAAATTGCTGTTGTTGTAAGGTCAGCAAAGGCCTCGGGTTTTGTTTGTTGCTTTTTTTTGCCTTGATTCTAAGCTCTTTCCTGTTATGTTATTGCGTAACTGGAGCTCTTGACAAAACATGTGTCCCTAAGACTGCTTTCTCTGGGAAGTGCTCAGTTCAAAAAGAAAGTTGCCAAGTTGCAGTAACAGCATTTGTATTCTGGGTAAAAATTCGTTTAATGATTTTGGATTCAGCCGTGCCACTAAAGGCTTAAAGAGGCATTTTTACAACAGAAACAAACCATACCAAATACTCAGTAAGCTGTTCAAATGTCTGTGTCATTACTAAGACTTTCATTTCCACTGGGGCATAATGCTGGGTTGGGTTTGTTTGTATGTTTGAAATACGTGACAGGCTTCTGGTTTTCCTCTTCATTTGTTCTTACTTCTTAAACACAGTTGTTAAATGTTACAAAGACGAACTGTTTTCTAGAGTTGCTGAAGCACACAGTGAATGGACCTTTCTGGTCAACAAATGAGATCCTATGCATTACCTTCATTTGAGATTCCCTACAGACTTTTGGTGCATACAGAATCTGTTAAAAATAATAATAATAAAAATAAATAAAAGTAATTCTTATGATGCTGTTTAAAAGGTATGTATGCTAAGGCTTGAAACACTTCTCATTTCCTCTTCAGATTTTCTAGAGTTTTATGTTTCCTTCTATGCAAGGCAAGGTTGTCTTCTTAGACCTACATGTGGCTATATATTTTGTTCAGCTTTGTGTTCTCTGTCAACCTTACCAGTCAGACATTACGCTAGTAATGTGGTCCCCATAAGGCTGATTCTTTCTGAAGACTAAGAGACCACTGAAGAAACGTTTAAGGGGTGTGACTGTAAACACAGGGGCTATAGTTAGCACTGATTCTTTCACAGGAAAGCATTTGCCAAAAACTTCTCATGTCACTTATTTCTAATAATATTTTGGCTTTGGATAACCTAATGTGCTGAATAATCTCCTGATAATCTGATGTGCTGAATGAAGAAAGTATCATTCCAAAACCATACTTGTATTAACTTCTGTGATGCTCATTAAAGTAATTGGGTTTTTACTTAAAAAGTGCTTATCCAATACTTCCTGTCTTGGAAATAACTACAGTGCCTTGATGCTGAGAAGCAATGAAGAACTATGACACCAAAGGAAATGGCAAATTATCTCAATCTTATTTTGTTCCTTCTTTCTAATCCTGTGAAGACCTGTGAAATGGATTTATTTATAGATTCCTCCCTATCACCAGTGTAACCAAGGTCTCCTGCTACAGCTAACTCTTTCATTCCTGACACTCACAGTAAAAGTAGCTGATAATTTCTCATATTTTTTTTGCAACATTTTCTTTCCTTTCTCTAGTTTCCTTAGGAACTGTCTATAAACACCTTATATGTATATGCAGTGTAGTAATAGTGCACATGTGCAGAATTGAATCAGGTCTCTTTCAGGTCTGCAACTGAACAGGTCTGGGGGGTTGGGGATTTGGGGGGTTCCTTTCCAGTGGCAACTGCTCCAAAACCTATTTTATCTTTCTGCCACTTGCATTCATTCTTCTATATTGTGGTTCTAACGCTTCCCTAGGAACTGCCAACAAACATCTAACAGCTTTACTGGGTGAACGTAGAATCTATAGTCTTTTCAGATATATGGCTGAAGCACTTGTACTCTTCTGGCCCAACTTTCCCTTGCACAACCATTCCAGAATCAATTTGAATTCTCATCCATTTAGATTTATCTTTTGTGTAATATGCTGTTGTCTATCCCATTATGTTATCTCCCATGGGAACATGGAGGCATCTTCTGATGCCAGTCTTCATGGGGTGGTTTCCAGTACTTTTAGCTTTTTGCATGCTGCTGAGATGTGGTTACACACCGCTGCCATTCCTCCTTCTTGTCACTTGTACTGTAGGCAGCCTACCACCATGGCCTCTTCTGCAGCTTCTTGTTATTATTCTTTTTTTTAAAGGTGTTCCGGTGTAAGCATTCCTATGGCATTAATGTTATTATACTGGAAATCTGTCTTTCTCATTTCTCTCATTTCTTTTGTTTGATTTCATTGCATTACTGGAAATGTATATTCTGCTGGTGGCATAAACAGTGCTGCTGATCTACATGATCTTTTCACTAGTGTTTAACAAAATTTAAGAAATTGTTCCCTGGGATAGATGAACTGGTAAAACATTTTTTTTTCATGATCATGTAAACAGCACTGAACAACTCATTAAAAAAACATGTTCGTTCTTTGCTTGTTTTTTGTTGCAACAGGCAATCTTCCTAAGGGTGCTAGAAACAAAATCTGTCTATCATCAAGCAGGAATCAAGCATGTTGTTTCCTCTGCAAACTTTCTCCTTTCCTTTCAACATTTGTGAAGGGACACACAGATGATAACAACTGCATTGTCCCATTCCTACCACAAATATTAGGACATTTATCTGATACTCTTGTGGCCTCTCTGAATGCAGTTTAATACACCCACTAGGGTTTACATAACTTCTCTAGCACAGTGGCCATGTGGCAGGGAGCTCCGCTGTTTCAGCTTGCTGTGAAACACCAGCAGTCTTTGGGGCCTCTGGCATACTGCTGTTTACTCCTGTTTTCTATTGAGTAGAGTTGCTTCTTTTTTCTGTGCTTTTGCAATCCCTTCTGCAGTTGTCTTTGTTTTTAGAATCTATTTAAATGCCCTTCCCCCTGCCCTTACTCAGGAATTCTGATTCGCTTCTTCTGTCATTTCCTAAGATTTGGGATTACTTAATTTCTTTCATTTTCCCAAGAGTTCTCTTGTCTTTCTTTCAAGCTTTTCCCAGCAGCCTGATCTCACTGAGATTTTCTTGTGTTCTTCCTAATTTAAGAATAGTATGCATCTTTTTCCTCATGAAGTTTTAGCAATAATAATGCATGGTGGCAAAGCTTTGAGAAGTTAATCTCTTCAGTTCAAAACTCTGCCATATGCCTTCTTGCCCTCCCTAAAACCTGAAATATTAAAAAGTTACAGTAGAGTTTAATGTTCTCAGTAGCTTCGCTGATGGAAGGAACATGAGCACGCTGAAGTGGCATGAGGAAAGCAAAACAAACAGAGTCCTTATCTGGAGAAATAAAGCAGCTGATCCAGACTTACCGAGGAGAACAGAATTCAGTGTAGATAATGAAATTGTCAGCTACAGAAAGAGCAAAATGGAAGGCCAGAAGCCAGTTGTAATGGAAGGCTTAGTACAGGAGACAGAAAAGAACGGTGCCACATGGACATTAAACATAGAAAACAAGTGGGCAGGTAGAAAAAAGAAGCGATAGCCAGAACAGACTGGAGGGAGGGGGTGCTTGTTATTCACAGCACCATTCTGACTCCCCTGGGGACCAGCTGGAGGTGCAAAGTTTTGCAGAAGTTATCACAAGAGAGGACAGGTGCACAGCCAGTGTTGGAGAGAAGATGCAACCTTCATGGAAAACGAAGACCAGAGAAGAGGTCATTCTGTCACAGCTTTTATCTGTTTCTGTGCTATGCTGGTCCTCTTTAGAAGGGGCAGAAGTGTATATGGAGGGAGAGAGCCGTCAAGTTAAAGGGGAATACTGGGAGAGGCAAAGCCGATGATGAGGAACTGGGGTTCAAGGCAGAATGGGCATCACCTGTTTCAGAGGTAAAAAAAGGAAGTTCAGAAAGGGAGGCAAAATGAGAAAGTAAAAGCCAGTGGGAGCACCCCTTTTTTGCTGCTCTCCTTTTCAGCAGGAGGCAGAACTGAAATAAATTGAAAGAAAATTGGTGTGCTAGTGAAAAGCAGTATTTAAAATACTGAACAAACAGAATATAGTGCTATTTTTCTGTAAGATTCTTCTGGTGGAAAGGGAATTGACTGGTGATGTAACCAAATTAAAAAGTTTAGGGATCTTGATGCAGCAGACAACATAAATTTTAAAGTAAAAAAAAAACAAAAACAACAAACCAGAAGCTTTTGTGTATTTAATGCCAAATAATGAAGGGGTGTGTGTGGGTAACCTACAGGGACTGCAGGGATGCAAACTCTAAGTGAATAAATACTTCAGACAAGGTATTTTAAATATGCAGAAATCTGTAGGAAAAAAATGAGATTAATATTGCTCAATAAAGAAAATTAATTTCAGAAACTGAAAGTATAAGCATAAAAGGAAACTACTACAAATCAAGCTGGGTTAGCTTTTGCTACAGGCTGGGACAAATGGAAATAACTGGGGGGAAAAGATATATATTAACATCAATATTTAACCAGGGAGCTACAGACCATGCGTGATCTGTGAACCACTAAGTGTTTAATGAAAGATAACCCTGTTTTCAGTGAATACTACCCTGCCACACAGGGCTCCTGCCTCCCCTGGAGAAGAGAGCTCCACAAATCAAAAAAAGGTTGAAAACCATTTGAATGACAATAGTATATGAGAATATATAGACTATGACAGAACTATATGAGCATAAAACTTAATGTACAGACTAGCAACTGAGATCATGCAAGAATGAGCAAGACAAACGACAGTGGGTTTCTGGTTGTAACTGAGTGACGTGTTGCCTTAGAGGATGGAATGATCTCTAATACAGCAACTGTTGTCAGTAATACTTGGTGCCAGCAACTGGCGTAGTGAAACATTTTTAGTTTCTCCTTCACAAATTCCTTCCACCCCTGTATCTTTATTAATTTTACATATATGTATGTTACCCTTTTTTTTAATTAAAGATGCCTTTTTTAAACACTAATCTAGCATTTTATCTAATGCAACTTAAAAACCTTACATGTAAGCACTAGCAGAGCTAAAAACAAAAGACGGCACAGAGAAATAGAAGACTAGAAGTGGTGGTAAGTAGGGAACACTATGGAGCAGAAATTAAAAATGTTCAAAGTAGATTAAATTCTCCAGAAATGGAGGATATGGTTGGAGGAGATTCAATCAAATAACACAATTTTTCTTTAAAAAGGAGATAGGACTGATGAAAGGAAGATGAATTAAGGTAACTCCCTTTCCGAGTACTGCAAGACCAGAAGCACCAGATTGCAAATGAGAAATCCTGTGCTATAGAGATTTGAGAAAATATTGCACTCTTGGAAAGACTGAAATATTTGAGACACAGCAGTTGTATAACTGAAACAAAAAAAGGAAATCTTTCAAGATACTTACAATGTTTGAAAGTACTGTCAGTTGTGTAATTTTCAAAATCAGATCTGAGATCAGAATACTACAGGCATCAAGAGACCCAAACCTCAGATAAATGCTTCTAGAAAAGCACAGTTTTAGCTTAGTAAAGACTGTGAGAATTAACTTGGCTGCAGAACAGGGCTAGACCTGATTACAAGTTTTGAAAGGGAACCCAGCTGATGCTACAGAACCGCATAACAAAATGAAGAAGCAGAACAGATCTGAAGATTCAGAGGTGAAGTCTAAAAAGAGCAACCAACCAGACCAAATTATGAAGAAACAATGGAAGACACTGATTGTAAGAAAACGCACAGCTATAGTCATAAGAAGCAAAAACGTTTTGCAAAAGCTTCCCATCAGTGACAACAAGTGTCTTTAAAATAAATATTCTGTACGGGGGGTTCTTTGTGGGAACTGTTGAAATGATTGTTATGTTTCAGGTGGGATTTGTCTCCTCTGAGTACAGCAGTTTATGACAGAGGTCTCTACTTCTGCCTGGGGAAGAATCCCATTGCTGTTAGTGGAGTGCTAGTCAATGTAGTCATACCAGTTCAAGGTGTGCTTCAACTGAGCGGATATAGATACCTACATCAGTATAAGAAGAACTGCACCATAGACTATATTGACTAAATTGACTAGCCCACTGCTACTGTAAAGCTGGCCCTGGGAGACACCTTCATTTTGTCAGAAAAATCCAATCCCAGTACCTGAAATACAATGAATATGAGTTGGACACAATTTTGCAGGTAAAGTTTCAATATCATTTTTTTCAGTTATATCCCTATGCAGCACAATTAGGTAAAACTCGTGTCATGCAGTGAACAAAATATTCTTACTGTGAGTAAAATGTAAATCAGATGTAAAGGCAACAAATGTCAAAGAACAATACTCTGTCTTACCTCCCATTGGGAGAGCTGAAACTATGGAAGAACAGGAGTTCATGAAGATAAAATGAAAAAGATGTGCACAGGAAAGCTGAAGTATATGAAAATATAGCAAAATAAGAATAGAATTTCTAGTGCACAGCCCAGGCCAGAAAGAAAGTGCTAAGATGTTAAAAGGTGAGTGCTGGTAACAACATAACAAGTGTTAGAACAGATTTCAGCTCGTATCTAAATATACTCAAGGTAACTTTGGATCAACAAATGAAGAGGTGGCCTGGATTTGCCTATGATGCTGGGAAAATTACAGCCTAAAAATAGATTACTTTTCTTGTTATTCTGCTATAACACTATCAAAGAATATCACTGCTACACCAGTAATCTTATGTCTAGTCCATAAAAACTGACATAAGTATTACACCAACTGTGGTAATTACAGAAAATGGACCATGATTTGATTACGATGTTAAAA
Organism: Phalacrocorax aristotelis; assembly: GCF_949628215.1. Lineage (NCBI taxonomy): Eukaryota > Metazoa > Chordata > Aves > Suliformes > Phalacrocoracidae > Phalacrocorax > Phalacrocorax aristotelis. The sequence goes on along the minus strand of NC_134276.1, from coordinate 147,105,243 downwards.
GTCTTGCAAAAATAGTATCCCTTCAAGCACTTCACAGGTATCCACAACATAATGGTTTTATGGAAAATGTCATCAAGACTGCAACAAGGGTGTCTACAAAAATCTCAAGGGTGAAACACACTATTACCTTGCCTTACTCTGAAAACAGACTATCAGTTGCTGAAAGTTTAATGGGAATAACTTAAAATTCATTATATAGTTGGTAGTGTTTAATACAAAGACACTGCAATTCTCACTAGCCCCCTAAAAAAAGGGTGGTGGGGAAATGCACATGAGAAAATCGATGAGAAAAAAAAAACATAAGTGAAAGCCCTTACAGCCATAGGGCTTTGTATATCTTACATAATGCAGACCACAGGTGAAACCCTTCCAGATATTCCAATTAAGTTTCTCCTTATTTGTTCAAGCAATTACTGAACAAAGACAATTCTGAGGAGAAACACAGGTCGTCATCTGCTTCTTCTAGAACAGAGGAAGCTTCTGCATCTCCTAGAGTTTGAAACAGAGCAGGTTTCTGAGGAGTTGGACAGCAGCAATGAAAAGAACTGTGTGAAGAAAAGCAGATGCTGAAGTCTACCAGATACTGAGGAGATCTGTGAAACAGAGGAGTCAGCTGAGAGACAGAGAATTTATTTGTGTTGTATGTATATTATTTTCTTCTGCATGATTCAAGTGAGACGGTTATTTGAAAGATGAAATTTCCTAGCTTCAGCCAGCCATGGCTAACAACTGCTCGTGAGAGGACAAGTGGGATATTGAGACCACTATTTCCCTCACAAATTATTTCCTTTCTAATATTATTTTAAACTAATCCTGGCAATAAACATGATTAGAAAATGTCATTTGACTGTTGTGCAAAAATCACAGACCACCATTGTTATGGTAGGCTTGAGGGCTTCCTAAACAAGGAAGGCTGTGAAATGGTGTGAAAAGGAAGAAAAGAAGGCTCCAGCAAAGCAGCTCTTGATCTTGAGGCCTCAATCTTTTTTGAGATATTGACTATTATACAATCAGTAAAAGAAGCCTGAAGGTCCTGATTATGGCATCCATCATTTCTGGATGGATGGGCTGGAAGATTGGGCAAGAGGCTCATCACGGTATGCATGACATGGATAGTAAGGTGAACGGGTCTCTGAAAAGAGACTTGTTACAAAAAGAATGTTCTCTGTTCAAAACTGCACCGAGTGGTCAATATGATTCTGACAAGGTGATGCTGGTTCGGAGAGTAATAAGCCATTTTGCTTTTCTGATGTTGCTGGCCAGGGAAAAGCAAATCTCACGCTCTGGCTTTGGATTTTTTTTCATATTAGTCTGACAGGATCTTTAAAAGAAATCAGCCTCGTATAAGGACTCACTGTCCCAAAGGTAACAAAGTTTTCCCACAACATAGCTGTACGTGGAAATCATTAACTGCAGCCAAAAAGGAAGTTTTGAAATAAGCAAAACTGCTTTTTATGTCAAGGGCAGATTGCAAAACTTATTAAACAGTAAAATAAACGCTTTGTCTCTACTGCCTGAGTAAGTGCAGCGTTTAGTTCTGTATCTCACAGACTGCGAAGAGAGTCTGCGAGGAGATCTCGTGCTGGTGACAGGGAGGCTAATGACCCAATGCTTGTTCAGTCAGACTAATGCTTTACACTAACCCAGAAGAGGACTACTGTGCCACTCGTACCAATGACCCCTAGAAAAACCTGCAGTCTTCAGAGCTACCAGACAGGAGCCCTGAACTGTTATCAGGCTCTTTATTTAGAGCAAAGGAGAGGCTCCACTCTACCAACAGAGCTGTCTGCAGAGGCTGTACTAGACAGCTTTTTTCTTCTTTCTTATTTCCTCTGACCTAGGCTAATTGTTTCCTTCATCTACACAGAGATACTTTGACTCCAGAGATCATCAATCAGCATATTTGTTGCTTTTCCCTCCCTCTGTCATTGAGGAATGTAGGCTAAAAGGAGTGGTTCTTCTCTTCCCACCCCATGTGTTGGATCTAGTTATCAAGTGACCTCAGGACCTCAAGATGAGTTGGATCAGCTTACTGATCTGATGGGAAATGAATTATTTGAGAGGATTTGTGATTTATTTTCGACCAGATCAGCAAACTGATCTAATTCATGATGGGCTGCAGCATCAGTACAGAGGCAAGAAAAACTCACATTTAGGGATGGGGCGAAAAGGAACCCACCCTTCGGAAGCAGCTCCCTCATGAGACTGTGCAACGTAAAACTGCACCATCAGCAATGGTCTTTTCCTGTGATGTTAAGCTTTATACTGTCTTGCTAGTTAAACAGCATAAAAAATGTAAAGCCACAGACTCCGTGAATTAATCTCATCCAATTTGATTCATCTTGACAGAATACACAGAATCAACCCTGACGAACACAATTCTGTGAAGAGGTTTTGGGTGAAACGTTGGGACTGCAGTCCACTCCCTGCTTCAGAGGCTACTGGCTTTGTCAGATGCTGTGCTTAGATGTAGTCCTTTTTTATTTGGCTCATCATATATATGTTCATTGTCACCTCATACCTGTTGGGAGAGGTGTGGGTGGATTTCTCTGAGTCTTATTCAATGAATGTTCTTCTGGTTTTTAATTAATCCCATTTAAAGGGATTCATTGTTTTGTGGGCAGGGTTCTTTTGCCTCAGGAATTTTAAATATTTTGATTATAATACATTATTGAGCCAAAACGATTTTTTTTTTAAACATCAATAAACTTACTGCTCCCTTAGTACTCCCTGACCCTGGGGGAGTTGCTAGGAAAGCTACTGTCATGAGGAGGTGAAAGAGGAAGGAAGAAAGGTGGGGTCAGAATGGAGAACCACAGCTCAGTGGAGCCGGGTTTCTACTTTATCCCAAGCTCCCAGTAATGGGTGGCCAGTATACTGGTGGGAGGGCTCTGCCTCACACACAGACTAACAACTTGCTCCACATCCTCTATCCACTTCCCATCAGTGGCAGGAGCAGCAGATAGATCAGGCCATACATGCAGAAAGCAGAGAACGGTTGTGTCAGTGGTGGTCACCACTTCAACAATTCAACTCTTCTGGGAAAAAACGTGTTGGCCATATGGGAGTATCCTGATGGATTTCTCCAAGTCTTATAAATCAGACTGGCCAATTTCATATTTGGAATCATTAGCTTATTTTTATAGTAAAAAAGAATGATGTGAAAGATACAATATGTAGGATCTTAAATTATGCATGGAGTTGTTACGGTGATATAAACTGCTTCTAAGAGAGATTTTTACTCCCCTTAGTGATGTGGCTTTTTTGAAAATATTATTGTCGAGTCCCTCGTTTAAAAGCATTCAAGCACTTATCTGGCTGTATAAAACACATACTTCTAGTGAACTTTGTGAATACTTGATGTGTAATTTGTTTTTATCAAACTTTTACACTAAGTTTGAAGCAAAAGTTTTAACTGTGGAACCAACAGTAGCCTTCAGAAAGAAAAACTGCCGGCACCAGCCTGCACAGATGATGCAGGTGTGGTTTCCCTCATGCTGTTCGGAGTCCATGATCTCTGTTCCACAAAATGTAAAACTCTGGGCCCCCAGAAATCACCACGAGTTTATGGTGCATGGCACCCTGCAGGATTAGTTCTGTAAATACAGTCACAATGTGCTTTCCATATGTTCCAGAATTAATACAGAATTTTATTTGATGACTGTTTAACATATAATACATAAGAGTCCCTCAACAATGGAGTAGAACCAAGATCTTCCATCACTCCCTGGTTAATCTTCCTATTCATGAGACCAGCAAGTCATGTCACCACCCTATAGCTGAATAATTATATTTGCAAAGTAATATGACTTCAAAGGGGCAGGAGGAGCACCTTCATTATACTCGTAGAATAGTCTCAGCTTCAGAATAGCTTATAGCTTGGAGCAAAAGCATTTTCCTGGGAAGTGAGTGACATGGTTTTAAATGCCCTTCATACTTCAGGCTGAAGAGGTCTTCTGTAGAGTTTGTGGAGACCCTGCCACCAACCTGTCTGCTGTCGGTTATATAGAAACTAACCTTGTAAGTCCTTCTTAGGTGTGGACCAAATGCCGCCAATTTATCAGGCCTCTGCTTGGAGGAAGGTCTTGCCCGAGAATTCAGGCAGGCTCTGGCATATTTTAGGTACCGCGCTCTTGGTTTTACCAAGATGGAAGCAGTTCTAAACATATGCAAAGCAGAAAGAAGGCTGCAAGGCAAGGTACAGGCAAAATTTAGTTGCCTAAGGAAGGCATTTGGCAAAGCACATGCTGGGACTAGGCAGGATTTACGCACCTAATTCCTACCTAAATACCTAATTTATGGATCTGGGCCAATATAAGCCTAGCTGTGCCGCATGCCCTCCTCTGCTAGAGAAGAAAATTGATTCTGCATGGTGGAAGGTATCCAGTGTTCTGGAGATCAAGAGCGCTCTCGCTCTTTGCTTTCATTAGGCTGCATGAGGAAGTTACTGGGATATGACTGGTACCACCTCAGGAGCCCAACACGCTTGTGATATCCCCCATGCTGTTGCCAAGCAATTTCCACAGCTTCTTCAGAGGAAGAGCCATTATTCACTTTTACTCATCATCCAAGGGCTCTTGCTCTTCAGAGAAAAAGGAACTGTTTATAGAGTAACTTCTGTTTTCTCCAGCATATCTCTTCCAGCAGACTATAAATCTCAGGTGCTGTCAGTGGTGAGTGGAAACGAAGGCTATTGTTGGACAGGGAGGAATTCTTGTCTTACATCCAGTTACTTAAAGATGACTTAAGATCTGCTCACAGGTTCACTTCTCTTCCTCTCTGGAATATCTTATGTGGGGCAACTGGGTTTTAAGGCTCTGACCACATGGGGTGGTGGGGACCAAACCACACAGCAACTTGTTCCGTTAAATTTTATTTTTCCCAAGGTGTTCAGAATGGGAGAGAGCACAAAGCTGCTGAATACTGTCAGCTGTGAATTTCAAGTGTTTTTGTGGAGACAGGAATACCACCAGACTTCCCAGCTTTACTCCTCATTCAGAAAGTGTTTTTCTAAGGCAAGAGGCTCTTAAAAATGTCATGGCCACAGCGTGGTTTTAGTAATTTACATTTGTGATTTGTAACTTACATCAAAGGTGTGCGTGGCGATGCATAAATGCACATGCAATCAGGTTATTCAGGTGAATAAAAGTATACACACACTCACGCTTTCATTTCTGCAGACGTGGATTTTACCTGAATTACCACCGCCTCCCTAAACACTGAAAACATGGATGCATGTCATACCCTCGATCCCTTTTGGAGGACAGGCACGCAGTTCAGGCAGGGTTGTTTACGTGAAGAAAAAAATATGGCACCTCTCTACTCTTGCTTCTTAAGACTACACCTTTACATGAGAAACCGAAAAGAACAGCTTAAAGTTAAGGGTATGAGAAGAGCGTATGACGCTCCTGGAGGAAATCTGACAAAAGTTTTAATTTCCTGTCGGAATGCGTGCCTGCAACGGCCCGATGAGAGATGACCGAGGCGGTGCCTCACGTTTGTAGTTCAGACCGCGGGACGGGCCGTGCGCGCCAGCAGCTCCGGGGGCGGCGGGGCGGGGGGGGGGAGGGGGGTTCGGGGGGTGCCGGGCCACCGGCTGGTGAAAGCCAACCCTCCTCCGCCACGCGAGACGCGCGGGACTCACTCCCCGGCGAGATGAAACGCGCTGTACTCGGCCCAGCTCTGCATCTGCGGCACGGGACCGCCTCAGCGCCGCGCTCCCCACACCGTTACCGGACGGCGCCCGCCCGCGGGCGAGGCCCCCTTCCCCCTGACCGTTGCCAGCCGGGGCCTCCGCTCTGCCGGGCCCCGCCCGCAGCTGCCCCCCGCCCCGCCCCGCCAAGGACCGAGCTCGCCGGCGGTCCCCTCCCGGGCGTGGCGCGACACCGCCCCGCGGGACTCCCTTCCCGAGCGCGCCCCCGCCCGCCGGAACCCGCCGCCCGCCCCGCCCCAACGGCCGCGGCGGGGGCAGGAGGCGCGCCCCCGCCGGCAGGCAGCCAGCCAGGGCGCCGCGCGCGCTCCCGCGGCGGGAGGGGCGGGCCCGCGCGGGGCGGGGCGGGGCGCTGCGCCCCCTCCCCCTCGCGCTGTGCCCTCCCCCTCCCCAAGGTGTCGGCAGCGGCGGGGACGCGCTCGCTCGTGCCCGCGCTCTCCCCCCCCCCCCCCCCCCCACTCCCCTCCCCGCTCCCCTCGGCTCTCCCCGGCTGCGCTGGTAGCGGCGGCGGCGGCTCGGCCATGGCGGCCCCGGCGGAGCTGAGCGTGGAGCGGCTGCGGGCGCTGCCCGGCAGCTGGAGTTACGGGATCAGCCAGGGCGGCCGCGTCTTCTTCATCAAGTGAGCGGGGAGCCGGCGAGGAGGGGAGCGGAGCGGGGCTGGGCGGGGGGCCGGGAGGGGCGGGGGGGAAGGCAGCGGGGGCGGCGGGGCTGCGCCTGTCTGACTCGGTCCCTGTGTCCGTCCCTGTAGCGAGGAGGCGAAGAGCACGACCTGGCTGCACCCGCTCACCGGAGAGGCCGTGATCACCGGGCACCGCCGCAGCGCAGGTAGGAGCCCCGCCCGGGGGCCGGGGGCGGCCGGGGCCCCCCCGGCCCTTCCCCGGCACGGCCGCCCCCGCCCGGCCGCCCGGCGAGCGCCGCCCCCTCCCCTCCCCGCTCCGCGCTCCGGGGTCTCGCCGAGCCCGTCGCCCCGCGGCTCCCCCTGCCGCCCCGGGCAGCCCCTCCGGCCGCTGCCCGCTGCCCCCACGCCGCCCCAGCGGCCGTAGGAGCCGCCGCAGCCACCCGAGGCAACTCCTCATCCCGCGCCCTCCGCGCTGCCCGCACTTCGCGCAGTTGTTTGCCCCCCCCGGGCTGAGCGAGAGCGACGCTACGGCGCGGCCCGGCGTGCCCAGCTCGCCATCCGCGGGCTCCCCGGGTTTTCCTTAAAACGATTTCTTTTGCCCCCGTGCATTCCCCCCCCCCCCCCCAATTCCCCCCGCCTGTGCAATTTCGTTTTCTTTCTGTTGCCTTGTATCACCCCAATAATATTGTATGGTTACCATTAGAGACCGCCTTATTCCTCTCGTGCTTCTTACAGGCTACCCCGGTTATTCACCTGCAGAGCATCCTTTCTCAGTTTAGCATTAAGCCACTCATCTTATTTCTGTTTCCAGCAGTACCTAGATAAAACCACGATAGGTATACTGGAGACCTAGAGGCTGATTCCTCTATATGTAGCCATCTAGAAACCCTTTTCCTCCCTTGGCTTCCATCTAGGCTGAGAGTGTGGGTGGTTTCTAAGTGACTGGGAGAGGTGGAATAGGCGGGAGGAGAAGGGACTGAAACATTAGGAATAACTTGGAGGGAGGAGGGTGGAATCGGTCTTCTTTGCTACTGCTGTTTGTTCCACTCTGGAGAAGTAGCAGCAGGAGGTGCTGGAGGGGGAGGATTTGCAGCAGGCGCTCTGAAGACCCAGAGCCAAACTCTGACTGCTGGAATTGCACACAGGCTACATATGCCACTGGGAGGTGGTGGAGTGTAGTAATAAGTGGAGTTGTTTTGATGTATGTAATCACTCGGATAATCGCAGGAAAATCTGCAAGTGAATTGGACTATATCAGGTTATTTGCTTTTTAGGTTTGGTTAATACTTATGCATTAAGAAATCAGAAACAGCCTTTTAGAAAACTGTGGGTGGCCTTTCTTGAGTTGGGAATAGTTTGAAAAGCACAGGTTTCTGGCTACTACAGCTCGGCAGTTTGACCTGCAGTGAAGGGCTGTTGTCTGTAAGAAGTCGTTTAATGCCGGGAAACAGAACTACTGATTGCGATCAGGCTCCTCTTTTCCCTGCCTTCAGTACTCAGATTAATTGAGAAACTAGCCTTCATCTATAACAGTACGCATGGGGGCAGATGTATGGGAAGTGCTTGTTGGACACTAACATTAGCTGCTTATTAATTATTTTTTTTAAAACTATTACCAGCGTCTCTGACTGATGCTGATTTCCCAGTAATTTGCTAAGTGTCTCATTTGTTTCTGCCGTTAAGTGCCTTCTAAAGGAAATGCAGTTTGCTTTTGAGTATCTGGAATATTGTATGTAGCTTAGCAGAGTTATTATTTAGTAAATGAAACTTGTTTCTGAACACACGAGTGAGGCACGACCTTGGATATACTGACCATGATTTGTCAATCAGATACTAAAGTGTCTGCAAAATAACCCTGTTTCTGCAGTTTTCCCCATTCATGTGTATGTTAATGAATCTCTCCATACATAGATATAATCAAACAGATTAATTCTGGGTTTTATATCTTCCTTTGCCCTGACCATTGTTTTGGAACCTAGTCAAAATAGGTTCAAAATACGTCTTCTCTTAAGAAACAATTTTTGAGCGAATAACACTTCTTTTGGAAGTGTATATTGTTATAAAGCTCCTTATTAAATAATACTGTGAGGTACTCACTAAATGATGAGAGAAGTTTTGTCCTCCATTATGAATTGAAGTGCTTTTTATTCCTTGAGATATTCAGCACTGGAAAGGTATTTTTTGCAAAGTTCTTACAAGACGTATAAATACTTCTGCTAGAGAGACTTCCTTTTTGCTGTAAGTTGCCCTGTGCTGTTATCAAAAGACACCTTGATTTTTGTTCTAGAAAAGACAAGAGTAAAGAAAAAAACCAGAGTAAATAAGAAAACTGGGAGGGGGAAGAAAAAATCACGTGACCCAGACTGAATATTTTTTAATTAGGAAATGCATTCTTGCTTTTATAATTCAGTGAGTGAGTCCTATATATCCATTATTGTTTTTATTAACTGGGGCAGGCTTAGGGGTAGTGATGTTTCTAGAGTCGCATAGAGGTGCGTGACATCTTCAGAGCTTCTATTACATCAGGAAGCTGTTACTTGAAAAAAATTGACCATTAGTGCTGGTTTGTTGTTTGGTTGTTTTTTTTTTTTTGCGGGCTCCTGACTCTTAAGAGTGATAATAGAGAAGGAAAAGATTTACCCACTTCCTCCACTAGATTTGCATTGAAAATTATTTTCATGTAAAATTGAATAGAGTTGTAAACACTGCGGGAACACTTGTTAGTCACAACAGTGGTGGAATTATGCTAATATAATGCTAATGCTCAGTGGTGTAGTTGATATCATGCCTGTTAAGATGCTTGTGACTTGCATGTAACGCAAAGTTGGTAAATTGATTTTTGTTTAGTTCTCTGCCTGTCAGGTAATTTCATGCTGCTGAAGTTCAAGGCAGAAAGATCTGGTGACGACCGTGAGTTCTAGTTACTGGTCAAAGGAAGCAACATCGTTAAATAAGGGCACATTTAAACCCGTATTGTTGTTATTTGAGAATGAGAAATCCAAATCAGATTTTCTTGCGCGTAGCTTCTCCTGAGTTACAGAATTTAAACTGAGGCAGTATTGTGAGTCAATTCTAAAATATTTGTTTATAGGACTAAAGCTTTCAACCTATGGAATCAGACACACAATATTTTAACTACCTTAGTTTAAGGGAGTAGACCAGTAAGGCTAGCATCATTTCAAAAGTTAATTGGAATGTTTTGCTACTTGTTTTACAGACTTACCCACAGGTTGGGAGGAAGCTTATACTTTTGAAGGTGCAAGATATTATGTAAAGTAAGTTGAATGTTCATCTGTCACAATACTATACTTTCCAATTAGTTTGTCTAAATGTTGCTGTAATCTTGAATGTATTCCAAACTGAATTTAAATGTTATGTTATAAATCTAGAGGGAGTATTCAAGTTTGTCGTAGTGTATGTAGTCCTTTGTTTACTGAATTCTGCCCAGCTAAAACAATTTATTGAGTTTTTGTGTTAATACTTTTGATTAAAGCTGCTTAAGGGTGCGGATTCAAATGAAATTTCTGCTGTGAGTCTGACCATCTAGCAACAAATGTCCTTGCAAGTCAAGAATATCTTAGTTTGTCTGTTTGTTTGACACTTGTGTGTGTGTATGCTGTCATGCCGTAAACATTTTCAGAAAGGCGAGGTCGTTCTATGTCACTGGGAGAATAGTCTTCATTCAGCCTATTCTCTAGGAATTACGTTGTTTAAAGCTGCTCTGAAAGTTTAAGTGGCTGTTTTCTTTGCAAGACCTCCTGTTGCTGCTTCTAGTATTGATTTTTATTATTTTTTATTCAGGTTATAGTATGTTTTGAGGGGTGTGTCCACAGCAGACTTGCTGTATGTATTGTCTTTTTGAATGAGAGGCATGGAAATGGAGCTCTGTTGTAGAAGTCCAGAGGTCATGTTGACTGGATCTGTACAAACTTCTTACAAGCTTTTCCTCTCCAGATAGTCAGACCATCCTCATCTGGAAAATCTTAAGGTGGTAGCTATGTATATTTGTCTGGTTAATATGCTCTTTTTCTCTTCGTCGACAATTTGCAGGCTTTTCTCAATTCATCAGGAGATTTTACTCACTACACTGTGTTTGGTTTGCCATCTTTAAATGAATAGTGTCATCAGTGGGATAACTTGTCTGAGTGAAGGTTACTAATAGTCATGGAGGTTATAGGCTGCAGTTTTTCTTGTGTCTTAGTGTTGAGCAAAAGGTAGCTGCTCTGTGTAAGTTGCAATGTAGACATTGTAAAGATGGGTGTTACGTATGTGTTGCATAGATTATTTTATATAGGAATATGCTTGACTTGATCCCAAACAAAATTTTAAAAAATATACTGGAGGCTAATGCTCCAAAAATCTGGTCAGAACTGGTGCTGGGCTCTCTAGGAGGGTCTTCCTGTTGATAGGCAACATGTTTATTTTACTGTCTGTTCTGTCTTTTTCTAATTTACATTATATTAGTGTGATGTAGCAACTGACAAGAACTACACCAGACTGAGAACAGGAATCTACTAAGGTTTTTACCTCTGGTGTTCTGTTCGGACTATTAAATGAAGACAAGTTAAAATTGAAGCTATATTTGTGTGTGTGTATAACCTAAAAAGAAATTCTTCCAGGCTTTTGGATGGAACTTGTTCTCATAGAATACACCTATGAACAACGTGTTAGCCACAGTAACTGGAAAATAATAACTTGAGTTTTCTTAGAATAAAAGAAAAAGTGTATGGACAGCTATTGTAGAGTGACTGTTGTGCTTATGCACAAACTTACCAAGTAGTAGGTGTCTGTGTACTCTTGTCCTTATAAGGTCTTGTGTTCAAGGTGTTATCGTAACTGTTAGGATGTACATTAAGCTGATTTGCTGATAGCCAGCACTAAATAGCTCTGTTTGTATTTAAAAGTTGGGCCGCATCTTTGAAAACATGTTGCACAAACAACACTTCTCTGTGATTTGATAGATGTAGGAGGATAGCCGGGATAATGCTGTCAAGCCTGCTGAAATGTGCACATGGTATGACCAGTTTGGCATACTTAGTTAAATACGTGCTTATTGTGTAGCCTCTCAGGCTGAATTTAAACTTCTGCCAATGATACCTTCTCCTTTTAAAGCTGTCTAGCATTCAGCCCTACCGCTGCTAGAGAAGATGTGAGAGCTAACGTAGACAGTGACAACATTATAATCATTATCTTGTAGTCCTAGGCAATGTAACTCCAGATGATGTGTTGATTATAATAATTCTAGTTGTCTGAATCTAAACTTCCGTGCTGCTCCCGCATGAGTGGGAAACTGTGCAGGTTGTTGTGACCTTGTGCTATACAAGCACCCCCACATGTGGATTTTTAACTGTAACCTGCTCATTTGAGTGTACCGATTTGCTAAATATTAATGTTTGTTATGTTGATTACAGCATGATAAAAATATGTTAAAACTAAAAATATTGAATACTTCTTCCTGGTCAGGTCTGAGAGAAATATGTTGTTTTATGTTGGGGTATGAGTTACAAGGTTACACGGGAATGAATGTTAGTGGCAGGCTATTGTTGCATACAGCCCCATGAATCCTGGCTGTTGGATTTCTGTAATGTGCCAAGTAAGTTAGACAAGGAGGATGGTCAAGTTTCCTGATCACATAAATAATTTCACCTGAGTTCTGAGGCACAGCTTCAAGTATGTGGGTTGAATAGAAATATTTAACAACCTTACTTTATGGTAAGATCTTATGCTAGACTGTGTTTGAAAATAAAAACCTTTTGAAAATTATTCTTATGGTTCTTTAATAATAGGTCTTTACTGTTCCAAGTGGGTGTGTCGCTGAATCTATTACTGTGCTTTTTCTGGCTTTGATGTAGTAAACACTGTATAATCAAATTGGGATAATGTCGAGGAGATAATCGTCAGCTAAATCTTAACATTCCTTGGACTGGCATTTCAAACAAATGACTCGGGATACAGACTGCATTGAAATGTGATTATTTTTAAAGGACACTGTATTTTTCTTGGGATGTGTGTATTCGTTTTCAGAATAAATAAATACCAAATGGTGACTATTTTACACACTTTTCTTTTTTTCCCCATGACTTTGGATTTGTTCTAGCTTTAAAAAGGAAAGACATTCTGAAACAGGGGTAGCATCACAGAATCACAGAATGGTAGGGGTTGGAAGGGACCTCTGGAGATCATCTCGTCCAGCCCCCCTGCTTGAGCAGGGGCAGATACAGAGTAGTTTCCATTGCATAAGGTGGTTTTGGTTTTGTGTATAGTTGTACTAGTAAGTCGATGCTAGCTAGGATTTTGACCTTTTGGCAGTTTTTCACATTAGTAGAAGAATCTAATACTTGGTAATGACAGGACCCTTCCCCCACATCCTCCCCATCCCTTTTAAATGCAAACAACAAAAGGTGTTGTTTGTTATTTGGAGTAAAAAAATACACAGTACCATAATATTTTGTATATGTTCTCATGAGATGTAGTTACACTGTCAGTGTGTTTTGCCTTTTCAGGAGTGAGAAAGTCTGGGTTTGTTTACTTAATGTTAGAAATCTGTGCAGATAGCCCTTGCTTATTGCTTGATGGGAGCTCTGTCAGTAAACTTTTCTGCAATAATGCTTGGTTTGGGTGTAATCTTTATTTATATAATAACTAAACTTTTAAGTGGAATATAGGGCTGTATGACTGTAAAGTTGACACATTCAAATATAACCTTTAATAATTAGTTTATTACCAGTCAATTACTGAATCTTCTGTATTATGAAGTAAAATAAGGGGAAGTTCCTCAGTTCTTCAGCATGCTGTGCCATGATTTTCAAAACTGAGATTTTCTTTTGTTCTGCTTAGAATACTTCACTGGGCTACTTATTTATGCTTAGTGTATTGAGCAGTCATTGAGCTCTGGAAAGTTAAGGGCTTTATCCCCAGAACAGACTTAAGCTGGATAGTAGTGTGGGAAGCTAAAATTACGTATGTGATTTGTAAGTGCATAAGGAAATGGACCCATGTGACGATCCCAGTATGATACTTGTCAAAGGAGAAGACATACCTGGTCATGGGCTTCAGACTCCTCACCTGTTAAGATCAATAAGAATTTTCAGCTTGATGGTTTTAGTACCTTGTGATGACTGCATGGTCATTAGGTACCAAGGTGGTGTTTATGGGTGCAATAAAATTATATAAATACATCTTTCTCTGTGTGTGTGTGTGTGTATTTATTCATATGCATACGTTTAAGGAACCCTCATTGCTGGTTAAAACTGCCCAACTGTCTAAACTCAGGCTTTTGCTTACTTTTCTTGCCTTTTTCTGGTTTTCCTTTCAGTAGTTCTGAACATATGTTAGAATTTTTGTATTGATTTTTTTAAAAACCAGGTTTATATGAGTTAAGTTATTAATTTACCAAATCAAGTAGTTTTAAAAGTCAATCCAAGCGTGATATTTGAGGAGTTTTGCATCAGTGTAACTGGTTGGCCTCTACAGATGTACTCTTTGATAAGCTGTTTGAGTGTTAGAATTTGATATTTCGTAACTCTCCTGTAAGACCGATACTTTTAGGACAGTACAAAAGCTGACTGGAAAAGTTCTTAAAAACTTATAGAATTAAGGAGGTTAAAGTTTCATTTTTAGAGTTTTGTGCTGAAGCTCACCTTTTTCTGTATTTGTCACAACAATTTTTGCCTATCTTCTCCTGAAGTAAGGCATTGGCAAACCCAGGCCAAAGCTGAAATGAGTTCACTGTTGCATCAAATAGAGGTTTTATATGCTTTCACAGAGACTTTGATTAATGCAGGTTTGCTTATTGTAGCCATGTAGCTTGAAGATTGGGAAGGTAAGAAAAATTTATTAAGTAGTTGAAAGGGATAAGATCTTTTTCAGCCTTGAGTTTCTGTTGTTTACTAAAATAAACCTGTGCTCATTGAGAATTCAGCTTTTGTTTGAACCTTTGTCTTTTACGTGCATTCTAAAGATCCTCTCCCATTCAGCTGAGAAGTTCTTCTGAAGAATCAAAGAACAGCTAGTCATGTCTGCAGAGCAGCCCTTTCTTGAGAGGAAAAATGGGGTTTAAAAAAAAATAAGAACAGATGAGATTTTCTTCCAACAGTAAGAATCACAGTGTTCCTCACAGAAATTTCGTTTTTCTTTTGTTACCTCTAACCTTTATTTTACTAAAATTAAGGAAAGACTGAAGTTCATTCTTGGCCTTCATTCAGTTCATTCTTTCATGGCAAGACCTCTAGGTCAAACGGTGGCATATAGCTAGAGGAGTGAACTGGGACGTAGCATTACCATAAACTAACCTGTGTGCCTTTACCTTTGTAGTGAGCAAAGCTATTCAGAAAAGGAGGACTTTTTAGGAATGCCTTCAAATTTATTATCAGTTTCAACATTTACTTCTTTATTGCACTAAAATATTTCAAGAACCAAAAGTACTTTGTGTGGGGAGCCTTGCTCTGGCACTTCATAGTGTTGCCACACAGCGAAATGTGTCTTGCAGTGTTACAGCTTCTGCTGCAAGTCTTGCCCTGGGAAGGATGAAATTGTGTCCAGGAGCCCTAGGAGAAGTGCAGGCTTTTGCTCTGTGGGGAGAAAATCCGAGGAGGTAGAGAGAAACAAAAAGGGTATTTATCTGGGAATCTTGTTGTGGGGGAGTCGTGAAAGGGACAAGCTATGCAAGGGGGCTGCAGCAGGAGAGGAAGCAGTCGAGTGGGTGCAATGCCAAAGCTAGGCGTGCAGGTGGAAGGATTCTAGACATAGAAAGAAGTGAGTGCAGGTCTAAGAAAGGGAGGTGGGACTGTATCCAAAAAGCACCTTATGGGGGATGTGGAAAGAAGGGGATGGAGGTAGTGATGTACTGAAGGAGAAGGCTGAAAGGGTGTGAGTAGTTGGAGAAGGGAGAGGAGGAGAGACTAAACTGGGCAGAAAGGAGAAGTGGCAAAGGAAAGGCAGTAAAAGGAGTAGGGGTGGGAGCTGATCTCCTAGGCACGAACTTGATGGCATCTCTCCCAGAGGGGAGGGTGGCAAAAGTTCACCCTGTGAAAACATGTTGTCTGACTCGTGTGCAGGTCTGGCAGGGCCTATTACCCCTGGCTTATGAACCTGTTTCCAAGTTAGTCTGACAGGTAGAATATAAAATATGAATGCTAGGAATTACTGTGCTTACAAAGTCTCTCTCCGAGTGTCATGTCTGTGGCTGATGTTTTGAGCTGTCTCTTTCCTGAAGTGTGTTTCTAAATTGGGTAACACCTTGAATGCTTTGGTTTTACTAAGATAAATTTGAAAGCATGAGGGAACTTGCTGATTTTTTTTTTTTAACATTACCAAGTTTCAAAACACTTGTAAGAATTAATGGATAATTATTAAAAAATACAAAAATATCTATATAAGTTGTTACATGAAAAGTTGAAATCCATGAGCAAGATACTGAAGACACTCAAGCTTTTTGATATCTGTTAACAAATTAGTTGTTAACTTCCCTAGTTTTGGATCTTTGGTTTTGGAAGTGGTAACATTTCTTCCCTAGCTTTAGCCTTAATTGGTGATGGGGTTAAAAACAGTAGATAAAGCTAATATATACTTTAAGACGTTATTACTGTGAAGTGAATTCTTCTGTCATCTTTCATTTTTGGTATCCACAATGTGTGAAGTGTGGTGAAAAACAAAGGAAATGCTGATCGATTATAGCTTTTTATAGAGGTGTCTGCTGCATTATTTTAGAAATACAATGATGCATTTTTTTGCATCAACCAACACCCCACTCCCCCCCCCCCCCCCCTCCCAATCCCTTTGGAAAAAAAGGTAACTGAACTGACATGCACTCTAAGAATTATTTTGGGACCTGTGTCAGTATTTCCTCTTCCTGTTGTGTCAGGGTGTTGCACAGGTTCTTTTTCTCTTCCCTGTCTTGGTACCCATATCCTGGAGTGCCTGGAACTGAGGGACACTTCCAAAACTGCCTGCAGTGGCAGGCAGGTACTTTATGAACTTTTCCCACAGAGGTATCTACTTGGTGTAGCCACTGTTCGGTAGAACTTTTACAGGTCCAGCTTTTACCTGGTGTACATTATGTTTTGCTTTTACTTGAAGGAGTTGCATGCACTTTTTTCCTTTGGTCTGCAAGTGTTTGGTTGTACTGGATCAAAACTAGCATCTGCTGTGGTGTAGCGCTAAGCCTGTTTTTCCTGCATATGTTTATGTTACACTGGCTCTTATTATAATTAATTACGTTTTCATTAAACCTGAGATACACTTTGGTTGGCAGTTCAGAGTGATCTTCAGTATGCTTCTGTGTGTGTGAGAGAGAGGGAGAAAACTCTGTGAAGCTTGAGGCAAATGCTGGCTGGAAGCAAAGCTCCACAGCCCTGACTGCTGGGATTTCTGCGCACTTGGTGCCTTTATGTGTGTTTTTGCTGTGTTTCAGTAAGTAAATACCTAAATTTAAACACTTGCCCCTTCTCTCTCCTTCCTTTTCCTTCTTGCTTTTGAATGTGGAAGACAGCTGTTTCTCTCTGATCACTTTGCTTTCTTTTGCATTTGATTGAAGGGGAGATCTACTTCTGAACTTCTTCCCCTCCAACATCTCTGTCAGAGTATAAGTTTGGGGTTGGGAACTTGATAGTGTAGGCACTCCTGTACAAACCCTTTGGGAAAGATTCCTACTCCCCAGTACTGAGTAGGGCAGGGACATCTGCTTAAATAGCTGTTTGTCATGTTTTATCTTTCTGCTCTGGACCTATAAGACCTGGAGTTGAATATTTGTTTGAAGTCGGGGGGGAGTGGGGGGTGGGGGGTGGGGGAAGGCTTTTAGACAGCATTTTGAATGCCTGTGTGGCCTGTGATGGTCATAGAGCTTTATATAAACAACTAAAAACCACTTGCATATTCAGAAACTTAGTTCTTCATGGCTTTCTCCACAGTGACTTAGTAAGAACAATTATTTGTAAGGGAAGGTGTATTGCCAAGCAACTTGTCCTATAAATTAACTTCCTGTTTTTTCTCTTCCAGAATCTATTAGAAATACTGTTTCTAATTTGTTACTACTGGAACAAATACTTAAAGAACTAATTTTGTGCTTTATTAACTGGAACCATTGCAGTGTGTCAGGCCAGGTAAGAGGGTAAACAAAAGTGTTTGAAAGGAAAACACCTGGTGAAAGTTTTTCTTTAAAATGCTGTCTTTGCCATCTTTCAATTCCAGTAGTTCATGGAAACTTTTATGTTCTTTGCTACTCACTGAGTAAGTAGGACTACTGAAATTGTGTAAAGCCTGCAAAAAATACAACTTTTGATGCTTTTATCTGAGCTGCACTACTAGCAAAATTCTGACACTTTCTTTTTTGTCTAATTTTGTCTTAAATCCTACAGATTATGCCGCTGCTGACCAGTGTCTAATATTTATCATTTTCGAGAATATGTTTTGGGATGTGTAAAAACAGATGACACATCAAAATTCTTCAGTGAACCTGCTTTATAAGAAGGATAGAAACCTCACTTAGAAATAAAACGTTGTAAGCAACAAGAATAAATGAGTGGTGCTTTCAAATCCCTATGGGGAAGAAGAAAACTTTTCATCTGACTGAATGTCAAATGATGGCTTGGTTTCTTGGAGAGAGTAAAGCTGGCTAAGACAGTTGGGGTTTTTTTTGTTTAGTTGAGTTTTTTACATGTTGGCTCCATCATTTAGGAAGACTGCTTTCTTTTGTATTTTTTGATGTATGAAGAGAATCCTCTAGATAAATTTACAACTTCTTAGTTAAATTTTTTTATAAAGTTTGATACAGAAGATTGAAAGAGAATATTACAAAAATATGTTTGAGCAATCAATGCCATAATATCAAATGTTTATTTTAACAGTTAATTTTAATCAGAATAATGATGCAAGTTAAACCTCATTAGAAAGTCATATAATTTGTTCTGATTTTAAATCTCTTGTGTGGTATAATCTCTATCTTCTATATTTAACGTGGGTATCAGTTGCTTACCTGGTCTGAAACACTGAAATGTTTTCAGTTAATGAAGCACACAAATGTTACTAATTTTTTTCAGTTAATAAAATTTTAGCTTTTATTAATTGATCCATCTTCTTCATAGTATCTGCAGAGTTAAAAGCATCTGATGTTTGAACCAATAAATTTTTAGTTGGCTGAATTGAACACCTAATAATATCTCTAATCTAGTGAATTTTACAGGTGTTGGTCACTAAAGTTATCCTTGATCAGGCAGGAGGTAGTTATTAAAATTGCTGTGCAATGAATTTTAAGAGTTTGGGAGCCTAAATACTTACACTTATTACTGGGAATCTTGGGTCATCTGTCCATACTTCTGGTCAGTAAAAAAATATTGACTTAGGGTTTCTTATCTCTTCATGCAAGCATACCTACGGACTACACCAGGCTGATAAGCCTTGAGACACTAGTATGTTCTCGTCTCTACAGCACTGTCTGTCTCCTGTTTCTGTCCCTCCATTTTCTCAACTTCAGATAAAAATGAACTGACAGTTGGCAAGGCTACTTAAACCTTGTCTTGAAGTAGCATGGAAATGAGACTAGAAGGAAGCAGAGTGCGAAATGTGGTAACACTGTTATAAAAGGTGGTTTGACTCATGTAATTTTGTACTGAGCCTTGTATTTCTTTTTCTGCAGCTTTTGTTTTTCTGATAATTCAATAACTAAAGCAAAGGGTTTGTGGTTGATTGGTTTGGTTTTGTTTTTGTTTGTTTTTTTTAAGGGAAATGGAATTAAAAATTTTCCCAGGTTAAAACTTTCTCTGCAGTATTTGCCACAAATAGTGTTTAAGAAAAGGTTTGTTCTTAAAAACAGATAAACTGACAACAAAACAATTCTGCATAATTTTCTAGCTGAGTACATTGCACAGTACATAGTAAACAGGATGAAAGGTCAAGTTTTGGAATTATTTAGATGACCAATACCTAGTATTATGGTTAAAGTGTCTTCTGTTTAAATATAAATTAGATGAAATGGTATCCTTTAGGCCATCTCACTGCCAGTAGGGGTTACACTTACAATCCCCTCCCCCATTGTTCTTTATGCCTTTTTCAAGGACCTCCACTCCAAATTTCATACATGGAACACTTGCATTTTGCTTCACTTTAAAAGTACACAAAGTTGTTACAGACATCATGAAAAATCTGAACCTTTTCCTGAAATGCTCCTTATTCTTGTATCCTAAGCTAAATACAAAAGAGATTTTGCAATATGCTCCAGAATAGAGCTTGCTCTGTTGTGGTTTTTGCTCAACTTTAGGTGAGAGTGCCAAACCTGTCTAACAAGAAATTCGGGATTTCTGTTGCCTCCTGACTGCTCGCTTTGTGGTTTAAAACAACAAAAAGCACTATCAAATTCAGCAGTCAATTCAAATGCGAATGCTTTATCCTCTTCCTTATAATCTTTTGTTTGGGTGCCTGCTGCTTCAAAACATTTTTGAGCTCAAATATGTAAGTTATGTGGAAATCTTGCATTTTTTTAGATGGAAAAGAACTATGTGAAGTGAGACGTAAGTAGAAAAAAATCTGTTGATGAAAGCAGTGATGCCCTATTAGCTTGTAACTGGGGTTGGTTGTGTTTCACAGCTCTCAGTGGTTTGAGCTTGGGCTGCCGGAGAGACTGCATCAGGCTGAAGAGTTGGAATTATTAGCATCCTGCTTTTAAAAAGGAGGGGGAGAGAGTCTTTTGCAGTTGTTGGTTTTTCTTTGACTTTCAGTGATGCTATTTGTAAGTCATTAAAGCAGGCAGAAACTTCTCAAGCTCTTAATGAGGGTTGAAGGTACCATCATTTTAGACAGGTATTGCAGTCAACATTAATTTGTACAAGAACTCTTGTGTTTCGGTTATTTTATTACTTTGTTTAAAAATTGGCTTGTGCAATTGGAAATAGGGTTTCCAAATAAATTATGGTTAACTTAAGGTTTTTATTTAATTTTTCGAGGAGGTGATGAAATTAATCTGGAGTTGGTTCAGAGCCTGTGACTCTTGCACAATTTCACCAGGCCTGGTATATAGGAGATTATGTAGCTGGCAGAGTGAATCTGTTAAGAGCAAACATATTTTTTCACTTGTTTGAAGATGGGATAAACACTTCCAGGAAAAATGGGAGTAGGATTTGCTCACTGGCTCTGGTATTGCTATCTAGTTTCTTTGCAGTAGTAGAGACCTAAATTGTAACGAAGGGGGGTGAATACACTTTGGATTTGATTTAGCTGCTGGATTCAACAGGTGTCTCTTACAGCTGTAGTGGGAATGGTCAAAAGCAGATCTTATGGGGAAGTTTTTTGTTTTGGTTTAGTTTTTTCCCCCCATCCAAATTTGACATGGGTATGGCAACCACAACAAGAAATAGGATGCAATGCAGATAAAGCTGTAGTTGGCAGCTCTTAATTTGTTTTGAGCAGAGACAAATATTTAAAATCTTCTCATCGGTTTATTTTCCTTGAGTTGAAGTAATTTGCTTTTTACTAGTTGAAAAGCCTGTCTACAATATTAATTTGAAAAAAAAATAGGGACTTACTTATATCAGAAAAACTGTCTCCAATTCTTGTCTCTTCAGTTCTTCTTTTCTTCTGCTCTTTGATCTTTTCCTTCTCTTTTCCTTTTAATTTTATTTATGTATATGTGTCCTTATCATCCACCCTACTCTTTTCACTGTTATTCTGCTTGCTTCTAGCACTGGTAGCTCAAGTAGTGTTAGACATGATCTTCCTCAGTTGGACTGCATGCCAGATTTTCCTAAGGGGAATGTAAATAACTGTGAGGTCAGTTCAGTATCAAATGCCTGCAGCCTGAAATGAACCCTGTAGGATCTTCTGCTATTCAGTCAAAATTAGGACCTGCTCAGGATACGGTGCTAAATATTGAAAAGTCAAGACTTTAAATTATATGTTATGCTTTACAGATTATTTTTTTTTTTTTTACTTAAGCTTGCTTTTTTTCCCTAAACTAAAAGCAACTGAATGAGCACTAGGGGCAGCTCAGTATACTTGTGGTAGTTAACAGATAGGTTTAAAAACTTCTCCATGTATACTGATGGGTTACTCGATATATTTCTTTAAAGTTGTAAGCCAGAGGAAGAGGTGTATGTATGTGCATGCTTACATGCGATGTATCTAAAATGGTGATACTTAAGCATTGAACTTATGTGCTTTTGATAGCAACTAAAATCTTCAGCACATTTATTCTTCCATGTTTCCCCCACCTCCTTCCCTCCTCCCTTTCTGCCTGAGAACGAATGGTGGCAAGAGAGGACTGTGGTAAATTCATGTGGCAGAGCAAAACCAAATTGCTTTTTGTGACTTTCTCCTGTACTTCATACAAACCTGCTAGTCATTCTTTTGGGGGAGAAATGCTCAGTGTGTGTCCTTTAGATCAGTGATGCCTTTTAATTGGCCATATGGTAGTTTGAATTACTTGCATCTACATGCTGCTAAGGACTTGACGCAGCAATTCTAGTTTAACATGGAGTGAAATTATAGATTTAACAATTGGATGTGAGGGGGTTTTTTTGCGTTGTAGTGCTGTCACTAGATTGGCCTTGTTTAGGCATATTTGTCTTTTGAACTGTTGTCTATTAGTTTTGGCAAAGGAATCCATCTAACTGATGAAACTAGAAGAAAATAAACTCCAAATGTTAATGGACAAGTCAGGGGTTGAGTTGTTCTTTGGTGTATTCTGTTGGCCACACCATGAGAAGACCAATTCATTCTCTGTTTTATCTCCAGGTGTCTAAGATGTTGTGATAATGCCACTGTGAAATGACAACAGAAAAATATGACTTGTGGTTGGGGGATTTTTGCTTTGTTTTTATCAAAACTGTTTTATTTTTGTGAGGAGATAGTGTTGCGGTCACTAGATGAGTCAAACTGCCTTACAGTGCTTTTGTAATGTTCCTAGTAAAGTTTTACCAACACACCTGTAGTTTTGTGTGGGAGGCTTTCGTGATACTCAGATGAAGAAATATGTGGTTATTGAATGCTACACTTCGATTTTCTTTGTGGATTAAAGTGGATGCTGAAAATAATTGTTAGAGGTATTGATGAAAAAGTACAGTGCTGAACTGAGAATAAAACAGATTTTAAAATAGAAAGCATTTGTAGCTGTCTTGTAAGTAAAGTAATGTTAAGTTCAAATTAATACATGATGAAATGCCAGATTCTTGAGCAAGGATAAATGTGTTAAGGAGTATAAAGCCATCTTTGAAGAATGGTACTCAAATACATTTCTTGAATGGTTTTAATACGTAGTTTTGTGCTGTTGAACAGCATTTTTTACTATACTTGAAATCATTTATTTGGAGATCAGCTCTACATACCATTTCTCTTTAAAAATGAAAAGCGAAAGCACCTGTGTGCTGGTAGGACAATGCTTAAAATAGTCGAGTAAAAAATCAGGTAAATGGCTGTGTAGTAGTAGGATCAGCTAATCTACACAAGTTCTGTGCTTTCTTTCAAAATAAAATAAAAAGCTAATTTTGTCACTTAATCAAAAGAATGTGGGTTTTCTGTTGTTGTTTATGAAATGATATAATAGTAATTTCTAATTTCCAGTTAAAAATTATGGGAATTCCATCAGCAGGATTACAAGAAGTCTGGTATGTGACTAGCTGCATAGGATTTGTGAGGTTTGTTTGGTCTTGTTGTTTTACGATGCTTTGCAACAGTGCTGCTGAATTTCTAGAGCCTTAAATTCAGGGAATAAGGATGGTGTAAATGCTAATACATGCATAACTTCACCATATGGACTGACTCTGTTTTGGCTTCTGGACCTGCCTGAGTGAATGACATGTCTGTTCAACTCATCATTGCATCAGTGCTTTTCTTGGTCGAATTCTGTAACCCAGGACTTATTTCAGGAAAGATCCAATACTGTTGGCTGACAAGTCTACAAGGGAATGTACGGTTTTGGTTTGTTTTTTTGTTTGTTTGTTCTCTATGAAATAGAATATTGGTCTTTTTTAGAAGCTTCTTTGAAGTATTTAATGAGTCTTCCTCATGAAGTGTGATGATTTAACGTAGTTCCCTGTGCATCATTAAAACTTGAAAAAAGTGCTAATATTTATTTTTCATTTCAGTGGGAAAGGATTCAGGTCTATTCTCTCAAATATGGTTGCATTTGCCGTCTTTTTGTAGAGCTACCTTTCCA
This sequence comes from Phalacrocorax aristotelis, assembly GCF_949628215.1. NCBI lineage: Eukaryota > Metazoa > Chordata > Aves > Suliformes > Phalacrocoracidae > Phalacrocorax > Phalacrocorax aristotelis. The sequence continues at coordinate 147,081,774 of NC_134276.1, read as the reverse complement.
TTAAAACACCGTTTCTTACCATTGCTGAATGAAAAATAGCTGTTCAAGGGCTCTTAGGGCAACTGTAGTTTCCTCCACATCTGAACTGTGTGTCCATTAAGTGTACCCTGGGACTGACATTAGACATTGGAGTGTAGCCACTGTCGGCTTTTATATCTGTATTTAAGTGATTCGGCTATATCCCCTGTTATGTAGATTAAATATTACTCTTCCTAGTCAGTGAAGATGGATTCCTGGAGTTCTGAAAAGGAGGTCTCTTGCAATACCGAGAAGAGGACGGCTGCAACACCTGTATTCCAAGTGCACTTACAAGTTGCATCTGTTTGGTTTTGTCATCTTAAGTAATTTAATCCAAAGTCAGAGGAATTTGTTAGCATCATTAAAAATATGTGGAGCTTATTGGTAAATTCTCTTTCTTTGTATACAGTTTTTTTATAACAAATGAGTAAAACTAATTTTTTTTTAAATGGGGAGGGAATATTAAACTGAAAACAGCTAATTGTTTCAAATCCTGATCACACTGTAGACTGTAAAATGTTGTATCTGAGCAACTACTGGAGTATCATCATGTGAAAATTAAAGTTACAGGAAATTATATTGCTGTGGAAGAATTAGTTTGCTTTATTCCCACAGGCACTAATTATCATTGTTCTAAACAGAAACATGTACTTTTCTGCAAAGAATCCTTGTAAGGAAAACATAATCAAGAGCCACTAAACTCTCTGGTCTTATTTTTCGAGATAAATTGTGCGAATTCATTGGTTGCATTCCAAGTTATGTATTGAAATGGTAAAAAAAACCAGTTGCTTGACTTAATTTCATATAATTGTACATACTTAGCACCCAGCACTCAAAAGAGATGGGAAGGGAAAAGAATCTAATTTCATAATACATTTCCATAACTTAGCAACTTGGGTTTCATCTATGTGTCTAAATACTTGATTTTTTTTTTTAATTTGCATCCAAAGCCACTTTTCTTGTTTCTTCATTTTCCAAAGAAACTCAGCTTTTCATGCTTTTAGACCATGTTTTACACTGCACAAAATATCATGGAAATGCTCGTTCTAGAGTTCTCTGGTGATACCGCTTTGAACTATTTCTTTATATGTTCAGATCTTTCTTCTTTGGTGTTCTGATAGCTCTTTGGGCCACCAGAAATTATATAAGACCATTATTAGTCTGTAAGCTATACGTAGATATTTAATAAATTAATATATATTTACTTGCTCAAGGTGTAATAAAGAAGAATATATATATTGTGTGTGGAACAATCTTTGAAGCTGTGATTTTATTTTCAGTAATTAGCTGTACTCGTCTTCCAGTGTTACTACTTTATGCTATTATGATTCACCTGGTAGTGTAGTAATTGTCAGGAAAATAATTTGGGAAAAACTGACTCACAGAAAGCTGAGGAGTCCCAAAGAAGATAATGGTATTGAGATATTAGGTGATGTGCATAAGTAACTGTAAGCAACCTTTTGAGTGGTAGAAATATTGTGTGAATTACACCAGTAAATAGGCAGGGAGCTCAGCGAAGAGAGACAGCATGTTTGTGAATGCGTACGCTTCTTTAGAATAAAAACTTTCCGGGGGGGGCGGGCGGGGAATCTATAAGGAAGATTGCTTTGTGCCTTCTACAAATACTTGGGAATAGGATTGGCATATAGTCCCAGCAGCTGTTGAGAGTGTGATTAATATCCTACATGAAGTTACGCCAGGAATTTACATACAATTACTCTTCTCTAGAGCTTAAAGGAAACAGCTCCATTTTCAAGACATGACCTGTCTGGGCAGTAGATGAACTGAATGGTGTGAATTCATCAAAAGTTTATGTATCTTTATAACCTGTTTTGAGGCAGCTGGAGTGGTTGATGTTAAATATTTCACATGGCTCAGCTCTCCCTTTCGAAGAATTTTTTTTATCTAACCAAAGCTAACCATCTGCTTGTAGGAGATATTTTTTGCTACAAAAACAGATTAAAGGTTTTCATTGTGGTACAAGATTAATAGGTGGAAGAATATGAAGTTAGAGGCCAATTAAAATACTTTCTTGTTTACTCCGTATAAGTAGTTCAGCATTAAAAAAAAATGAGGTCTGTAATGACATTCTATAGAGAACTTATTTTAGTGAATGTTTTTTCCTCTTTATATACTTGTTAATTATGACTACTTAATTGACTTTCTCTTTTTTTTTTTTTTGTATTTGCCTGGGGAGAGGGACTTTCCCAAAGGAAAATAATAACCAAGAAAAGCACATCTGTGTAGTGTTAATACTGGTTCAAGAGTTGTTTTAGCTGATTTGCAATGTTCATTTTTTAGGTAGTGATTTGAAAATTGAAATATCTTTCTTTGCAGATTCTACCACTCGTTTCTGCAAGAAAAAAAAAGTGTAATAATCTGCTTCTTAGTTAAGGTAACTAGGAAGAAAATTGCCCTCTCTCTCTAAATGTGCCATGTTGAATACTGAATTCAGCAGTAACATGCAGTACAGAGGAGAGTATAAGCTCCATGTTCTTTCAGAATGTCTCTCAAAGTTTTCCATATAAATCCCAATACTTGTAAATAGTAGTACAGACTTTGTGAAGTGGGCACTAAAGTTAAGATATGAGTCTTGTTTCCCTAAAGAAGTTAAATAATAGCATTTTTCTTGTTCCCTGATGTGATTTGGACATCTGTACAGGCAATCTGCTCATGATAGATGCTATTTTATCACTTTGGTCTATAGAGTCACCGGCTCCTAAATTTTAGTGATGTCTTTCTAAAGCTAAGTTTTTTGGGTTTTGTGGGGTGTTCTTTTTCTTCTTTATATCTCCTTTTGAGCCAATATCTTCACTGAATCTTTTATTTCCCCATTGTTAAATAAGCTTAGAGCAAATGTCTGTTAAATATTCTTGCAGTTTTATCAAGGAAGCTCTTACATGTATTTAAAAAAACATGTTGCATGCAACTATATCAACTTGTTGTCTTACTAGTATTGCCAGAAAGTGGTGGGAACTTAGCAATAGATGATCAGCATTCACAATGCCGTGGCAGGCGAATGGAAATAGAGCATCTACACATAACTAGCATTTTGTTGTCATCTGCTGTATGACCAGCGCTGCCCAAACATGTGCAATGATAGTTTGTTTATTGGAGCCAAGCAGAGGTTGTTTCTACTTTTTAACATTTGCCACAATCTCCTGGCAGTGCTGAGAATCCTAAGCCTTTCAGGAAGGTGTTTGTTTAAATAATTTCATTTGGAAAGCAAAAAGGAGATACTTCTTGATTCTTAGGTGTCCCTTTTTTTTGTCATGATGCCACTGCTTTTGACTGACCTTTTCATGCAAAGATTTCTAGCTCTTTTTAACAAGATTTCCTATCTGAAAGGGAGCACTACTCTCTAAAATTTGACATCTTCATGATGTTAGGTCTATGAATTGACAGAATTGTGTGCCCTTAGGGTATAAAAACATATAATCTATTGATATCCAGATTATGTTTTATCACGTTCATTTAGGAAAAAAATGGAAGTTGTGGCCTTGATCCACAGTGTAGAGAAAACAAACTTCTTAAAATCAGACTCCAGTTGAAAAAGTCATGTGACTGTAAAGGCTTGACATCTGAAATGATATTGTTCCAGTTAAGTGTGTCTGGAAACATGAGTGTAGTTTTATGCTAAAGTAGTACTGGTTTAACAGGAAAATTATATAATAGAAGTAGAGAGGTTTGACAAGGGTGAGCAAGAATATAAGCTCTTCATTTGAAGAATGCTTACAATACTTCACTGAGGGCTGATGCAGAGAGTGTAAATCTATAAAATCATAAATGGTAGAAAGAAGACTAGAGAACACAGATGCTGTATATTCCAATGAAGGAACTAGCAGGAGGACTTACAAATCAAGAGTTGACCCTTGTGGCTAATGTTGAAAAGGTCTGAAAGAAACACATATGTAATTAAAGTAATTGACTGAAAACATATAGAAAGTATAGCTCGGGATGCTGCAGGCTGTAAGTCTGCGTTGATGAAAGAAGAGTATGTGGTCACCTCTTTCATTTAATACCCCACTTCTGAGGCTTATAATTGACAAAGCAAGGTATTGCTGTGTCTCTCTCCTGTTCTTATGGGCTCTCCAAGATGTTTGCTACTCATCACGGCTGGGAACAGGGAACTGTATTACGTGGACTTCTGATCTGACCTAGTTCAGCTGCACTTAAGAGCAACACTAATTACCAAGTCATAAATATTCATTTACTAGTAGTAAATGAAAGGAATGTTGTTTTAATTATGGTTATGCAGATTCTTAGGAATGGTCTTGCGGAGTATCTCTGACTGGTATCTTATCACAAAGCTTTGATGGATGCTGTGTGTGCACAAAACGTTACTGTATACTTAATACTTTCCCTATAGTAATGTATTGGTCTGAACTTGTTTTGAAAATAAGACAATGCTACTGATCTTCCTACTTAAGCTTTACTACACACAGAGATTTAATGAGAAGATCCTAAAACTTATGAAATCATTATGTACTGTCTGCTAGTTGAGTATTGATTTAGACTGATGTAACTGACTTAACTTTTTGCACAAAGAGGGTTGTGTAAGCGAGATGGTACCTGGCAAAGAGATTTTAAAGTGGAATTGTTATTCAGATTGTAAATGGAATTGAAGCGTTAAACTTGTTCCTGCTTTCAGAAATCGTATGAGATCACTTAAGAGATAGAGATTAATTTAGATGGTACAAGCGTAGGGAGAGTAGAATGAGATATTTTCAGTGGTCTAAATGACAGATTAATTACTTATTTGCAAAAACTAAAAACAATATATTCTCCTCTTTTCTCCCTTTCATCCCAAAAGACACGGCTGTTCTATCTAAGTACATGGGCATTTGAAGAATGATTTTTCTTCAACTCTAAATAAGTACTTGGATTATTAGGAAATAACTATCCATTTTATATTACTCTCAAGAAATAAATTCTTTGGAAAATATAACAAGTGGATTACAAATGTAGTAGAGCTTTAATCGTAGTTAATACAACTTTTTTCTCTAAAGTTACAGATTTGATTTTTTTTTCCTGTTGGTGAAACTGTAGGAATTTATTTGAGCAGTGAATCTGGAAGCTTTCTTACGTACAGATCTCAATGTTGGCCAACTCTGAAAATCAAATATTGGTTTCCTGCATGCAGTCCATAATTGATGTCACAACTTAGAGTTGCAAAGTAACAGGCATATTCATAAAATCTAAAAGACGATGACTTACCTTGCTATTGCTAATACTAAATCACTGTAGGTTGTATATAAAAAACTCCAAAAGGCTTTGGAGTACAAGAACTCTCTACTAGAAGACTCTGTGAAAAGTTTAGTTTTTTGGAATTGGTATTATCTTGTGTTGTTAAAGAAAAGAGAAAGCTTGTGGTGTTGTTCCTTCTCAGATATTTTGAAGAATGGAAATACAGACTTCCTGGTTGACAAAAATGACATTTTTTGCTGTTAAAGTACATTTGTGGGAACAGACGTGTAAACTGTCTCAATAGATAGGCATAAATTCCTACATTTGCTGGATGTGCCTCTGGAATATCTTTAAAAATATAAAGAGAATGCTACAAAGAGAATTTATCTGGTAAAGGCTGCTTAGTGTAACACCACCTGGATTCCTAGTCTAGGATTCATTTGCATTATTTCTTGTTTGGGTTGGGAGGAACAAGATTAGGAACAAGTATATAATAATACTAGAAACCTGTGTTCTCATTTTATCTAGTAAACAAATAAAAGATAACTGAGTAAAAAGAATATAAAATTTGTTCCTTTAAGCTACACCAGGAATTAGGTTGTGAAGCGTTCTACCAATGTTGCCTAAATTTAATCTTACCGGGAATTCAGCCAAGCTTTTTAAAGGCATTTGATTTTATTTTTTTTTTTTTGCATGGCTTATCCATTTCTGAAGAGAGAATGAGAAAAAAACCCAAAACTAAAGGATAACTGAGTGAGTTCCCAAATGTTGATAAAAGTCTTGCCATGCTTTCCCAATTTCAGGGTCTTCAAATTGGACTGTGTTGTGACTACCACTTTACCCAAAAAGACATCAGTTTAAATCATGAAAAACAATAGAAGAAATGTTTGGCAGAGAAGTCAGCAACTAATGTCTTGGTAGTGTCTTCAGCTTTTTAAGCTAGGTTGCTAACAGCAAAAGCATGAGCAGAAATTTTTTTTTTGGGGGGGAGGGGAAACAAACCAAACCTTCAGTCCTCCAAAAGTAAGTCTAAATGGCAAATGGACTCCACTTTAGAGAGACTTCATCTTTCTATGCAATTACTTTAAAACTCTTCTTTATAAAGTAATAGCACTTGAAAAATATTTTTACCTGAGAATAGGATCTCTTTTCTTTACAGGTTAATTAGCTCTTGTAATTTCTTACACCTACCTTTTAATTCATGTGATGGCACTTCCACATCAAAAATGATAAATTATTAGAGTGCAGCTACATTTGTTTCTAGTTTTGATTCCCTACAAAAAGCTCTTTAAGACCTACTTCTTGCAAAACTCTTTTTAATAGGTGAAGGAATCGGAATACTTATAGGTAAGGTTAGGAAGTGTCGATTAGGTGAGAGGACAGTGCAGTGTATTCAGAACTGGCTGAACAACTGTTCTCAGAGGGTTGTGATCAACTGCACGGAGACTGATTGGAGGCCTTTAACTAGTGGTGTTCCCCAGGGGTCTGTGCTGGGGCCAGTCCTGTTCAACATACTCATCAGTGACCTGGATAAAGGGACAGAGTGTACCCTCAGCAAGTTTGCTTCGAGGGTTGATACACCAGAAGGCTGTGCTGCCATTCAGCAAGACCTGGACAGGCTGGAGAGCTGGGCCGAGGGGAAGCTCATGAAATTCAACAAGAGCAAGCGCACAGTCCTGCACCTGGGGAGGAACAAGCCCATGCACCAGTACAGGTTGGGGGTTGACCTACTAGAAAGCAGCTCTCTTAAGGGAGGACCTTGGAGTGCTGGTGGACAGCAAGCTGACCATGAGCCAGCAATGTGCCCTTGTGGCCAAGAAGGCCAATAGTATCCTGGATTGCATAAAAAGGAGTGTGGCCAGCAGGTCGAGGGAGGTTATCGTCCCCCTCCACTCCACCCTAATGATGCCACATTTGGAGTACTGTGTCCAGTTCTGGGCTCTCCAGTTCAAGAAAGACAGGGAGCTACTGGAAAGTGGTTCAAGCCAGGGGGGTTGAATGAGGTGACCTCCAGAGGTCTCTTCCAACCCTTATCATTCTGTGATTCTATAATACAGGAAATAACACATGGAGTTATCTTAGAAGTTATGTCAAAGGCTGCCACACTAGCGTTTGCTCTCTGCCACTGTTTGATGTATACTTTCTGAGTAGGCTTGAAGCAATGGTGAATTGAGGCTGCTTTAAGTGCTGACAGTATATAGTATGTAAACAAAAAAAAACCCAGACAAGTGAATTCTGTAACAAAAATTTCCGTGCGTGGAATTTTCAGTGGGAGTTACCATTTGTAATCGTAACCATTTTAAGAGAGTGGGATTGCTGTGCAAAACAATTGCTTCATGCTTTGCACATTCTCTCTGAAGCACTCATGAAACCAGTTATTCTTTCACAACTGTGGTCAAAGAATTGTATAGTATGGATGTAGGTTTGTGAAAGTCCAAAGCTAACGGCTCACTCCAAGGAAAAAGGTGGGGACTTCTTGTTTGTTTGTTGTTTTTTGGTTGGGTTTGTTTCTTTTCTGTAGTGTACCTTTGGAACACTTTCCCAGGGTAAGTTCATCTTAGCTTAAATTGATTTGAAACCCTCTAGAATCAGTCCCCCAGGTTCCTTTCCCTCTAGTCATGTAGTCCTTCCTCTTAAGATGGCTTTAGGAATCATGCAGTGGTATGGCGAGTCAAACCAAACTGAAAATTTGTCTGTTGTAGGAATAGTTTTCAGTCAGATCTGTGAGCTGACTTGAACCTGTATTGCTTTCAAGAAGTGCTTCTGCAAATACCAGTTTATCAGTCAGTAGCAGCTATTTAGAGAAAAGACTTACGTTGGCACAGCTCCATCTGTCGTAAGAGGGTTTTTTAATTCTAAGATGTGTCTCACTAAACAGCATGCTGCATGGTACTGCTATATGGGGAAGAATCCACTGTGTAGATTTGCTTAGGTTTTTTTATGCAGCGTTCTTATGTGCATACCTAAGTAATGCCAGCTCAGTATTTCCCTGCAACTCACTCGTGTTTCTATTTATACTTTGTTTTCTTTGATTAACTAAAACAGTTAAGTAGTTGCTATTTTTACCATAGAAGGCATATTAAAATAGGGATGTGAAAATATTCTTTGAAGTCTGCTTTTACGGCTGCCTCCAAAACCAGCAGAAGGTTTAGAATCTAGCAAAACTGATAATACCGTTTATTGAATTGAACAACTTGTCTGTTCAAAGAAATTGTAAAAAGAATGCTGTAGAATATATCTGAAATGGTAGATGAGTAGAGTTAAAATGTAAGTGTACTAACAGGAATTTATTAGAATACTAGAATTAACCATTCTGATTTAGCAGTGTGTGTTGAGATCTTTAATAACTAGAACTATTTGAGATGAGTTTAAAACCTTTGATTACACTTGTAGGTAGAAGTTTAAACTCTTAAGAAATTTTAAAAGTGATTTTGAGGATGGGGGAAGGCTACTTCCCCTTAATGTTTTTTCCTGTCATGTATGTGTGTGTGTCTGTGCACATGTGTGTATACATATGAAACTAGGGTTGAGATTTGTATAGTTTTCTACTAGTTTCTGCATTAAAATTTCAGGCCCTCTCTTAGCTTTCTAGAGGACTGTTGAAGTGGACCTAAGAAAATGAATGCCAAGATGACTGAGCAGGTAAAGATTTTTTCCAATCTCCAGGTGAATAATTTAATCACCAATTCTGATGAATAACTATAAGAAAAAGTAGAGGTATATTTAGATAAAATGATTCATGTTCGAGATCTCCAAAATTCTAGCCAAACTAGAAAAGAATTGACTTGACATTGCTAACGTTTCTGTGGTAAACAGGGAATGAACATAGAATACAGGACGGAGAGGGAAACACCAAATATAAAACAATAGCCAAGGTAAACACTCCTTTTGCCACAAATTCCTGGATGAATGTGAATCCTTAGGTTGTCTTTGTGCTCTCTACTATCATTAATTTAAAGGAAAAAACAAAAAACCAAACCAAAAAAGTTTACTTGAGAAGTGCAAGCCATTCATCACATATATAAAATAAAGGAAAAGACCATTCATTTATCTGACTTTTTTGTAAACACTTTTTTCTCTACAGATTTTGATATGTCTATTGGTTTTAAAGGCAGAGAACATGCAGTGTATTTGCTTTACCTGTTATCACAGCATAACATTAAAAACATGGACCTATATGCCTGGAAATAGAGGACGTATTTCTGACTGAATACCAGGAGTTTTGTCAATTTTGGCAAGATGACTTAAGGAAACAGTTCTGCCTCGAAAAACAGTCAGAGACAGGTTTCAGTACAGAAGCTCTATGATAGGGAATAGACAGCTGCTGCTGCTGTTAACTTTTTCAGTGCTATTTAACATAGCAATATCATTTTGTCAGCAATGATAGGGGCTTTTGCCAGCTCTTGATAAGAAAATGTAAATATTCTTGAAGTGCATAATCTGTGGCTTACCTCATCTCAATTCTTGTCTGGAGAGGCCATGGGGTCTCTGTCTTTGAAGTTTGTCAAAACTGGACTGCACAAGGCTCTAATTAACCTGAACTAGGTTTGAAGCTGGCCCTGCTTGGAGCAGGGGTTGGACTAAATGAGCTCCAGAGGTACTTTCCAGCCTAAATCACTGGGTGATTTTTGTGAGTGAAACAGTGGATCTTCATAAGAAGATAATATTGTAGTAGCTTTTTCTCCATGGGCATCAGCTTGTAGCTGAAATGTGAAAGGAGGAGTACTAAGCAAAAATGTAACTGCGTACACAGACTACTTCTCTGAGAAGTGCTTAATACCAGGTTGATTGGAGATTGGTCTTTTGCTGCTTCTGTGTTTACCAGTACAGTGTAGTTTATAGGGGGTTGTAAATGTCTCTGAAATCACACAGTTCTTTCATTAAAGATGCAAACTGGGCATCTTCATGGATCTCAGTGCCAAGGAGAGGTAAATTTTTTTCAGTTTAGTCCTCCTGAGCTAAAAAATCAAGACAGACTTTGAATGTAGAAATTAAAAGTTTTGTCTGGGTGTACCTGAGAGGGAACCAAAGCATAAAGTGATGTGGTTGACTCAAACTTAGTTCAGAACAGACTGACGTGATGCAGTCCAGTTTGGTGTGAATGCTGTAAGCAAGCACCATCCTGAGGCTTCTAGTAAAAAGCTGTAGTATGAGTTGCCTTAAGTACTGGATTTTTGTGTGATGTTAAGAGAATACTTAAAATGCATTTTGGGGGAGAAGACCCCTCCATATCTGAGTCAATATGATGAAAGGTCAATGAGTAATAGTTGAAACATAGATTAAAAGTTGATGAGATGTGTAAAGGCACCAACTTGCCCTGAATGTGGTGAGCTGAGGAGGAGAATTTATGGTGCTATGGTGCATTTATCTTTGTGTAGTATTTTTAGTGTTTCTAATATGTTCATAGGGGTTTTTTTTGTTTGGGGTTTTTCTTTTTTGAAGGCAAGGATTATTTTTACTTCATACTAGTTTGTATAGTTTGTTTGGAATCCTTAAATTCTATAGTAATAAAAATTATCGCCATACAATCTTGAATTTGGAACTCTGGAACTTCTAAACTTCTAACAACGTTGTTGAAAACAGTTGTAATGATCAAGCTTTTAGGACCCAAACTGTCTAGGACAAGGCATTTTTCCTGGTCTTGTGCTTTAACTGAGGAATAAATATTATATATATAATAAATATAATATATAATATATAATATATAGTATAATAATATAAATATTATATTTAACTCAGGAATAAATATAATAGCAGAGGGAGCTTGATAATGGTAGCATCTTTAAATGCATCGTTTAAAAACAACAACAGCCAAACAAAAAAATCCAATGCTTTGCTGACCTTCCTGAGAGCACTTTGTGGTGCACTTGAAAATAGAAACATAAAGTGAAGCTGCAGAGCAGTATTGACAGTTGCCTCATTTCTAGTTTGGTCTTGTAAACTGTTAGATGTTACAAGAGATGCATGGGCAGGAAAATCTCTTTTGCTTTTTAAACATTTTCAATACCATGGATTATGTAGTGTTTCTCAGTTTGGTTCATATAGTTGGGGTTTTTTTTATGTAAATGTATAGCAGAAGAACTTAAATGTTAAAATTTGTGATTTTATGCAATTTTTAAAAACTTTTAATCTATTTTCATGCTTTTATATGTGCATACATTGTCCATGAAGCATTTGATACTAAATCATTTGAAATGGAATTGGCGGTGGATTGAGTGTGACAGCTTTTCTGGATGTTACAGAAGCACATTGGTGTTACCAGCCAAAATGAGGTTTGCTTTGTGGTGTGTGTGGTTTTTTGGTTTGGTTTGGGTTTGGTGGTGCTTTGTTTTATTATCATTATTTGTTTTTGTGTGTGGTGTGTTTTTGGTGTTTTTTTGGTTGTGTTGTGTTTTTTTTTTTTTCCCTTAATTCAATAGTAGTCGAATATTTGCTTACAGCCATAAGCATAGATGTTTCTAGTTTATGTGCGATGTATTCTCTAAAATGTCATTCTATTACATGAATGTGGAAGGCAGATTCAAGGAATGATAAACTGTGCTGTATTCCTTTTTTAAACTTAGGTAGCTAGTAATACAGCTAGGTTTGAGAGTCTCAACACTACAATATATGTGAAATAACTTGCATTAAACAGCGCTAAATGAGTAATGCTCCAAGTATTTGTTAACAGTGGAGATGTAAGCTACCATCATGTGTTTGTTATTTGATTTGACTATTTGTTGATACAATGCATTCAAATAAACCATATGTTATGAAGTTTCAGGTGTATTTAGGTTTTTCTAAGTACTAAATGTTTCTCTAACCTTATTGTATTATATGTGTTTATGTGATACAGAGGTACTTTTGTTTTTTATTTTTGCTCTTTAGAAACTTTTTTTTTTCAAATGTTTGTACTGACCGGGAAATAGGCTGGAAAACAGTACAGTCTTACTTTGTCTTTCCTTTAGCTGTTACTTGTATGGTGTAGCTGTAAATATTACCTGTAAACATGGTAAAAAGTCAGAACTTCATTAAATTTGGGGATCCTGGTGTTATTACTTGCACTGTGTGAATTTTTTTGGTGGTTTGAGCTGGTTGCAATGCTTGTTACAAGTAAACCTAGTTTAATTTATATTTCCAATAAAATTTAAAAATTACAGTTCCCTCTTATGTGGGAATGTAAAGTGAGAAGAGAGGAACATGGACTTTTGTAGAAAATGTGTGTACTGATGGACTCTTTTTTTGTTTGTTTGTTGTAGAGGATCTTTGATAGAAGTTAGATAACACACACACTTTGGGGAGTTTAGTTTTTTACATTTTGACCATTTTTTTGGTAAGTACTGCCTTTTCATGCCAATAGATTAATTCCCTAATCTTATTTCATAGGTACATTTTTCTTGAAGAAATAAACTGGGGGGAGAAATTCTGGGATTGTAACTGTAGTCCCATGGATGTACGTACAGGCTTGTAACTCAGTCGAGGTCACTTTTCTGAGTTGACTGAGTTTTATACTTTCTCTGCAGACTTCACTTAATATAACTTTCCAGTGGCAAATGCAGATCACGTCACAGAAAAATAGCTTTGTGGGAAAAAAGTGACTAGTACAGGTCTGACAGCTTTGTTGTCTCATTCTTCTCTCCTTCAGTTGTCTTCTCATATACACTTGACAGTGTATATATGGCCTTACTTGGTCTTATAGCTACTGTCACGTGGGCAAGACCAGGCTACAGGGAGACCTTAGAGCAGCCTTCCAGTACCTGAAGGGAGCCTACAAGAAAGCTGGAGAGAGACTTTGTACAACAGCATGTAGTGATAGGGCAAGGCGTAATGGCTTAAAACTGAAAGAGAGTAGATTTAGATCAGATATAAGGAAGAAATTCTTCACTGTGAGGGTGGTGAGGCACAGGAGCACGTTGCCCAGAGAAGTTGTGGATGACCCATCCCTGGCAGTGTTCAAGGCCAGGTTGGATGGGTCTTTGAGCAACCTTGTCTAGTAGAAGGTGTCCCTGCCCATGGCAGGGAGGTTGGAACTTGATGATCTTCCAACCCAAACTGCTCTATGATCTCTGTCAGCTTGAGTGCACTGTGAGAGTGCTACTAAAGGGCTGTTGACTTACCTGTGGTTGTCCTGTCTCTTGATTTGTCAACCAAAGGAAAGCCAGGCTAAAAGATTATTAGGGGCGAAATGTGACCATGGAGAGATTAATTGATATGTGTCTCTATTATCTAATGGCACTTGAGTACAGTAAATAATTTCAGGCATGCCTCGTGTGGGTTAGAGCTCAAAGATGATTGATTCCTACAAAGTTTTGTGAAAACAGGTAGAAGGATCTGTTCTGTACGGGGAAAAATATTATGAAAAGCCTCAAAATTCAACTCCTGTTTCAGATGTTAGAGAATACATTACTTAATCAAGAAGTACTTCCTAAGTGAATTTTCTGGAGCCTAAAGAGGACGTATGTGTTTGGTTGTTGTTTGTTTCGTTTGTTTCTAATCTCTGGCATACCCTGTACTAATTCCAGACCAAAGCTGCATTACTGCATAGTTCTGTGCTGTGTGCTAGTATTTCCAGTTTGATCGCTCTTAGAGATTTCCACTGTGCTTTCACATCTTTAACGTGTCCTCAAGTTCATAACATTAACTAGTAGAGCAGAGTGAAGACTGTCTAATAGACATCTTCCAAAGTGTGGTGTTCATCAGCATTCAGAAAATAGAGCGAGTATGAACTTTTGGGCACCTCCTAGAAAGAATCTGTGTTGGTGAGATCACCACTGCAGCTAATTTTAGTTCATGCTTCTGGAAAAACTTTGGAAGCATAGATGAAGTGGTACAATGAAGAACAGAGAGGAGAAAATTCTAAGTAATTTTTTAGGGTGCATAAAGTTTGATGTTTTGGTGCAAGCAACCCCAGCAGCCTCTACCATGGTGGCAGTAGCTGCTCTGTACAGTGTAGGGGGAAAATAAGTGAATTACCCCTTCCCTGCCCCCAGCCTCCAAGGAAAAAGAAGTTGGGATGATTCTTTTTGAATGGGAGAGTTTCATATGGACAAGGCAAACTTGTAAGAATAACAAAAATATTATAAGCAGCTCATTTATGGAGGAGGATATTGAGAACCCCTCACCTGTAGAGTCTGCAACTTTTTCACTTGATCAAACCTGTTTCTTTCAGAAACTGAATGAATGTGAGTCATAACTGCAGTTGTGTCACATTATATGAAAGGCTTTGATCTTTTACCTAACTTATGCAAATTTCGTTGACAGTGGTTTTTGAAGTAAAAGCAGTGTACATGTGTTGTGGGGTTTGGGGGTGGGTGTTTTTTGGGGTGGGTTATTTTTGAGTATTCAAATAGTGCACTCCTATTAGTAATGTTGTTACTAAGGAAAAAAATGCAGGAGTTTAGCAGAGGGCAGGAACCACAAATACTAAAAGGCTGCAAATGATACAGGGCTTAATGGGCCCAGGACCTTACTTCTGGTCACAGAGTTTGTAAAATGAGATTACATGCATCTATACCTGGTAGGAGTGCTGTCTCTGTTCTAAAGGAGTGTTCAAGTCCTGAATGTATTGTCTGGGGTTTGTTTACCTAGAAATCAATCTTAACTTTGCAGCTTGATTGCTTAAGAGGGTAATAATTGCCAGGTTAGTAGTTCAGAAATCTGTGAAAGATTAATTTGAGAATTTAAGACATAGATTGTTTTTTGAATTGTGGAAGCAGAAGAGAAACAGAACTTAAGCTTCTTCTTGAAACGACCCAAATATAGCCCTTGCCTTTTCTCTCATAAGGCACAACCTAAGTTAGGATGAAGTGAAGTAAACACTTTTAGTTTAGACTAATAACATGCTTCAAAGCATAAAGCAAGACTTGTTCGTTTTCATCCTGTTAGTAGCAGGACTCTGTCTCCATGTCTGTTGTGGCAATGTGTAAAAGTGTCTATTCTGTAAGCTTCACAGAGCTATCTGGTAGTGTTTTCCTCTCCTTACTTTGATTTTAATACCTTTCAGGCCATAAAACAGTATCTGGATGTTTAATCTATTTTCCAAATTAAGAACAACTCCACCCAATGTTTGTCTTAATCACAAATCAAATATTAGTTATCCTGTGTCCAAAGCTCCATCTTTCTCATTTGACATCATGAAATAGCAAGTGCTTGTGAAACTTCTACCACAGGTGCTTAGCTTCCCTTTTGATGAACATTTGATCAAATACAAAAACCTCATCTTTGGAAAGGAGGAAAAATAGTTGGTTGCTATTGTGTGATTCATTTTAACAGAACTCAAATCAGACAATGGAGGACATTCATCAGCGAAGCTAGATTTATTGCTTTAAGACCAACAGTATTGTAGCTATTATAAATTATGCTATGAAACTGTGGTGAATGTAAGGTTTAGTGAGATTTGTTTTAAGATTATTAGTATGTTGCACAATGCTATGCACATGTGGTTGTAGCTTTCCTGGGCGTTGATGCAGGTGGTGAATTTAGAGTTTACAGCAATTTACAACCAGTTTAGGACCTCGTCTTTCAAGTGTATAGCAATGTGTAGTTAAAGAGGTAATGGCAATAAAATGCTAGCTTTGCTGTTTGTGTTGCTTTGATTCAAACACAGTGTCTCTTAAGCTTTTCACTGTTTTGTTCTGCTTCTGACTTAAAACACATGAGTAATGCTGGGGTAGAGGAGTCTTGGCAGTGAATTATCTTACCTCAATCTATAAGTGGACAAGGACTAGCACAGAAGGAAAAACTAAACATCCTTTTTGAGAACCACTACTTAATTGGAGTGTGTTCTTCCTTGCTAAACTATGAACTTTATGGTTGGTGTGGTCAACAGGAAAAACTTGTTTTAGGCCTCAGGGAAAGTACCTGATGACTGCTATGAAGCTCTTATGGGGTTTTCTCTCTCTTCCTTCCCCCCCCCCCCCCCTTTTTAAATAATTTGGGATTATACTAATTTTAATGCTGGTGTTGACTCTTCTGCTTTTTTGAGAAATAATGCTTTATGCTGGTGTGGAAGAAGGAATGAGTAAAAACTGTATAATTTCATAAACACAGCTTTGTATAACTGGGTTTTATAACTCTTCAGACCAAAATATTTAAATAAATTTGGTTTAGTGAGATTAAAGGTTAATCTTTTTGGAAGAAGATACATTCATGAAACTACTTCCTGTGTTGAGGGATTTTTCTTGTATCTTCATGTTGTGTGTTTCGATTTTTAAAATGGAAACTGGTACATCAGATTGGTACCTATCAGGAAAGCGAGGATTAAAGGAATCTGTGACATGACAACTCATAAGTTAGAATAAATAAAAATAGAAACAATATGATGTAAAACCAAACACCAAAAAAAAAAAAAAAGAGCCGTGTAGAAGGAATGTTCAGCTCAACATAGTACTTAAGAAAGTTGTTAAGGATTTTGAGATTTTGGATTCTTTGTCTGGATGATGGGGAATGGTCAAGCATTTTCAAGCAGGAAGCGTGACTCTTGGAAGGTGTACATTTTGCCTTGGCTTGCGCTTTATAGCTGGATGCTGATGTTAGTAATAATGTTGGAGACGCAATGCTTTCTCTTCCAGCACATATCACAAAGGATAGTTTGTATGTATTGGTCTGCTCTAGCTCTCTAAAAGTCTAGATGTATATGTATTAATTAGACTGTTCCTTTAAAAAAAAAAAAAACAACTAAAAATATTCCAGTCTTTTTTGTTTAGGATGTTATTTGTTTTTTTTTAGGGGGAGGAGGGGAGAAAGATTTGGGAATTAAGAATTTTCAAAATTTTACTATCCATAATATTAAGACAGTGGTATACAATAAGATCCTATATACAGCATGACATGATACTTATGAAACTGGTACAGCTTTTCAGCATTTTTAATGTTTGTGCTGATGTCAGACAGTCCTCTGTGTGCAGTACACTATCCACATTTAATTGTTCTTAAAGTATTTTACCTGAAGTGGTTAGAAGTCAGCAGTATCAGTGAACTAACATTTGAGCTTCTGAAATAATGAAGTTGAATAGATATCAAAAGTCGTGGGTAATTCAGAAATACCTTAAAGTCAGTCTTCTGGGTGAGAAGCCAGTTAAAGGAGCAGATGCAACCTGAAACACTGTGTAGTCTTCTGAAAGAAGACCCTAATTTGAATATGACAGAAAATGAACTGCACTAATCTGTTACATAAATAAGAAATAAGTTTAGAAACTTGCAAGATAAAGGAAGCTGAGTTGATCCCTTAATGAGTCTAGCTTCAGGGAGATTTCTGTGATTCATGGTCTTATAATTTAAGAAGTTACTTCAGTTAGATGTTAATTTTAAGAGGCTACCTCCCTACTCTTTTACCAAAGATCTTTCTGCATCATTCTTTTAGGAAAACCAACACAGCAAGAGATGTGTCTGTGGCTTATACACAACATAAAGAAACTCCATGGCTTACAGTTACAAATTAGCGTGTGTATTGATGGCTGAGTTGGCAGTAAGCATAGTTGTCTTGCAGGTGCATATTGATAGGATGAAAGACAACAAATAAAAGTTTAGTGGTCTTAAATTGAATTAAGTATTACGAAGGAAAAAAAAAATACTATGAGGGTAGTCAGATATTGAGACAGTTTGCCCAGAGAGCTTGTTGGATCTCCATCTAGGATTCAACAGGACAAGACCCTGAGCAACTTGATCCATGTCGGTGCTGCTCTGAACGAGGAATTCATCTAAATGATTTCCAGAGGTCCATTCCAGTCAAAATTATTCTACGATTTGGGATTCTGCCCCCCTTGCTGCAGGCATGGAAACTCATAGGGTTGAGGTGGGGCAGGCAGCTGTCTTTTAACCTGTCTTGGGTCTTGAATTGCCAGAATGCATCTCTGAGCTGTCAGGTTCTAAATTTCTAGATTTTCAGTGTGTGTGTGTATATATATGTATAGAAGTGTATTTGGAAGTCTTCTCATAACCTCAAGTAACCTGATGGAACTAATATTGCCATTTTTTCCAAGTACTACTGGGGGGGGGGAAGTAGGCAGACATCAATTGGGTGTATAACATGTGAGGGGATTTTGCTCATTTTTATCTTTAATAGATATCAGCTGGCATTTTAACTAATTAGTTACAGATCCTTATCAACCCTTAATGGCAGTAGCTCTTACATGTGAAAATACTGAAGTGTCTGGCTTTTTTTCCTGAGAAATGTTAGGGACATAATTTTGCTTCTGCAGTAATTTCAAGTGCTAAAAATATATTTTAAATCCTGGTAATTTTAAGATGGTCTGGTAGCTGCAATATGCACATTGTATATTATGGATATGACTAACAGCCACCTTCTTATCTTCCCATTTACATTAAAAAGAATGTCTTGAAATCTTCTGTCCATCAAAAAGTAGTTTATAAATTAAGCCAAAATACTGAGGTCTGCATCTGAGTTTTACTGTGCCTTGGGGGCAAGGGAAAGAGCTCTTTTAATTTAAATCCACATCAAAGAGTTCTTTCACAAATTGTCCAGACTCAGGATGGTCGCTGCTTGACTTTTGCACTCATGCCAATGAGTAATCATTATCAAGATTTCTTATGGAATTACAGAAAAAGGTAAGATAGAGTAGTCATGCTCCTTTGGATTTTCAGTGGCTTTTACAACCACAGAAAAAAACCTTCTGAAGTTTTTTTTTTTTTTTTTTTCCTTTGTCTTGCAGTCATGGTTACACCTTAAGAATCCCTTTTAATAAAAACTACACTGTCAGATCATTGGGAACACGCATGCATTTGGAGTGTTGCCCTCCCTGCCCACTGGGTGAATAAAGCTGCCCCATCTGATGGTTCGTTAATGGCTTGTAAGAAGACCTACTAATTAGAAAAGATTACAGAATTAGAACCGTAGACACTTTGAAACTTTCACTAACTTCCATACCATTCGTTTGCTGGAACACAACACAACCCACTGCAAGGTTGTTTGAGACATACCTAGAGCATGCTTTACTGGTTTGTAGGTAAAATTAGAACAAGAGAGGATGGAGACAAAAAACCTCTCTTTAAGTGTGATTATCATATTCATCTAAAATATCCCAAGTAAAACTAGATATCCTGCCACTTGCTTGCCTTGAAATCTTTTTGTAAAATAATGCGGTTTCCCAGTTTCTAAATAGCCTGACTGGTGGTATGTTTAAATTCAGCTTCCTGCAAAAGTGTGAATAAGTTATTCTGTGTGGTTGGTTGACTTATTTTGAGAACAGTAAAACTACCGTGCAAGTCTGGCCAGCTCCCTCTGTTGGAAACTCACAAGATTTCTGTTCTGTGGTGGGCTGAGCATCTCTGTAAGCTGGAGCACTCCTTCCCTGGTGTGTTTCCTGCACAGATTGTTACTTCCAGGAAACATAAACCTTCAGCTCTACATTTTGTCAGCCTGGATGGACCATTGAAGGAAAGTAGTTAGTGTCTTACAATGTCCTTCTGTTACTCTGTATCAGATGCGTACTCTAGGGAACTAATCTGCAGCTACTGTGAAGCATCTGAAAACAGAACCAAACCAAACTGGAATGTGTAATGTTACCTCCAGTCCCTGACACCAAAGGTTTTGCTTTAAAGATCTGCTCCTTTTTCTTTTCTCCACTTGCTGCTGTGGTCAGTTACTGTTTAATGTTTATGTTATCCTCTTCGTATTTCACACAAGGTTTTAAAACATCCTTATTCCTTACTTATCAGCAGGAAATACACAATGGTTTAAATAAAATTTAATAAAATAAAAGTTTCTGATGTATTTCCCTGCTTATTTTCCTCTCTGTTCAAAAGTTTTCTTGCATTGAGACTGTTCAGGATTTTAAACATTTTTGTGAAGTTATGTGCCTTTTTTTAAGTAGTGAATCTTTCTAATTTAGCATACCTATAAGCTAATCTGGACTTTTATGAAAACCTGATAGTTTAACTCAGTTCTTCTAAGGTTTTGAGAACCTTCTATTATGCCCTTTTTGTGATCCCTTGCTGTTGCTTTCTGTTCAGAAATTTCCTTGTTTTGAAAGGTCAGTGCCAAGTAAGACATCAAAATAATAATTCTTAATTTGTTAAACATTTTAGCTTGTTGACTCCTGAATTTTCATTAAGGCCTACTTTTTTTCCGCTTTCCTAGTTTTGGATGGTGGCTGCTAGAGGCCTTCTCAGCAAAGGTGGCTACACAGGATGTATTAGTTACACAAGTATTGTATTAACCACTTACTGTCTAGAATCTATAAATTCTCCACAGCCTGTGTAACTGGATGTACATTCTTTTTGTGAATACTTGATGTAGAAGATGAAAAGTAATGTATTATCTTAAATATATTTACATAAAGACTGCCAGCACTAGTTTTAAATATAGCTTTTTTAGCAAAAGTAACTATTGTAGCACACTCAACTGTAAAACTACAGAACAAAAATATGAAATATGTAGTACTTTTCCTTGTGCCATTATAGTGACATATTTCAGCAATTTGTTCGTTTCAAATATGAACTGTTTTCACAAAACAGACTGTCTTTTTAAAAGAACTTATTTCAAACGAAGAAGATGCATTTCAGCAGAAATGCAAACACAAACTCTGGCAGCTCAGTTCTTTAAAAGATTATAATCTGAGTCCCAAAGTCCTGTGTACTAGCTGAAAAGGATAGCTGAATTATCACAGATTAAAAGGGGACCCTTCAGGTATGAAAGGGGCCCCTGGCTTAAGTTATAGCTGTCACACAATTAGCCATCAATATGAGTTTGCAATATCTGCTTTATGCTAGGGTAAGTAGAATCACTGAACTGAAATATGTTTTGGATCCTGGACACACTTTTTGGCCAGTTATGTATTACTGGGAGGCTGTTACGTGCAAGAGGAATACACAGTTGTATCTTGCAGCAAAGGCATAAAATGTCTGTTGCACAGAAGAACATATTTATTCATTTACTTGAGCCTTTCAGTTTTCTAAATGAGCAAGCAGTTCTGGTTTCAATTTTTTCAACACACAAATTGGACTAAAATAAATCCAGAAGGTAAGCTTCTACGTTATTAGGCCACCAAAGTTACTCTTGTACTGTGTGCTTACCAATTATTTTGTGCTAAAATTTACCTTTAAACATCTGGTTTCAGTAGCTGTACTGATATGAGAACAGTACAGTATTTCATGCTTATCAGAATTCTAAAACATATGAAAGCTTAAAACAAACAGGTATATTTAAATCAGATTTGCTAAGAATTTGTTCAGGTACATAATCACAGGAACTGAACCTAAGCTGCATTGTAAAATGGAGATATTTGTAGGGGATTTTTGTGCACAGGAACTAGAACAGGTCTTAAACTGCTTAAATGTGAAGAGTTTGTTAGGATACATACCCATTCATGCAGATCTCTTAAATAACTTTTTCTTACCTAAAGCATGCAAAGTACTGTGAAAATCCATCGCTATGGAACCTATAAATTCTATAAGTTTACACTTTTCCTGAAAAATTGTTCCTTTAGTAAAGAAAAACAAAGCTTTACTTTCTACTTCTCTTCTGATCATACTGTTAAGATGCACGACACTTAACCTTGTGCAGATTTTAACGTTTTATGCTTGGAAGGTATTTGTAAATGGAGATGTAATAGCATTCTGCAACCAGCTGTAGAACACAAGTTTTTTTAAGTTTGCATATTCCTGCTAGGTGTTCATCTCTACTTGATAACCTCAGTTATCCTACTATAGTGTCCCATTCATGTTCTCAGCTTTTCAGACATTTCTTTTCCTCTGTGAGCACACTAGCTCCTCTGTGGCCCCGTGTTTCCATATGAAAAGGCTGGCAAGAATGTTAGTAGTTGTTACGGCAATAAGCAATTCATGAGGGACACCACCCCCCAAAAACCCACCAGTATTGCAGTATTTATTCTTGCCAATAAAACACAAACACAAGTCTCAACTTCTTGTTAACTTTTTTCTTGTTTTGATTGTTGATTGATGGAGAATCACACTTGAAAATCTTATTGTTTGAAGAGCTGGACTATCAGTGTGTTTAGGTGTTAAAGAGACCACTTTGGTTTGTTATAAATGGAAATTCAGAAGAAGTGATAAACTTAAAATACATAGCAACTTCTAGTTGCCATGGTGCTTCAACTTGATGTAATTTTCTTTGATATTAAAATACTTCTTGGGTGTCGTCTTTGCTTTTAAGTAGTGACTATTACGAAGGCAATAGCTCTGGGGAGAAGAGAAACTATTTTGGAATATCTAATATGACAACCAATGAAGTGTCAAGAAAAGTCCTTATTATTCAAGAATCTGTTTGGAGCCTGTTAATTTTGGCAATATAGGTAACTGCTTTTATGACACAGCTTCAAAACGTTAAAGAATGGTGGCTTATTGTGGGCTGCCTCCCAGCCCTGTGTAGTGAGTCAGTTCTTCAAGAAACAAATACAAAGTTGAGTTTGTCAAAGTGTTGAGTTAGCAGTCTGGATCGGTCTCCATTATATCCTTTTCCTGTGTGTCAAGTCAGCTATTCTGGTTCATGCATGCTTGCTCCTCTACTCCCTGGTTTTGAATAGACAGTGCTTTTATCAGCTTCGTTAATGTGCCTCTTAATTCTCTCTTCTATGATAATCAAAAAGATCCTTCATCTGACTGGACATACCACTTCAGAAAGACTTTAAAACTTCTTCCAGAGCTTTGATATCTTGCCTCAATAACTTTCGGTGTCAGAGCTGTTAAGTGTTAGACTTGGGTCCCCCATGTGGAATTGAGCTGCACTACGGCTCCCTGCTTTCCCAGCCGAACTGCTGTTATGTACTCTTTTTTGGCTAGTTTTATTTACACTTTTGGCTTCAAATGAGCTCCTTCCATCTGTTCTTCTTGAATAAGACCTTTAATTTTTGACAAAATAAAAATAATAAATGATTCTATTGGTTACTAAACGTTTTATCTTGCTTTTGGAAATAACAAGGGCTTGCAAAAGCCTCTGAAGTGTTGCATGACTTTGATACGTACGTAGTCATAACCCCAAAATGGTAGCCTAGAAGCTGTGTGTAAATTAAATTCAATACAAATTCATTTAAGAGTTTTAATACTGAGCATTTCTCTCTGACACTTTAGCTGCATGGCATATTAAAAATTGTGAAAAAGCATCTGAATAAATAACTTCAGGAAGTTTTTTTTTCATAAAACACTTCCTATTTTAAAGCAATAACATGTAATTTTGAAAAACTTGAGTAAAAATCTACTCCTTTGCTGTAGTCACAGAAAGATTGCAGCTAGTGGAGTCATTCTATACAGCAAACAGGCTAATTAACGCAAGTTGCATAATATAAACTTCACATTGCAGCACTGGCTTCTTTTAAAAAGCTTGCATCCTGTTTATTGAAATAATCAATACTGTGTGAACCAAACATGGCAATTAACTCAAAATGGCCAGGTTTAGTGTTAACTTGGACCTCCATATTTTCACTGCTACCATGTCAAGGTATGTCAGGAAGCTCCAGGTATCTTTGCAGAAGAAAATACTGCAGCTTGTAGGTTAAAAGTCTTACTCCTGTGTTCAGTTAGGGTTAGTGTTCACTCTGTTTATTAGAGAAGCATCACTAGAGAAGAGAAATTACTTATATTTCTAATAGCAAAAAAGCCACCTCAGGTGGTCATCTTTTCTACTTAGTAAGAAAATAACAATCTACTACTAAATATAGCATATGGATGTTTTGAATGTCATTACTTCAATCTTCAGGCTAAGGCATAACAGGACAGTGATCTTCTTGACACTAAGCGATGACCTCTTCAAAGCAGTGTCCTGCAACTGTTCAAAGTTACTTAATGGGCAAAGCTGAAATTAAGTTGCATATTTATCCCTCCTTCCAAGTACAGTAGAGCAACAGGTGGTTATTTACTCTTGCTAGAAAGCTGTATGTGTTCCAGCAAGGCTTTACGTAATTTCCTCTGAAAAACTCCAGGTGACCACTCACATAGCTGGAATGCTCTAGGCTGAATATCACTGTCTGGGTGAATATCTTTTATTGTCATGTTTTCACCTAACAAAAGTTTGCATATTTGACACCTACATGTTGTGTTATTTAGCAGGGAAATTATTTGGAAAACAACCAGAAAAATGGTAGTGAAAACTGCCTTCTAAAGAAAGCTTTTTTGATCCTGTCATGTTGCTGCAATTTGTTGTGATGAGAACCAGAATGTTTATGTTCTGGTTCTCAGTCTATTGCTCTACTAGTTCAGGAGCTCTGTCCTCATTTCAGAGCTGAGAATTAATGACATCACTTCAGACAGCAGGTGAGTTTTTGAAATGTGCTTACAGATTAGTCTGTCAGCAGTCAGTACAACTTAAGTTGCTTTTTATTCAATTAAGGCGATGTAACTGAGCAGTACGGTGGACATAGCTGAGTAGTATGTTAAGCTTGAGATGGTTTGCCTGCAGCAAACTCTGCTGGAACCTCCACATCAACAACACTGAAGTTGTTATTGTAAATGGGATGGTGTTTTGAGTTAGGATTCCTAAGGGATTTAATCTTGTAGCTCCAGGCATCTCAAAAATGATTTCAGAAGAGATGCCTGTGCTGATACTTAAGACTGTAGTGTGGAGGTTCCTGGGCTGGCTTTTAAAGAGTTAGCTCACACACCAAAAGCAGTTAAACCACGGCAAAAGCTTTCTTCACAATGCCTCAGCTCTGCTTGCACCTTAAAACTCCCCTGCAGTCCCTCACTAGTGATTCCTATGTTTTCATAGTTTCACCTGTGTTACTTCAAGTACTTTCTATTGTGCCAGCTTTCAGAAAGGGCATACATGGCTTTTACGTGCTGCTGCTCTTATGGTGAAGCTCTTTTCAAACACATTTGGCAGCTCCTTCATTCCTTCGTTAACAATCTGTGATTGTGTATTACTTCCTGCTCGATTTCAAATGCGTCTGTAGTTCTTAACAAGATTGCTTTGTGTTTTGCAAAGTAGAACTGTAAATTAAACAATATCATTCATGGTACTTTCTCTAATTTAATACCAGATGCTTCCAAAAGGTGCTGTTACTCAAGGAGCTTCTTGTGATGAGAATTTCTCAGTTTGTCTCTTGTTCAGGCTCACCAGCAGCTATCAGTGATGAGAAGCATAACCTAAAACTCTAAGACATTTAGTTGCTACCAGGGTGACACCATCTTAAGCAGTAGATTTACTTAGAGAAATGTCAGCTAGGATGTTAAGTCCCTTGAGTTCACTGTAGCAGCTGTCTAGAAACTGTAGAACTCATTGTCTAAAGAGCAGAGTATATAATATCTTCATTAGATTGAGTATTCTTTACTAAACTGATTTGCAGTGTTAAGTGCAGTGTGTGATGGTGTTGCTGCTTTAAAATTTCACTGAACCTTTTAGTTCTGGAGGTGAATCTCTTCACATCAGCATCAGAATCACCATCAGCTTCAGGCTTCTGTCTGCATCTGCTCTTTGGATCCCCGTGGCCCTCTTGTGTAACTTTGTATAAGCAAAAGCCTGTTTCCTCATTGCCTGAATGTGTTCAAACTGCTTTTGAAATAAAAATGATGCCTTGAGGAAGTTGCTACCAGTGCCTTTAGGCTGTCATCTTGGATTCATTCCATATGAATAAAGACCTTTTAACTGACTTAAGGTTGGGTGTTGGATTGTTTTTGGTTTTGAGGTCTCACAAAAAAAAATGCCAAGGCTTCCTTAATGTCAGAAAAGGGGTGGGGGGTAGTGTTTACAAAGGGAATTAGAATTTATTTCTAAAGTCAGTAGTAATAATCTCTGAAGTAGAGGAGTAATAGTCTTAATCTGTGTGAAATGAGGCAGTTTTCGATTTACTCCAAGAAAGAAGCTAGCTTTAAAATGCAGTATTTCATCCTAATCCTTATTTTCCTTGCAAGAAACCTGTAGAGATTGTCTGGTTTCTTAGTTTTTAATATTAAGGTGGTATCAAGAGGACTGAACCTGCTATAAAAGGAAGTAAAATAAGAAAAGGAAAATTGAAGCAAGAGATAAGTCTGACACAGAAAGAGATGTCCTAACTTGGAGATGTTAAGGCAGTTGTAGATGTGTGAAATAGAAAGTAAAGTGAGAGGACGGTGTATAAGAGAGAGTGGAGAAAAACAGAAGGGAGGTAGGAATACAGTCTGTTGTGGTGGCTCTTACAGGATATATATAAAATAAATATCTCATATCGAATGTAATATTGAAAGGGGAAACCTGGAAAAAAGAGTCTCTAAGTCTGGGAAAGGCCTTTAGCCAAACTAACAAAGTGTTTCAGTAGTCTACTATAGGTTGAACTAATTGATAGCTTATGAGCTTGATTTCTGTTCCAGAGTTTCTATTTAGCTTTGTAATCTTGAGCTAGAGGATCAGCTACAATGATTTGAGAGGAAGGTCTGGTATTGGCTGAATATTCTTCTGCACCTGTATAGCTAATTGGGGTTTCTCCAGATTATGTTCAGTTTATTCCTTTATAAATGCTGGATCATTTCTTACATGTCTTTATAGCTGATGATTTCCTGTTTTGATGTCTGTGCAGTCTTGTTATGAGATTTGATCTCTCAACTTGGAATTAATGGCAAAGCCAGTCTTGCCACTGATATGGTCTTGCATTCAACCCATTCTTCTCCTTTTCTTTTAATTTTATTCTCTTCTTGCTCTCACTCCATCACATCTTGGGCAGAAGGGCAATAAAACCACAAATGCAACGGATTGCTCAAATTTCAGTAGGGCCATGCTGTTGTCCTTTTGGGAGACTTTTGAGTCTGCTTCCTTGCTGAAGCCACTCCTCTCTCATTCTTAGGAGTATCCTGGAGACTGACCTCTCTGGTCGACCTCAGTTAATGTAGAAGTTGATATCTAGTCAACTGGTGTTCAAGTCCCACTAAAACCAATCTTTTGGCAGCAAAGGCTCTCTGCAAGCTTCAGAGAGGTTGGTACTGCCAGTAAGATTTCCATGTCTACTTTTGTCCTACTTTCCAGAATGATATAGCACTCACATAAAATTGCAAGTATATATAGGTAACTTCTAAAATATTGTAATAAAGAGGAAATAACCCTTCACTTAAGGGAATGTCAATCTTCTGTTAATAATAATTTTTGTAATAATGTATAAATTGAGCCTGGATTAGCACTCTCTCCATGGGCAAATGGTTCTTTTCCTTTTTGTTCCGTAATTTTTTTTTTAAGTACCGATGTATTGGTAAAATGGTACCATTGTTGCTCCTTTGGGAAAATGTTGTGCCTAAAAATTAAATCTTGAAAAAGCTTAATTCATTTAATACTCATTAAAGCTACTTAGTCTGGAATTATCAGTAGTTAGAGGGGGGAAGTTATTTGGTATTTAATCAAAGTAACTTCTTATTAAGAAAATATACAGGATGAGTAAAAAGTTATATATTATTAGATATTAGATCCAGTGTTGTTTTGTGATGCCTATAGTTATGAAGCAATACTAGAATTAAAAGCATGTTTGTCTTTTGGCCATTCCCAATCCACCATTCCCACTAGCATCATGGTGGCTTGTTTGCGGTTCTCCTACTGCTGCTGGTTTCTTAATTCTCAGAAAACAGCAAGGAAGGAACCTCAAAAAACCCTCTGCCTCTCTGAAGGGAACATTAGAGCAGTTACCTAAGTGGTGCAGGTCAAGAAAATGTTTTGAGTGTTCATACAATGATTGTTACTTTGTAAAGCAAACTCTGAGGCAGATTTTTGGCACTTATAGGGTAGAGTAAGCATTTCCCCACAAAAGGGAAGTTTATTGACAAGCTGTATATATTTCAGTGACATGTTTTCTTCATTTAAAAGAAAGTGTTGATATTATCTTAAGACCAACAGGAGATTATCCCACTGTGTCCTGTCTAGTAAGCTTTCCTTACTACAAGATCACTTTCAAGCCTATCTGTAAATTATTGATTTACAAGGAAATCAAGATGCTTTTGAGAGGAGTGCAGTAGTTTCATAATAACAATTTGCTAATTCTTATGTCCTTGTTGGAGGACAATCTTGTTAGTATTCTTACTTGCCAGGAATTGATCATCCTGGATAGGACTTGTAACTGAATCTTAAAGATTGCTGTACAATTAATTTGTCTTAGTGTGAAAGCGAGCTGCATAGGTGCATCCTCACCTCTGGATGATAAGGATTAGAATGAAAAAATCATCTACAAAGCTGTAGAGCCTTTTGTTGGAGATGATCTAAAAATAGAGCAAAATTTCTTTGCATTTAGTAACTTGTGGTGGAAGTTTCCACAATAACATTGTTGGTTAAAGTATGTAGTAGGTCCTGTGGTATGTAGATAATTTTGAGTGCTAGTCAGCTTCTCTTTCCAGAATTTATTAGATACCTGTGTTTATATGTGTATCTGTAATTGTATGTCAGCTGGGTAGTATCTGAGGTTTAAATCTTGCCTGGCCTATAAAAATCTTTAAGATTTGTTTCCTAAGTATATTTGAAACACAAAAATCCCTAATATTAAAAACATGGAGTGTGCCTGTTGAAGATGAGACATGCCAGTGATTTAATCAGTGCTGGGAACCTTGGGCTGTGAAAGCCAGTTGTCCCCAGTCCAGTTTATTAGAGTGGGACCCTGTGTAACATTATCAGGGTGAATTATACCCTTGCTAAAGGCACTAGGGGATTTCGGAATATGTAAATTTCTGCTTTCCTCACTGGTCGCCTCAAATGCACTGTAGAAAATAGTGAAATGATTGTAAGTTCATGTGCGTACTGTATTTAAGGAAGAATAATCAGGTGTACATGTGAAATCGCATTGAGTGAGAGCAGGCTTTCTGAGATACCAAAACCAGCACAGGCCAATTGGAGAGTCAGTCAGGGAAATACAACCTCTTAGAGGTTACTTAGCCTACAGAAGAGAAAACTGAAAGAGAACATAATTCCGGAAGTACATTAACAGCTACAGCAAAGTTGGAGCAATTGGTTTTCTATGTCTCTGGTAGTTAAGACAAGAAATAATGATCTTAAGGCTGGATCTGCGGAAAAACAGGCTAAAAGGAAGAATGTCCCTGGTAGGTTCATAAGCCTTGATGGGACAGCGTACAATGACAATCTGTGTTTGTATACATTCATGATGCTAAAATACCTGCAAATTGTTGTTTTGTTTTATTACATGTGATGAAAGCATTAAAATGTATAGCTATAGCCTAGATTTATTGGCTAAGAATACACTGCACATGAACATAATTTTTCCCACTGCCAAATTAATATGTCACAGAATCACAGAATAGTTGGGGTTGGAAGAGACCTCCAGAGGTCATCTTGTCCAGCCCCCCTGCTTGAGCAGGGACACCTAGAGCAGGGGGCACAGGACCACGTACAGGCAGGTTTTGAATATTTCCAGGGAAGGTGACTCCACAACCTCTCTGGGCAGCCTGTTCCAGTGCTCTGTCACCCTCACAGGAAAGAAGTTTTTTGTCATGTTCAGGTGGAACTTCCTGTATTCCAATTTGTGTGCCCATTGCCCCTTGTCCTGTTCTTGGGCACTACTGAAAAGAGTCTGGCCCCATCCTCTTGACACCTGCTCATCAGATATTTACAAATATTGATAAGATCCCCCCTCAGTCTTCTCTTCTCCAGGCTGAACAAACCCAGGTGTCTCAGCGTTTCCTCATAAGGGAGATGCTCCAGTCCCCTGATCATCTTGGTAGCTCTCTGCTGGACTTGCTCAAGCAGTTCCCTGTCCTTAAACTAGGGGGTCCAAAACTGGACACAGTACTCCAAATGTGGTATCATTAGGGCAGAATAGAGGGGGATGATAACCTCCCTCAACCTGCTGGCCACACTCCTTTTTATGCAATCCAGGATACTATTGGCCTTCTTGGCCACAAGGACACAGAGCTGGGTAGCTCATGGTCAGCTTGCTGTCCACCAGCACTCCAAGATCCTCCTCAAGAGAGCTGCTTTCTAGTTGGTCAACCCCCAACCTGTACTGGTGCATGGGCTTGTTCCTCCTCAGGTGCAGGACCTTGCACTTGCTCTTGTTGAATTTCATGAGATTCCCCTTGGCTCAGCTCTCCAGTCTGTTCAGTTGTCATTGGATGGCAGCACAGCCTTCTGGTGTACCAGCCACTCCTCCCAGCTTGGTATCGTCAGCAAAGTTCTTGAGGTCACACTTTATCCCTCTGTCCAGGCCATTGATTGAATATATTGAACAGGACTGGACCCAGCACAGACCCCTGGGGAACATGACTAGTTACGGGCCTCCGTCCAGACTCTGCCCCATTGATCACGACCTTCTGAATTCTGTTGTTCTGCCAGTTCTCAATCCACCCCACTGTCCTCTCATCTAACCCGCACTTTCTAAGCTTACCTATGGGGGTGTTATGGGTGATAGTGTCAAATGCCTTGCTGAAGTCGACATAAACGTCCACTGCTCTCCCTTCATCGACCCAGCCAGTCACGCCATCATAGAAGGCTATGAGGTTGGGCAAGCATGATCTTCTCTTGGTGAATACATGTTGACTGTTTCTGATAACCTTGTTTTTTTCTGCGTGCCTGGAGATGACCTCCAGGATGAACTGCTCCATCACCGTTCCGGGGATGGAGGTGAGGCTGACTGGCCTATAGGCCAGTTTCCCAGGCCCTCCTTCTTGCCCTTTTTGAAGATTGGAGTGACAATGTCACAGTGTCACTTCAGACTTGTTAAAGTTTCTAAATCATTGTTTGTTTGTACTATTTTTTGTTTGTTTCTTTAGGTTGCTCTCTGCATTTTGAAAGACTTTATAAATGCATATTACTTTCAGGAGGGATTTTTTGGTTTTGGGTTTTGTTTAAGTTAAGTAAATTAATCAGTTGCATTCTGTTGCTTTTTTGGTCTGTCTTTCCTCTTTCTATATCTGAATCTAATCTCTTTGAAGTAGAGGTTTTATTTTGTGCTCATCCTTGATGAAGATCCTTTGTTTTCCTCTATCGTGTGTAGTGTACAACTCAAAATACCACTTGGTTTTTTTGGACAAGAAGGAGGTCTAAGTAACAACTGTCATGCAGTTGGTAGTCTGCATACACGTGTAATGATACCAGGGTATCAAAGCAGCCGTGTTATATGGTATCTATTGATTATTAAAGACTGGAACTGGTATAATGTAACTTACTGCCTGGCATATTTAGGAATCAGCTTTGCTTTTCACGCTGGAGCAAGTGTTTTCAGCATTCTTGGGGGAGCTGAATTTCTGATTTTCCTTCGTTCATCTGATTACACAGTTTTATATGTAAATGTTCCTTCTGCAGGGAAATTAATTTTTGCCTTTTGGGAATTAATGCTGTTTTTCTTACAAATACACGTGTAGCAGTGGCCGAGTAGACTGCCTGTGAACCAAGTAGAGTACTTCAGTGCTCTTTCCTACCCAAATGTTGCTTTCTGTGGTTCTGGTTGGCAAAATTCTTGATGGAAAGCAGTCAGTTTGTCTGAATTACTATATTAACCTTGCTGTGATGTGATGTAGGGATATAAATCCATGCAGTTTTAAAGCATATTCTATAGGATGTATCACAGTTTTGCTTTTTTTTGGAAGTTTGGTTTGAAGTCTGAATTGCCAGTAGTAATTAAACTTTGTGCTAGGGTGTGGAAGTGTTCCTGTTAGGAATAATAGATTTCTCTTTTTTTTTTTAATTGTTAATAAAGTAGTGAATTGGGACTGCA
This sequence comes from Phalacrocorax aristotelis, assembly GCF_949628215.1. Classification (NCBI taxonomy): domain Eukaryota; kingdom Metazoa; phylum Chordata; class Aves; order Suliformes; family Phalacrocoracidae; genus Phalacrocorax; species Phalacrocorax aristotelis. The sequence continues at coordinate 147,050,011 of NC_134276.1, read as the reverse complement.
GGTTCTATGCTGTGACATGAATATCAAGTTAAACTATTTTTTTAATAGGTGGAGGGGATAAAAGCTCCACAAGCATCAGTTTGCTCTCATAAAGAATTATATACAAGTTGGAAAACAATGCTGGTATGTTCCCTAAATGCATATTCAGGGATAGGATTTTAATGTAGTCTTAAATGTTCTATTTTATTATTACACTGATACCGATGTTCGAGGTGGAAAAAAATATTAAGGCTGCCTTAGAGATGTTTGGTCCAGGTGGTGTTATTTTATAGCTCAGTCTTAATTGTCTAGTAAATGGAGGGCTTTGAGGGTGTGTGTCTTTTTTAATCAATGGTACTCTAGAGTGTAACTTCAAAATGGCTTTACTAGGCAGACCAGAGAGATCTCTCTGTGATGACAGATAACTATGAAGAGTGTGGGTGCAGCTAAAAACTGCACCAAAGTGTGTTGTGGTATCGTTAGTACTTTATTCTGCTTACGTGTGTGGGGTTTTTTTGCTCTCCAGAATACCTTGTGATAAGGAGATCCAGAATTTTCAAAAGTTCCATTTGTGTCTTTTGTTTAAAAAAAAAAAATCTTGCTCTTCAGTAAAGTTCGCTGCTAATATTACTGCTTCTTACATCTTGAGAAATGATGAGTGCTTCCTGTGTAGAAGTAATTTTCAGTATCACTTTTCAGTATTGTTTGTGAATTCAGCTTTCTGGTTTATCTGCACCACTTCTCATGTGTGTCTTCCCTTCGCTGTCTAAGCTCAAGTCCTGCTCAGTTGAACCTCTGCTCTTTTAGACCATTCCATGTTTCTAATTGTCCCTTATGGAGTCCTGCAGTACATGTTCAGAGTTGGGGGACAATGACTGGATCTCCATGCCCCATAGAGTTCAATGGTGATATGGTTGTTTACTGTTATCAATTCGTCTAACATGTTTGCCTTTTCGACTGCCACTGAGCTGACACTTTTTGAAACCACAGGGTAGATTTCCAGGCCTTTCTCAGAGGTGACACCTAATTCAAGCCTGATCTTTGTCTCTGTGCTTCTCTTTCCTGTAAGAATGGCTTTGCAATTAACGTGCTCAGTTTCAAATGCTATCTTGTATCTCAGGCACAGGCTATTATGGGTTTTCTCAGTAACTCTCATTAATTTTGCCTGTCCTGAATAATTTCGTATCAACTGCAGATTATTCCTATGCTATTCACTTGTTTTTTCAGATAGCTTATGAATATCTTGAGTATAATGGGTTCTTGTATTTTGCATCTTCCGACCTGCACATACAGAGGAATCTGTTTTATTTCATAGCAGTTAGGCTTCTTTAAGAGGTCTGAATGAAGGACTTTATAAAAATTGGACATTTTGAGATAAGCTTATTGATCTGATAAGTGTGATTCCATTGCAGTAAACTTGCAAGATGAAGCTTTCCCTTACAGAGGTGATGTTGACTCTTTTGCAGTATACTGTGTGTATTCAAATATCTGTTAATTCTGTTCTTCATTATAATACTTGATAACTCACCCAATACAGAAGCTAAACTTGAAAAAAATTGAGCACTTTATAGCACATAGAACCACCATTTGGCATCTTCATTCTTCCAATACAAAAGTCAGTTTATATGAAAGGTATGCTGTTATGTCTTACTACTCTTTTTTTCCTTACTTCCTTAGAATTATTAAATAAATATGTGACCTGGTGGTCTTATTGCAGTTCACTTACCCGCTCTGTAAACAAATGTCTTGTACATTGCTTTGAGACAGTTTATAAAACTCATGCTATAAAGAAACACTTAGGCACTTTTAAGGGGAACTTGGTTTCTCCAATGAGAAAAATGTGGCTAGCTCTTTTGCTGTGGTTTTTCTGTCTTGAGTGCTCCTTTTGCATCTTCAGATCAAATCACTTCTTCAGATTCTTGAAGTTTTTTGTCTGTTTGGAGAGAGTTTCTATTTGATTTTTGTGCCACGTGCCAGAGGCACTTTTTCTTGGCCTGCCAAACTGTGGGTTTACATTTTTGCTTTCTGTACTTGGATGTGAGTTCCACTCTCTGAAATGTCTTTTTTCTTGTGGGTTTTATTTAGTGGCTGCTATATTTTAAAGATTAAAACTGGATGAGAGTTAGGCTGCTGTGTTCACCCAGCAGCTCCTACACCTCCCCCTCCCATCTCCCTGCTTGCTTGCTGCCAGCTGAAATGGAAAATTCTCAACTTTCTGGTAGATGGCAGCATTCACTGCTTGTTCTCCTGCCCGTCCCAGTGTTTTGCTGGAGGAGCTCAATGGCTAGCTTCAGTTAACACGCGCTCATATAGGAGTAACACGTTGAAGCAAGAGGGAAGGGGAGTGGGAATTTTGTCAGCTTTCTCTCGAACTCGGAACAAACACTTGCCAAGAGCACAATACTGGCTGTGGCCATGAGCCTTCCTCTTTTCGGAAACATTAGTGTCTCTTACTCTGAGCATCTTGGCTGAGGAGTGATTTTCCTCTTTTCACATCCTGGTTAACATGGTAGCTCTTGGAGGAGAATGAGCAGCTCAACCTCTGAGCAAGAGGTGATGCTAGTCTGTTGCACAAGTCTAAATACTGACTGCAGTGTACGTATACAGTATGTATGAATACTGTGTGTTTAGAATTAATTAAACTCAGGTGAGGCTTTGAAGCTGAACATAAAGACTAGGATTCTTCTAGAAAAGTAACCTGTCATTAGTCTTGCCTTGCTTTAATAGCACAGATTATCCAGACTGTTTAAAGCGGGTGGTGTTTTCCATCTTTATTTCAAGCTGTATTTTCTTCCTCATTGCAAACCTGTTCAGGAGCACAATCAATGTCCAGTTTAATATTTTACTTTGCAATAAGCTTAGAAGTGGACTGCGAGGACCGAAAAAGTAATGTGGGAGCAGGATGTGGAGTAAAATTTAATGGGACACAAATGATGATGGCATGGGAAAGGTAGGTATGTCAGGGTGAAGAGAACTGCAATATTACAGAATCACTGAAGGTAGGGGTTGGAAGGGACCTCCAGAGGTCATCTTGTCCAACCCCCCTGCTTGAGCAGGGACACCTAGAGCAGGGGGCACAGGACCACGTACAGGCAGGTTTTGAATATTTCCAGGGAAGGTGACTCCACAACCTCTCTGGGCAGCCTGTTCCAGTGCTCTGTCACCCTCACAGGAAAGAAGTTTTTTCTCATGTTCAGGTGGAACTTCCTGTATTCCAACTTGTGTGCCCATTGCCCCTTGTCCTGTTCTTGGGCACTACTGAAAAGAGTCTGGCCCCATCCTCTTGACACCCGCCCTTTAGATATTTAAGAGTATTCATAAGATCCCCCCTCAGTCTTCTCCAGGCTGAACAAACCCAGGTTTTTTCAAAACTCATATTTGGTGGTTTTGTCCTTCCTGTAAAAACCAGCATGCTTGGCTTCACTGGGTAGCTGTGCTTTAAACCAGTTAGTATATGTGAGGGGGGAAAAAGTGGTAAAATATTTTTGACTGTTGCTTTTTTGTCATTGAAATTTTGAATGTTAGGCAAGGGAATGAGAATAGTTCATGGCATTATGGAAGTACCGGCTTTGTCTCCAAATCAATTGAAGGAGCGTAATGAAAAAACAGTTAAAGTATGTTCATTATTTTCTTCTTGTTAACCAAAATATTTGTGTATTTTTTTCCAATATCAAAGATACTTGAAAATCATCAGGAGGTATATGGAAAACAAAGTATCGAGTTGGCTTCTAAAATTATTACTTTAACAGTGTTCTGTCCTTTTAGAAGTTGTGAACTTGTTTTATTGATGACTTGTTTAGTTTGACAATTGCTTATTGCCAGTAAGTTGCCTCTTTGTGTTATGCAATATTATCACTGGATAAATCATGCTGGGTTGAATTTTGGTGATAACCAAAGCATGTGATGCATGTTGTTCCTTCTTAATGTTTTGAAATTGTTCTCAACAAAATGGTATTAATAGAGTATATCCCCTTATTTCACATCTGAAAATTGCCAAAGCCATGAACCAGAATACACCAGAGGGAAGGAAGAAAAATGGTGTGGGTTTTTTTGTGGATTTTGTTTGACTTGGTTTAGTTTTTGTTTGGTTTTTTTTTTGGTTGGTTTTGTTTAACTATCACCTGACAGGTCTGGATAATTTATTATGGCTCCAGACACAGAGTAAAACATTCAGAAATAATTATTAAACTTTTCTCTTTACGAAAGTGAGGTAGAAGCAGCAGTAAGCACATGGTAATGGGCAAGTTCATTGCAATGCTGTTAGTCTGGACAAATCACGATGTGTTACTTGGATTTGAATCATCATATTCCCATTCCCGTTGCAAAACAGAATTTGTGATTAAGCAACTTGGAGCCTATTTTATAATTTATGGCTAATGATGGAACTTGTTTCTAATTGGCAGTGGCAGCAGCAGTGTGTCTTACATAAGCTTCTTAAATGACATGTGGAAAGCATTCCTAGCTTTTAATTCCTTTTTCAAAAGCAATCAATAGGTATTGATGTTTTATAAATGTGACATGCATGATTAGACACTACTGTTAATTAGTTAAATTAAACAAGTATCTTCTTGCCAAAAGGATTTTATTTCCTGACTAACTCATCCCCCTGATTTGGTGAGCTTTTTAGAAAACTGCTTTTATCTGTTAGAGCAGTGTTTGGCTATTTATAGTAGTGGACCCATATGTTGGGATTTGAGAAACCCAGAAATTAGGAATGACTAAATGCTTAGTGACTGAGTTTTTTCCTTTGGTGACAGTGTTTAATTCTGTAATCTGGAAAATTGGTCTCACTCCTCAACAGCCCTGCAGTATGTTATTTTGCATCACGTGTGCAATTGCATTAATAGATGTGGTGGGTATGTTTGTAAGTATGTGGAAATGCAGACTGCAGTCTTACAACAAAAGTTTTCATGTTATTTTATTTGTCTAAAAGGTTAGGTCTACGGAGTGTCTGAATGGGAGCTGAAGTGATACCAAATGAGAGGACAGGGTAGGGGAGGCAGCTAGAAGGGGGGCTTGAGCTGTACAGCTTCTTCCTAAAAATCTCCTGAAGAATTTGTAATTCACTGACTGGTAAAAGCATTAGCCTTTATGGAAGAACTTTATAATACCTGTGCTGCAAATGTTAAGTCATGTGTCACTTTCTTAATGAACATCTCTAACAGGCTGCACTTTCTTTGGGCTATAAATCTACTGGAAATGACCAAATCCTTATGTGTCTTGAAGGCAAAGGTCACTGGTGGTTTAGGAGTGTCTCAGTGTGAATCAGCAGAATCATTGATTCAGACGAGGAAAGAGTGTGACTTTTGTAATGATAAAAGTTTTGATATGTAAAGTAGTTCCGTGACTTGTGGCTCTAGTCCATTCTTGTCCTCTCCTCACTTCTCCCTCCCCTCTGTCTCAACCATGAGTAGATAGCCCAGAGGAAAGAAAGAAATATTTTTTTTCCCAAAAACTTAATTCTGTTGTTCCACACTCTGAAGGCAAATTCTGTTCTTTGTATAAAAATTTATGTAAGTCCTTTTTCAGTATCTTTGAAACTTGAGATGAAGTCACGGACAAACAAATGTGAGAATATTTCTTCTGGATGCATTTACCTTGTGTCCATTCTGCTACTTAAGATGCATGTGGTTAGGGTAAGAGCTATCTCTGTGGCAACCTTCCTGCTCTTGCTATTCAAGCCAGGAAGAACATATGAGGCTTATCTTAATAAATGCAGACTGTCTGTTGTGGTTTAGCCCCATCTGGCAACCAAGCCCCACCCAGCCACTCGCTCACTGTCCTTTGGTGGGGTAGGGGAGAGAATTAGAAGGGTAAAAGTGAAAAAAACTCATGGCTTGACAATAAAGGCGGTTTAATAGGTAAAGCAAAACAGTAGTAGTAATAATAATATAATGAAAAGGAAAAGCTTCTTGTGCAAGCAAAGCAAAAAAAGGAATTCATTCAATCCTTCCCATGGGCAGGCAGGTGTTCAGCCATCTCCAGGAAAGCAGGGCTCCAGCACGCGTAATAGTTACTTGGGAAGACAAACTCCATCACTCTGAACATCCTCCCCTTCCTTCTTCTTCCCCCAGCTCTATATGCTGAGCATGACAATGTATGGTAGGGGAATATCGCTTTGGTCAGTTTGGATCAGCTGCCTTGGCTGTGCCCCCTCCCCTCCTGGCTTCTTGTGCCCCTGGCAGAGCATGGGAAGCTGGAAAAGTCCTTGACTAGTGTAGGCACTGCTTAGGGACACTTAGCAGCTACGTAACAACTACTAAAACCTCGATGTGCCATCAGCCCTATTCTCATACCAAATACAAAAATGCTATACGAGCTACAGTGAAGAAAATTTACTCTATCCCAGCCAAAACCAGCACACTGTCTTATATTACGAGCCTTGTCTTTTCAGGACAAGCTGAATGTTTGGATGGGATTTAGTTTTTTGTTTGGGGGGTGGATTTTTTTTTGAAGTTGCATTTGTACATTAATATACGCCGTAGATCAAGCTACTACTTTCAGATACTTCTGTGAATAAGTTATGTATGCTCCACATTATAACATTAATGGAGGAGATATTTGACTCCTTGGAACAGGAATAAGATTTTCCAGGTGAAGCGACTTGGGTTGCAAAAGCCATACAAGTACTTGGAGTGCCAATGAAAAGGACTAGCTGATGCATAATTATTCTCAGATGTACTTCCTACAGTTAACTATTGCATCACACTTACCATAGTGAATAAACTTGTAAACAGTTGGTTTTTACAACTCCTTAGGTTATGCTTGTATGAATCACTTAAATATGGATTGTGCTGGGATTCTGGTAAGGATTCTGGGGAAGGCAATTGACACCTGAGCAGAACTGTTTAATGTTTTCGAGAGCAAAGAGGAAGAACGTTATTGGGACCTGTTCTCACACTAACCTGCATTCGTACATGACGAAGCATAAACGACCTGTATGGGGTTTGAAAGCAGTCAGCTGCCAGGAGGAGACACCAGTGTAGCACTTGGTTCAGCTCTCTAAAGTTGCTTCTAAACTTTGAAACTTCAGTAAGATATTTGAGGGTTAATGCTGCTTTTGTGTTAATAAAATGAAAAGCTTTGGAGTAAATGCATATTACAGGTAAACATAAATGCTGACACTTTACTTTTCAGTATCTCTTACAAAGGCTTAAAAGAGCAGAAATGCTATATCTTGTCTTTAAAATAAATATCTAGGTTTTAAAATTCATAACCAGAAGGAATAAATTTGATAATTATCAAAGGTAAGTTCTGTCTTCAGACTTAACAGGAAATTCAAATGCCTGTCAGTCAACTTAGAGAAGTCATTTCTCAAGCACATAAAAGTCTGAAACAGTTTGTCAAAATTGATTAAACAGAAAACGAAAAAAGTAATATGCCACAAAGTATCAGTAAAGAATCAAAATGCCCCTGTGTCTAAGAAAAATAGGTTTGGCTTGATATTCTTCCGTATATCATGTTGGAAATGTGAAATGGTGATAGTAATTTTGAATGCTGGTACAATAATGGCACTAAAATACCTGTATGCATGTAATTCAGATATTCGTATTTCTAACAAGTTTTCATAGCATTTCTGTATTTCTGTGTGTGCTCTGTGAATGATTCTTATTTACATTGGTTGGCAGTGGAGTACTAGATTATTATTTAGGCAGACTGATTTTTACCTCCTGTTATAAACCCTAGAGGAAATAGCAACTATAAAATTGGGGGCTGATGGGTGAAGGATTTATCTGAATATTAGCCTTATAGCAATATTCAACAAACAAGCCTCACAAATAAACCCTGCAACTCCTGTGTTTTGTTAACAGCAAGTCTTCAGTAATAAAACAAATAGTAATACCGTAATTATACTTATTGTAACAGAAACATACCTTCAAGAATTGGTACTATGTATATTTGTCTTAAATACATTTATTTAAGAACAAGTTTTTTAATACTCACAGCACAATTAACTTACTTAATACTTATCATATAATATTTTGATGTCTGATAGGAACCCTGGGAGTGTCCTATCTAGGCTAGGTTAGATTTAAAAATCTGGAAATCCGTAGCTGTACATAACTTGTTTTTAAAGAACTTCAGACCACCGAGGTTTGTGTGTTTTGTTTTGGGTTTGTTTTTGGTTTTTTTTAAGATGGAAGAATTAATGTGATAAAAACGTTAAACTTCTGTTTGTCTGCAGATGGTTTCCTGAGAATTTTGTAGCTGGATGTGAGGTAGGGATGGTCTGGTAGGGTTTGTTCTGTGCATGGATGAGTTCTGTATGTCAAACAAGCATTGTGAGTTTTGTCTACAGAATCACTTACTGTAAAACTGCACATTGCAATGGTAAACTTCTTTGTGTATAATAAATTTACACATAACAATACAGAGCTGCTACTGGGAAAAGAAACTTGTCTGCAAGTTGAAGTAAACACTTTTTCATGTTTTGTCCATTTATGCTGTTTGCACACTGATTGTGCCTGGACTCTCACTATACTGTGTCAAGATTCTGTTTTTCAAACATTGAATTACTACAAGTAATTCAGTCTTTTATTTTTTATATTTTCTCTTTCTTCATTTTAAGACCAGCAACAGTTCGACATCTCTTGGTTTTATTTGAAGTTATGCAATTGTTTTAGCAGTTTGCTTTGAAAAGTTGAGTCACAAGTGGCTTAAAAACTGCAAAATCAGCATCAGTCTTTAAACACAGGCGAATTTCTACTTGATCTTCTCATGTTCTCAACAGTGGGTTAAAGTAATAATGTTCTCGTGTAATCAGTGGAGAATGAAGCATTTAACCTTTATTTTTCTGTTTTTCAAGTAGAAGATCAAAACAATTTTTTCCATTTTAATGTTCAATGCTGCTTTGTGGCTGTCTGTATATCAATTCTAAGTAATAGGTTAGGCTTTAAAAAAGCCTGTCAGAGGTTGCTTGAAAGTGAAGTTTAAGGGAAGCTGGGAATTAATTTCCTCTGGCTTGCATTGAGACCACACATATTGGCTATCTTGCTTGGTAATTTTTCTTCTTGTTTTTTGGACTAATTGGGGTTTCAGTGTGTGACATAGCACACATTTTACCACTCAACTTTGCTGTGATTTTTGTAAAAACTTTGGATGAGAATGAGTCTTTTACTTATAGGAAGTCAAATCTCCCGTGTTTACCTTCCTGTTATTAAACATACTGTAAATACACATTATTTCCATGTCAGTGTGAGTACATCTTAATTTTAAAGATGGGTGTGTTAAGAAAATACAGATAGTTTGCAAAATATTCTTGGTGTTTGCTATCTTAACTAGAATTTGACTGTAAGATTCAAAATTGAAGAGTTTTTATTAGTCATGTAAATCCAATTTAATTGTAGATTTTTCTTGTGTTTTTGTTTTTAGCTTATTTCATGTGAATCATGTTTGAATGGTATCCTGAGTACAAATTGTATATTTTTTGAGTGACTTGAAATATTGGTGTAATAATGAAACTTTATCCCTGGGCTGTTAGCCTGAAAACAAAAGTCAATTAAAAAAGCATTTGAAGTGTTGCTCCCTCTAGTTTTTATTGAAGCATGTAGGCTTTTTCATATTGAGGAATATAAAGCTCATTAGATCAGTTAAATTGACTTTAACAAAAGGGAAAGCCGTAATGATTTTCATCTGTGCTGGTTTTATTTTAACTGTCATTTTGATTAGGTTTGCTTTCAGCAGGTTTAAGTGGTTGGTATCTGACAGTAGGAGTTTTTGGTGAGGATAGCTCTGCTGAACCGGTAGCAGCTTGTATGGAAAGAAAGCCTGTGGTATTATTGACTAACCCAGCACTGTGATGGATCTGGTGATTCATCTGAGGAAAAAAAAAATTAACAGCTATATTGTAGCATGTGAGTTTATTGTCCAAGTATATTAAATAGTATCCCTGTTTTAGGCATCTATCTGTGGGAACTACCTAAAGAGGATTCTTATATCAAGGATCTGATTGAAAATTATAATTACACACCTGTGTTGTATAGTAAAGTTCAACTGCAAATTAGCTGCAGACCATTCAGAGTTTAATTATCCTGTTCACTGGTTTAATAATCTTTCAATGTCTACGACTTGAGAATTACTTTCCTCTCCCTTCCACAGTCCATGCTACATTTATAACAATTTACAGTGAAATAGGAAACAGCCTGTAAGCTCTGGTCTGCTGGAGGAAGATGTTCATATTTGGCAAGCTAGTGTAATTTGAAGTGAAAGTCAACTCCATGCCACAAATTGGTGGATCATTCCCTATCTTGTTGAAAATGACTTTGGAGAAGCCAGGGGAACAGAAAAAACTGTATGCAGAATTTTGCAAGTTGGGGGGGGGAGCCTGCAAACTACCAAAACCCCTAGATTTGTAATAAAGTGATACTATAATGCCATTCCTACTGGGCTTATAGTAGCCAAGGAAAGAGCCAAATATACGATAAACTATCTCTATTAGTTTGACACGTCTACAGGTTTCTAACAGAACATATTTGCAGTTTTTGCAGCAGTTGCCAGAAGCTGAGATAGCCAGAGATGAGGATTTTTGTTTTGTTTTTTGAGACCCTACACAAGAATTCCCAGCCAGCAGTAGTCTGGGGTTCAGTGACTTCCAGAGACAGAGGTGATATCTTTTTATTCAACGGCACATGATGGGTTTTTGTATTCATTCCTGAACCCACACAAACTCCCCATGAGTTTGTTTTGGAGGCTAAACAGAGCTCTCTGCTGCAGATGCTTGTATGAAGGACTATCACCTTTTTAGTTTTGAACTGCTACTGTAAAGCTTCATTTGGTGTGTCCTGCTTTCTGTTTAGGTGCAGTGGTGCATTGTTTGCCATAAAAGCCTGAGTGATAAAAGGATCTTTATCTCATCTCCAGTCTGAGGCCTATCAGTCTATTTTTGTTCCTTACATGTGGAAAGTATTCTAAACCCTTTAGTCACCCGTGTTGCCATTTTTTTGAACTTCTGTAGTTTTTTTAGTTTGTATTTGTGTAAGGATTAATCTACACACAAAACTTCCTGTGAATTCTCTGAGATGACCAGTCTGTGAAAAGGTATTTGTAACAATACTACGCTTTTTTCTGTAGTAGAACTGGTCAGCTCAGAGCCCATTATTGAATATGTAAAACACAGGGTTGTTTTATTTTTGGTGTTTGTTTGTTTGTTTTTTTTTTACTTGTATCATGTTATGTTACTGCTGTTAAATATCACTTATTTTACTGCTTACGTTCCTAATCTTACATAGTTCCTCTGTAATTCTTCAGTCGGGCCCTTGTTCTTGCTATCCTGAGTACCATCCTTAGTATGAGATACTCTCTGGTAATGTTTTGCTTCTGTATTCATCTCCTTTTTGAAATCAGGATGAAGAGCATATGTGAGCTCAAGCCCTTGCAGGTCTAATTAATTTGTATCCTTTCATTCTTTTGAACCAGTTACCACTTAGGTGACAACCTTCTTTCTTACTCTCTGGCAGTTAAATTTTTTTGAGCAGCTTTGATGAGTGACCTTATTGGATGCTTTTAGGAAAACTGGGTTCTCTGTGAGCTGAAAGGCCTGTTTGCCTTTGTTTGCTGTTGTTTTTTGTTTGTTTGGATTTTTTTTTTCTAGTCTGTTTATTTACTACTAAGTCTATAGATCTCTGCGGTCTGGCTTTCCTTTTCAAAAGCTGTGGTGACTCTTCCCCGCTGCAACAGATTTTATGCCTGTTAATTCAGTTATTTAGAATAGTTCTTACTGCTTTGGCTGGTACAAACCATAGGGTTTACCTGGTCTGTAGCCCTCTAGCTGACCCTGGAAAGTCTGTAAAACTTGACATAGTCAGAGACCTTCCAATTCTGTGGAACTGAGGCAAATTGGATACCTTGGATGATGGATAAGCTCTGTGGTTGCAGAACACCATCTGACTGCTTTGCCCTCTTCAACCAATACTTGAATTCATTGAACACTTTGCCTTGAGTCAAGTAGGTGAACAAGGGTGTCGTAAAGGTGTCCCCAATTGTGGAAACAAATACAGAAAAGTAATGTAGCTGAGCTTTCTGCAGTGACCGTACCTTCTGTCAGCCCTCTTGATTTTTATTCTTTTTATTTATATTTTTAATTTCTTCGTTGAAAGGTGTCCTGATTCTGAAGTTTGAAAGAGGAGCTATATTAGGCTAGAGATACAGTGTCTGTCTCTCCCCGTTTCACCCTCAACACGTTTGCAAGTGGTTCCTCAGAGCCTGCAATGTATTTATTTTTTGACTTGCCTGTTTCTGAGTTTTTGCTGAACCTAGTACTCTTTTTCGCATTTGAACGCTTCAGGAGTTTTTCTTTCTTTCAGTAAGCTTCTCTTACCTTGCTATGTAGTGATGCTGATCCATCTTTTGCTTTAAATAATTTTGAAATAAGTGGTACATATTTACTTTGCAATGTTTACATTTTCTGTAATGCAGAAGAGTGCATCCTCCTCTCTTTCACTGCAGGTATTTCATCAACTTAATTTTTGCATATTGAGGGACTTGAGAGGTGAGGCAGAGATCTTAGTGGTTGTGTGGATTGGTTCAGCCAGTGCTCGTGTCTGTAATTCTGTATTGGGTACACAGTCAGCAAGTTGTCAGAGTAACATGTTTTTCTATTAGTTAATTTTAAATTCATTAAATTATTGTCTTTGTTTTATAAATATTAAATAACTCTACAAAAGGATATTTTTACTTCAGATTCCTTCCGTTAATATAAAGGAGCAGCTTAATGGATGCATGTGTAACTGTGATTAAGAATGAGTTTACCTTGCAAAGAGCTTTGGCTGGCTAGTAAATTAGTTTGAGAGGAGAATTCAGATATTTTCCAGATGGAATCTCAGCAGTTTTAACTCTGGCTTTATCAGTTAATAAAAGGGATTCGTGCTTTGTGACAATTATTGAATAAGGATTTGAAAATTACAGTAGGTCTTGCAGCACAAAAGAGCTGCTGAGCTTGTGTTTCTTACACAGAAACTTTGATGGGTTGTTTCATTTGTGTTCTGTTGCAAGCAAAACTGAAAATTGTTTTATGCTGCTTTTGTTGGTGTGAAATAGAATTGAAGCATGTGTTATCAGCCAACCAGGTCCGTAGTGACGTTGTCCTAAAAAAATTTCTTGGACTTGTACAATTTTTGCAGTATAAGAAATTTGCAGAAAAATCAATTGCATTGGACACTAAGAAGTAGTGTTCAGACTGGATTCCTGAGATTGTTGGTTTTGAGCAGAAGTAAACATTTGTACATGGAATCACTTACTAGATTTTTATTTATTTTTAAAGGCAATTCTGGGAATAGACACAAAATAAGAAGGAATGGCACTAATGGGTTGAGTTTCAGAAACAGTCAGGAATTTGCCTTACCAGGAACACTTCCCTTGTCAGGCTGTTGTTCTGTTGCCCATCTTGAATGTGTTTCTAAAGCTGATGACTATTTTTAATAAGAGAAAAGCACATTTGTTTAAGAGGAAAATGGGTGAGGGGGAATTCTGTCTGCTCTGGGGATAGGTAGTGGGTTATCTGTCTCCATGCATCTAGAGCTTGTAATTGGGATAGGCATATATGTAGCTTGTATTTATGAAAGGTGGTTGGTTCAGACCTGGTCTTAGTCTCAGGCACCCTGTAATATAAATATATATAAACTTGTAAACAACTCTAACAATCTAGGCCGTAGCGGCAGTTTTTTATGTTCTGGCACATTGTATAATATAATTTTCCAGATGAATCATCTACGGTTGTATATTAAAGACCAACACACAGTCCACTTTTATGAAGAGCGGATATAAACCTTATTTTTCCATTTTACTTACTCAAGAGCATAAGCACAAACTATTGTATCTGTAGCATTTAGCATTTATATTTAGGAAGGAAATCACAATATAAATGGTAATGCACAAACCCATAGCAGACTATTCAATCTAATTGTGGCCATTACGAAGAGTGAAAGACTAGAAAAAGACAGATTTACCAGGGGCTTTCAATAACTTATAAGAAGTAGAATGCAGGTCTCTTCTCAGCTGATGTAGTAAAAGTATTTTGTGGATCCTTTGATAACTCATTTGCCCTTTCATGCCATGTCATGTAACTGTCAAGTCCTCCATCATGAAGCCTTCAAATGAAGAGATGAGATGAGGAGTACATCCTCTGGAGAAGGCTCCTTGAGACAGTAATATTAATGCCCTCTTGGTGGGTTGTGCAAGCCCCACAAGCTAGTTGAAGATTGTCTGTTCTTTTTACATTTCTTTCCAGTGCACTGAGAGTGCTAAACGCACGTGGAGCGAGAGACTTGTTGCTTCTCTGCATGTCTGGAGTTAACTATTCAGAGAAACAAGTAAAACACACCACAAATAATAAACGCTATCTTCTTATAGCGTTTTTATGTCCTAGTCCTTATTTTGGTGGTAATCAGTTCCTGTTGCCCTTAGCCATATGATATGTGCATTAATAGAAGTCCAGAACATTTGTGTGTCGCTTTTTCTCAATTATTTTTCTTCCTAATTGTTCAAAGTTACTATTCATGAGTAATAGTCAACATCTGTTTAATTTGCTTTCAGTATTGAAGGCACTGGGAGATGGGTTAACAACAGGGAGAAATACAAGAGGAAAGTTGAAGGCGGCAAAAATAGCACATGAGGTGGAAAGGAAAGCTGTAAACCAAGAGAATATTTTCAAGTGACATGCAGGAATAGTCACAAAAGAAAAAAAAAAACAGGGAAATATACTTTATTAGTATAGGAAGACTTAAATATTACACAATAGGCGCACTGGAAATAGGCAAAACTGTGAATAGAAATAAGAACGTAAATTATATTATGTAAATAAGAGAACTTTTGAACTTTGTGAATGTAGTTTTTCTGTTGTGGTTGTCTAGACCCAGGTATACACTTTTTCTTGGTTTTGTTTGAAAAATGTTCTTTCCACTTGAATATGTCAGCTAATAGTTAAGGTGTAAAAACATATTGGCAAACATTTTAAATTGCTACACATTTCTGGAGAACATAGCTTGAAACTACATAGAAAAGAAAGAAATTTTACATATCTGTGATGTAGCATTTGAGAGAGACATTTTGAGGTATTACTTATAGTGGACCAAATCTAGGAAAGCTGCTTGCGTGATCATGCCAAAGCCAAGAATAGAGCTGAAAGAGCTCGTGTATAAGAGATATGATTGTGGAATTCTTTTTAGGATGCCAGAAAGTCTTGTGAAACTTACCTGTATACAATCTACTGAATAATTTGTCATGTTTAGTTAAAAACATCAGTTGCATAAGTCAAAGCTTTTAATAAAATCCATATAAAGCCTAGTTATAAGCTTAAAAGTGAATCATACTTCATTCTGAAATAGTGGTGAGTTTGACATTGAGACTTAAAATGAACCTAAACATAATGTAAAACACCAATCTTATTAAAATGCACTGCTTTGCTGACAGAACAGGTGATCAAAGGTGTTCATGTGTGAACTGCTGCTAAGATGATGTCTTAGTGTTCACCACCTGATTTCTTGATAAATGTATTAAAAGAAAACACCACCTCAGTCATTACACATTTTCTATTGTGTCTTCTAACTGTGTGCTGAGTTTACTGAGATTTATCTTATTCCTGTAACACTCTCTTAGGGCTCATTGAATTCAGTCTTTATAGCAACGCACAGTAGTCTGGCATGGTTTCAGTGTTCCGTGTAATAACAAGGGTTTGGTTTGTGTAGTAATGCAAAATCTTTAGAAAAATGTTTCAGCTTCTGGGTCTGAAGTTTTATTTTAATCTAATACCAGCTTTGTCAGGTTCAGAAGAACAATAGTTTTCTGAAAGTCCTATGTACAGGGTATATTTTCCTGCTTAGGTATTAATTTCTTTTTTTTCTTTTCCTTTCAAGAGATGTTTATTAGATTGCAAATTAGCAAATTTATATTTATATTAAACTTACTATAAAACTTTATTATCAAACGTACAGATCTTGAAACTCAAATTTATGTCATTCTAAAGGAACCCTTTCAAGTTCAGTGAGAGACTTCTTTGTAAATAGCATTTTGCATTAATTGTGGAATCAAAGTATTTTGGTTTTATGTGCTATGTATAGCCCCTTTGCATTTCATTATTGTAACTACAATTTGTAAGTCATTAAGAGAATCCAATACAGATTCATCAAAAGAAGGAACAAACTGTCCTGAAACTTCCTTAAGCTCCTCTAAGAAGTTGGGCAGGTGTCTAAGAAACGCAGAGCGGTTTTTTTCCTATGAAAATTTGTCTTTGGGGGGAAAATATACCCACCAAATAACTTCAGAGCAGACATTTTGAACTTGTAAGTTGTTCTCTAGCTCAAAGAAAATTCTCATCATTTGTGCTCAGGTTGGTGGGATTTTGGGAAGCAAAGGTGACTAAACCTGAAGCAAGAGAACAGTGTTTACTACAATTTTAATGGATTTTATTAGTGACTTCTTTTCCCCCTTCATCTTCTATATGTGGAAACTACAAACTACTGATTAGGTAGATATAGATTTGTACAATTAAACTTTATTCAATGGCTGGGCTTTGGTTGGGCTTTGGTTGGGCTTTGGTTGGGCTTTGGTTGGGCTTTGGTTGGGCTTTGGTTGGTTAGAGCAAACCTGCCTGAATGAAAATATTTCCTACCCAGGAGGCAACTCTTATGTTAAAGACATCTTATATTTTAAAAATATGTTTAATTTTACCAGTCTGATTCTCAGGGGAAGTTCAGAGAGCAATAACAGAGCAAATAATGAAAAGTTAGGTGATTCGAGAAGACAAGCTTCGACAAAAATGTGAAGTATGATTTAATACTAATTTCCTTTTTCTTTAAAAAGTTCATTAGCTGGCAAGGAAATACCAAAATTCTTATCATGAATCAGACTTTTCATTGCCTAATGGTAGACTGTAGAATTAATGAGTTTTGCAACCTGGACAGATCTTTTAGCTCAGGTTGTTTTTTTTGTATGTATTGGTGTAAGAAGACTTAACTACCAAGGTATTATATGATTAAAAATCAAATTAATGCAGTTAGTGTTACAGGGTTATAAATAAACTTCTTTTTATAGCAATGTTGTATTACCTCTGGAATATGAAATGGGGTGTTTCAGTTCGTTCATGCAATTCAGGTTTAACTGTGCCATAGCCCTATTGTGCATCTTCTGGGTTTATGCCTGGAAGGAATTTCTGAAGTAAAAATGCTTCCTATCATTTTATGTGAGTTCAAAGGCAAAGGGCAAGGATGAATGTTAAAATAATTACCTTAGTAAATATTTTGTTTTCATGCCAAGATGATTTTCAAAGCACAGGAGCACAGTGTGTGAGACGTAGACTTCAGATGATTATGGCTGAAGCTGCAGATTCTCATACTAAATGCAAGCATTTTTGCATCGATACAAAAGCCTGATTTTTAAATTAGTTGTAGATGTTAGTGAAGCTTAAGAACAATGTATTACTTATACGTAACATTGTCCTAACCTTTATCCACCATACTAAAAGTAGAAGATTTGATACGTGCCTTCCAAGTAGTAGAGTTTATTCCAAATTCAGTGAAGTATTTCTATCCCCAGTTGTCGCAGAGACTGGGAGGTGGGCTGTGTTGTTTTTTATAGAGAGTCTTTTAAAATACAGCATTTATAAAGTAGCTTGCCTGGCTTTGCTTTCAGCTTGACTGATAAGCAGGAAAGCATTTAAAGAAACCAAAAGTGCCTGGGGTGTAGCTTTCTGTCTTCCCACAAGAGGAGAAAGAGGATGTAGTCATTTGAAAAAATGAATATACAATAAATATGGAAAGAGGCCTGTGAGAGAGAAAACCAAAACATAGAAGACATCTATACTACTTGTGTCTGTCTGTGGGTGAATGAAGAGATGTTAATCTCTAAAGGGAAAGGGTTTGGATGTGTGTTTTCTTTGACAGGATTTTTTGCATGTGAATAACCTGGCTTTTGATGTCAAAATAAGTTGTTTCATTAGGAAGCTAAATGGTCTTTTTATGTATAAAGAGATTTTAGGTGGAGGTGAACTGCTTTGGAACATAAATCACTTGTTAGACAGTTCTCTAGCCTTTCTTCTTGCCTCCCCCACCCAAGAAAAAAAAAGAAGCTTCCCAGAAATCACCAGGTGGGAAAATTCTTGAATTGATTTGGAGAATATTCAATGGACTTGTCTTTGATTCGTGAATTTTGCTGCTTAGTGTTCAGATCATATGCTATCCTGAAAAGGTTTTCAGTCTATTACAGTGACATCATGTAATTATGTTCAAGCACATGATGATAGTGTTTAAGCCTTAGGATGCCCTGCAGCGAAGTAGTGCAAATAATTAACTGTGCATCAGTGCAGATTTAAAAAAAAAAAATCAATACTGCTTGGTGGCTGAGTTTTGCATATTCCAATTTATGATTTTAAATTTGACTTAAAGTTCTGAAATTGTTTGGAAGTAGGCCATCTCATGCTGAGATGAAGCATCAGGCCATCTTAAATTAGATACTGAGCATGCTCATATCAAATACCCACTCTTAGATTTTGCAGTGTGTGTCTCTGTTCCCTGTTAGTAGAGCTGTCATTCAACTGAAGTAGAGGAGAGCACAGCATGCCCTTTGTCATCTTTCTATCAGTGCACATATGATTTCTCTTGGAACTGGAAACTTGAGATGTGAGACAAGCCTGCCTGTTAGATCGCCAGTATTTCTGGTGAGTCGATATTCATCTCTTTCCTTTCTAATGCCTTTGGATATCTCAGATAAAACTCAGCTTCATACTTTTGTCTCTATTCGCTAATAATGGTATCTATTTGAAATATCTCTGCCGTCGCTCACTTCAGTAAAATAATTCTGGGACGTGTGTGTTAATTTTTTGCTACAGAAGAATTGCTTTTTAACAGGAATGCCAGGCTGTTTCACTCAGAAGTTCAAAAAATGGGCATATATCTTTTTTCCTTCTGACTTCAAATTAGGTAACTATTCTAAGTATAGCAGTAGTTCTTCAACCGTCACTTCTCAGTCATTTTTCACTTTCTTTGTATTCTTAGTAAATTGGTTTAAAACCTAGATTGTTTTGTGTGTCTCTTATTTTAGAGGGAGTTTGAGTAGTCTTGCAGCAGAGAATTTTATTTATGTAGGACCATGCTGAAGGATATTTACAGTACTTGGTTTCAACACAAATTGCTAAACAGGGTAAGTTAACTGTTGCCATCTGTTACTTTTGCTGATAGATATGCATGTATATCCTCCTTTAACCAGCTAAGAAATAGAAGAAGGCATCTCCTAGTTCTTTGTTATGACTGAGATTTTGCACTTTGGTAGGATGTAATAGGAATTCTGAATAATTTTGTAGTCTTTATAGTAGCTCAAGTGAATGTTTGATACAATTTAACATTTAGTTAACTTTTAATTAACTGTGGGAAGGCAGGATTTATGATTCAAATTATTATCAAAGCTTAGTTCTTGCACTTGATTTGAAATCTTATTTTTTTCCAGTCATCTGCAATATATGACTTCCGAATTCTTTAATGCAATGCATTTAACTTGTAGCAAAAAGGCAGCTGACAATGTATTTTTTAAAACATCTAAACTGGGGTTGTAAAAAGCAATGAGTGAATAATAAACTCTGACACCACCCACCCCCCTAAAAAAAAAAGTTGGTTCCTAATTGTACTTATCTCCCAGTGAATAAAGATGATTTAGTATCATGATTGAACTTCAAGTGTGTTTTAAGGTTTCAGTTGTGACATAAGAGTTACTTCCTAAAACACAGTTCATCACTGGATTGAGATTGAAGGTTTTAATTATAGTACATTGACATATATTTTTGGGTTAGGACAGTTGTTTGTTTTTACAAGCTGGTACTCTTTTATCCTGTTGTGATTATGCGTATATACTTCAAATAGTCTTCTGGATACAAGATTTGAATTACAATGGGAAGAACTGCTTGTCAGTGAATTCACTGAGCCTGACAAAAGAGACTATTGCTAAACATAACCCCTGTTATGATTCCAGTTGACCTGATTCATAGGAGTAGAATCAATAAAACCCATAAGATGCATCATTGCCTTGACAGTCGGGTTGGAAGGGAGAGAGGACGGAGAGCGGTGTGTGTGAATCTTGAGGACTTGCACATTAGTTTGCTTGACCCCCTGGTACAGGATTCTCAGGAGAAATTATCTAAACGGGTGTAATGGTTAAAATTTTTCTTAAAGCCCGAGGATAATTCGTTTAATTAAGGCCTTGCTGTGGCAAAGGGCTGTCATAACCCATCATAAAACCTGCACTGTGGCTGCCAAAACAGTGTTCCAGCATGTGGCTCTGACAAACGATGAGAGACACACAGCAAGGGGTAACTGCAGACCTGTGTTATGCAAAATATATTACTGCTTGTTATCTTCAGAGCAGGTTATTTCTAATACTAAGATTTTGTTCTTGTAACTAGAACATGTAATTTCATAATGGTGGTGCCTTCAGATACCATGAGCGCTGTCTCAGAGATCTGAAAATGCTGTGAAGATTTGCCATAGGACAGATTCCAGATGAACAGCAAACCTAGAAGACTTAAGACCTTTTAGGAAGGGAACAAATAGATGAGAAAGGTAAAGACTTGCATTAGTGGCTGCGGAGCAGGCAATGAGAATGGCAATGTAAGAGGAACAGAGTTACAGAAGGTTAACAGAGAAAGTAGCGTTTAGCTGTTTTGACAGTGTTCCTTTATCCCTGTGAGCATGCAAAAACATGAGATTTCTGGTTTGGATTGCTGAAGAAGTTTGAACTTAGTATGATCCTACTGAGATAACCCTTTAAATAACTAAGATTAAAAGTATAAAAAGTCGTATTTTACAGGTTTTGTAAGGTAACAATTGTCAGTCTCGAAGAAATAAATTTGTAAGTTTTTAAACATCCCGAGTTATTTTCATAACCTTGATCTTGTCTATTTTACTTTTCAGAATAATGTTCATCTTTTCCTTTGAAGTCAGTGCTGACTCTACTTATTTTTCCAAAGAAGGAATTCTTATTACAGTTATAAATGTTAACTGAAGTTTTCCAGGCAAGATACTGTCTACTCTGCAGTGCTACTCTTGTCTATACCCATTTTATTTAGTATAAGTAGTCCACATTTGGTCATGGGTAGCATGCAGACAGAATTACCTTGTGTTATTATCTTAATGGTGATTACGCATAAATAGTTGAATCTGAGATCTCAGATAACCTGACACCCATATATTACCTATTGTTTTGCTGTAATTTTACTCTGTTTTGTTAATTTCTGTTATATATCGAATGTGTGTGTGTCTGTGTATACAGATATATATATATACACACACACAGAATATGGAGAGAGGGGGAGGAATGTGTGTAAAGGCTACTGGTTGTACAAGCTTATTCAGAATGCACTTAAATTGCACTGAATAGAACTAAAATGAAAAAAAAGAGTTTTATTCAATTTCAAATAATGTTATGATTCAGTTATTTTACATGTGCCAGTCATCAGTAGGATTTTACTTTACTTTATTGTGGATCAATATATTGTAACTTGCAGTAAAATACCAGAGTTTAGATTTTTATGACTCTACTATGTAGACCTAACTTCCAGATTTTCAGAAACTCTAGGTCTCTGGTGGGATCTTTGAGGTGCCTATTCGTGTGACTGGCAATATAATGCATGTAGTTCGCCTTGTTCAGTTATTTTTTAATTCTCTTCAAAAAATGTGTTGTGTTTTTCACATGAATGAAAGTTACAGATTTGTGTGGCACTTTGTCACCAGGAGAGCAGTATACCTGTAAGAATGTGGTAGTGACTTGAGTGGTTTTGAGGAAGCAAAACTGCTGAAATAAAGTTTAAATAAACTTCGTGCTGCTTGAAATTTTTGAATATAAAAGTTTGTACAGAACTAAGGAAAAAAAAAAAAGTCAGGAAAGGATGTGGAAGTTAGGCGTGTGGGGCGAAGGGGAACCCCTTGTATATATATCACATAGGCTGCCTGCCAACTAGTTTTTGAATCATTAAAGTCTTTTGGACATCGAAGGCTCTGTCTTTTTCCAATCACATTGTCATCTAAATGAAAGATTTTACTACTGCTGACAATTGCACATATTCAGTTCATGTGCCAGATGGAGAGCTTGGGACAATTTTAGACTGAAGGTTGTGTCTAAAAACCTTGTCAGCATTCTGCATCAAATCTTGACCCATTTTAGACAGTATGCTACAATCAGATACTTTCAAGAGAATAACGCCATTTTTTAGTTTCTTTTTTTATAGAGTGGAGTTAGGAGTGGAGCTGTTTCACAAGTGTGATCTAAATTTACTTTTCCAAATGAAAAAGAAACTGCACACCAGTACTCATTTAAAATAATTGGCTGTAATGTCAGCATTGTCTGAGATTTTATGGAAAAATAAAGAAAGCATTATTAGTTCTTACTATATGTATGTAGTATAAGTTGAGAAACAGTTTTATTAAAGTGAAAACCCAAAATGTTTTAAATGGTAATATTTGTTAAAAATCTTGTTTGTACCAAGATAATAGAAATGGCAAGGAGTTGGCTAAGTCCTGGCTGAATGAGCTGAGACTTGTCTCTACTCTTTCAGTACATTGGGGTTTCAAATGGGTATTAGATACAGTCCTGTGAATTTTTGGCAGACTTTAGCCATGAATATACTAGACCATTGCAATTCAATAATGAATAGGTATTTAGTGGGAATGTCTATCAATAAAAAATTAGAAAATGGTTTTGTATCAAGTGAGTGTTTAGAGCTTTCTATTTCCTAAAGGATGACCAAGAGAAAAACATTCCCTTGTGTAGGTCAGAATTTCCAGCCCCCCCAGAAAAGCACAGGGAAAAGGGGAAAAGCAAAGAGGGGAAAAAAAAGTATGGGAATATTTCTCAAAAGAGTATATAAGTTTTAGTTTTTTCCATGTGTTTTCAGCACAGTACAACATTGCTTGCTGTATGTATAATACATGCATACATATTTTTTATAAAATCTGGAATACTATTTTATGCTTCAGAGAACATCAACATTTGAAACATTTCTAGGATATTCTTTCTTATGCACTCTTCAGTGTGGTAGGGAGACAGTAGCTTGGTATTCAAACATCTCAGTGACTTTAAAAAACTAAAATTTCATTGTGTCCTTTCATCTAAATGCAATGGAAGTATGTGCAATACAGTGAGTTACTCGTTTCTAAGCCAATCAAAAATTTATGCCCTTTCAAAGCACAACCATTGAGAAAAAAAGAATAGAAAATTAATTTTCATGTACTTCAGACCATTTGAAGGGGCTTGTATGCAACTCATATCTTGTGATACATTCTTGTCCAAAACCCTGAAACACCAAAAGGTTGCCATGTTCTACGGCTTCAATTTTATACAGAAAAGATTAATTTGATCAGTATTTCAGTATTTAAAGTTTTTTCACAAATCGGTCTGTCTGTATTTATATTTCAGATGCTCCTTTTACATATAATAATGTGTGCACATTTTTTTCCAGGCAATTACATAGGCGTAACATAACCATGTTGGTAGATAATCTGTCATTTACATGAAAATTAACATATGGGCAATTAAATAAAGACTTTTTAATTAGTGAAAACATGGTGTTTGGTGACAAATCTAAGTTACACCCTTAGTGGAATGACCTTCAAGGTTTGATAGAACAGTATTTGCTATGGAGTCTTTTTACAGAGGTTTGGGGGGGGCGGGTTTGTGGGTTTTTTGGTTTGGTTTGGGTTTTTTTTTTTGCCATATTAAGTGTAACCCATAATTCAGTTAAAAACAAAAAAAGCAAAATGGCTGTGTTGCACTATTTTAAATTGTGCCAATTCTTTATGACAAAATGTTCAGCATATGATAGAGGTTTTTGAGGGGGAAAAATGTTCTGAGACTCAAGAAATGTGAAAAGGTTTTCAGAACCGTCTTATAAAACAGGAGATCAGTACAATTTTGAACAATTTTACCACATAGAAATTTGTCTGATATAAGACATTGTAGCTTACCTGGGAAATCTAAAATAGGCTTTTTCTTTGATTTTCACTGTTCTGAGAAATTGTATTAAACACTTTTTTTTCCTCCTGGAGAAAATATCCTGAAACATCAAGGTTGTCATATCCTAGCAGAGAACGAAAAGGCATGACTTAAAACAATGTCATTTTCTGTAATGCCATCTGTTCCATCCCACACTGCCCAGTATATTTGTTTTCTCTATAAGCAAAGAAAAGACAGATATCTTTAGTGTAGCCCTCACTTTGAGGCTGTCAAAATAAGTACTTTAGTGTCACCTTTGAAGGTATCTCAAAGTACAGCATGGGTTCTAGTCATGTGCTTCCTGCAGAGGCAGCTTCAGGTTACCTGTCTGGTAAAGTCTGGCTGTTGCTCAGTGGATCAGAGCAGTGCCAGTGAGAGGCAGGATTTGCACAGGGGATGAGGGAAAGAGGACATGGCATGAATCAAAGAAAATAATTGAGTGATGGAATTTCACCAGATCCTTAAAATTATATTTTTAAAAAAATGTTTCTTTAAGATACATCTGTAAGATGTAGCTGGTTACAGATGGGCACTGTCAAGAGGGAAAGGAAAACCAGCTGTTTTCTAGACCTAGTGAGTTTGATTTTTAAAACTGGTACTTGATAGGTTTAGGCTGAATTTAATTTCTAACCGCTTCAGTGATCAGAATAGGCTGAAAACATTCCCCACAACTTTCCATTACAGCATTACTGTCTCACAGTTTCAGTTGCATCTAGTTGCTGTAATGATGGGGAGTATTTTATATCGTGATAGTACAAATTGGAAATGGAAACAGAGGCTTAGTTAACCAAGGTCACATAGAAAGTCTAATGAATCAGAAAGTGAAGCTAAAGGGCATATCCCTGATGCAATTAGCTTGATGTTGTGATCCCTGAATGTCTGTCAGTGAAATACCTTAGGTACTGAAATGCATGTCAGTGCAAAGCTGCACCTGGCCCCATAGGAAGAAAAGCCAAATAGCCTCAGAGAAACTTTTTGCTCATGAGGCTGGACTGTTTTTGAGACTTTAGCTATCAGCTTTGCATTATCTCATCTAGAAATTCCAGATTACTTACAGCCTGTTCTGGTATTTTAACATGGCTCTGCCCTGTAAAATAAGTTTACGGTCCTTACTTCATCAGCTTGGGACTCTGATCACTAAGGTATTCTTGTCCTCATTGTGTTGTAATTATTCTTGTTTACAGGATATATTCAGATTGATAATTTGATCCATTGGATGCAGTTCTTTATTTCATTAACATGTCTGTGTTGAAATCAAGTAAGAGCAGTTTAGATTTTGTTAAAATAGAGATACTAAATATATTAATTGGTGTGGGACTTCAACCAAATTAGATTTAATTTCTTCATTTTTTTTGCTATAGTGACACATCTATTAGAGCAGCAATGTGTCATCTTCTGACAACTGTGAAGTAATGTTGAGAGATTCTGACTGCAGTCCTCTCCTCTGTTTTCACATAACAATTTCTGAAAAATTCTGCTGCTCCTATTCTGAAAACTTCTGCTGTACCTATGTAAAGCTGGAACAAAGTCTGAGAACTATATGAAGGAATAATAACACAGCAGTCAAGGGAATCACTGCAGTGTGAGTGCATGGGCATGTGTATGTATGTCTATATGTAAGTTTAGCCAGTACTTTAGATAAACCACCACGACACTGTAGTTTCTCTAACTCTTCTAGACTTTCTGGTCCAGAAAGCACTTCAGCTTCCCAGACTGAATTTTTTTTTCTTGTTGCCTCCATAGTTTTATTTGAAAGACTAAGTTAAAAAGGTAGAGCCATTTTCTTGAAAGACATTAGAAGAAGAATATTCTTAAGTTTTAAAATGTTTCCAGCTGGTTCTCTGCAAAGCTCTGATATCCCTGTGGCATTGAGGGAGATTTTAAAATTTAGAAGAAATTTTAAAAAGAAGAAGAAAATTCAAAATTGGACCCTTTTTCGGTGAAAAGCTTTTCCGTCTGTCTTCAAACAGTGTACACATTTTTTAACTTCTGGGACCTCTTGCACACACCAGTAGTGTTCTTACTGCTAAAAATCTAGGCGTTGTGACTGGTCAATATACTTCTAGTTCTCTATAACTTTCTCATACAGAATGAACATAGAACTACAGTAACAAGTAATAATAATCACTAAGACCCTGCTGTTCTTGATCGAGAGAGTAAATTAGTTGAAGACAGTAGATTCCTTTGCTGATTCAGTTGACTTTGCAGTCCTTACTCTGGAGGCAGAAATTATAATTTACAGATGTTATGGTTTAAAGTTACTGACAAATAACTCTAGCATGTCATCTCATCTGTGTTAGAAACAGAATCCAAATACATGGAATAAAGAAGCTTATAACTTTTAACTATGTTTTTTCATGGTGTGCCAAATCCTTTCTGACTCTGTAGATGGTTACCACTAATTCTGTTTCTGCCAAGACGTAAAAATCGTATTTTCTGACAGGCAGTATTTACTTGTGTAGCCAATACATGTGGATCATCAGAATTTATTCTGCAAAGAGCAGAATTGTTTGGAGTGTGAATCATCTTATAATTATTGGAAAAAGATGTCTTTTCAGTGTTGAGTACTCAATATTTGATATCCCAGTTATTCTTGATATATCAAAATGACTGACCTAACAGTAGTTTGTTTGATGTACCTCAGTGGAACGCAGTCATGGAAACCGTGCCAGCGAAGCTAAACAACTGCTGTGCACTGGTATGAACACTTTAAAAACCATTAGAAGGCAGTGGGAGAAAAATTCTTATAAAGCTATTTCGTGCACAATCATCCTAATCCTCAAGGAAAGTCTGCAAAATGCATTTGAAAGACAAGCATTGGAATGAAATTCAGAAATCTATTGGATCTTAAAACTCATTAACTAGGTGGTTTTATACCTCATAATTTTCTTGTCTACTTCAGCTAATCCCACCATTTTAGTACCTTACCCTTTAGATGGAGAAAAAAAGCAATAATAAAAAAAAAAAGATTAACAAATGTCACTCCCCTCTACTGGACTCTAAATCCTTCTCAGCTGGTCTGATAAACATACCTAATTTCAACTCAGCATGATGGTTTTCAGCTTTCCTGAATCAGTGAGAACTGCTGCTTTGATTTCAAGCTTGAACAATGGTTTTTGCTTTGTAAGCTTGTAACTCGTTTCCAGCATTGTCAGTAGAGGTAACAACAGATGCTGATCCTTGTATAAACATTGCCTTGCTGGCTTCAGTGCTGCTTGTAGTAATGCTAATATCAATGTTTGACATGATTACTTCATGCGGATAGCACTCGTTTTACTGACAGAACATACTCTTTCTAGATGGGTTAGTCAGTTCATTGTTTTGTTCCTCAGAATAATGAGGGATGTGAAGGCTGACTAGAACTACTTTATGATAATCCAAGGGCTTTGACTTAATAACACATATGAACCTCCAAGTATGCAAAATTAATGAAGGTTATTACTCTGTGTTAGAAGTAGAGCGGTGGTACAGGAATCCTTGGAAATTAGAGGAAAAACTCTAACCTAGAAATTCTTTAGATGCAGTTTAAACCATATTTATTGTAACATCCTTTGGGGCTACTCTGACGTATTAGATAGCTTTGAGTTTGTGTAAACATTGCATATTTAAGTATATTTTACTTAAAAGAAGTGCAGCATGTAGATGGTTTTCAATACCTATGTTAGAGAATGTTTAGATTGCTTAAAACCTCTGGTAAATTTAAGAATTAACTTTTAAGTTAACTTTCTTAAGTTGTACTTACCTGCAATGAATCCAGTTTGGACGAGTGAGATTTGATAATTGGTTTTCTTAAATAAAACATTTCAAGTCTTTTGTTAATGTTTTGGATCTTCAAATGTGGGTTTGGTATCTCACCTCATTGAGTGCATGAAATAAAAAGCCCTAGGGTTTGTTCTTAAAATTTCTTAAGGTGGCTGGTAATTAATCACAGGATTATTCAGTTCGAAAGTGACGCAGGATGTCACTTGTCCAACCTCCTGCCCAAAGCAGGGTCAGCTCAGACCAGGCTGTTGAGGGATTTATCCTGTATGGTCCTGAGAGCCCGCAAGGATGGAGACTCCACAGCCTCTCTGAGCAACATGTCCCACTGCCTGACTGTCCTGCATGAAGAAGTTTTTCCCTATTTATCCAGACTTTACCTCTCCGGTTTCCATTCATGTTTGTTTTCTCTCAACTTCTGGCCATGCTCCACCATGAGGAGCTTGGCTTCATTCTCTTGATGCCTGCCTTGTAGGTACAGGCAAGCTGCTGTTAGGACCTCTAAAGCCATTGCTCCCCCATGCTGAACCAGCCCAGCTCCCTTAGTATCTTTTCTTAGGGCAGGTGCTCCAGCCCCTGACCATCTTGGTGGCCCTCTGCTGAACTTGTGACACTTTATCAATCTCTTTCTTCTATTGGGGTGCAACAAACACTGGACACAGTCTTCCAGATACTGTCTAACAAGTGCTGAGCAGAGGAGATAAGCCCTCCCTTCCCATGAGCTACTGGCCCTGTCCCTGTTGGTACAGCCCGGGAGGCCGCTGTCCGTCTCTGCTGCCAGGCACTGCTGGCTCGTGCCCAGCTCGCTGCCCACCCGGCCCCTTTCGGCAGAGCTGCTCCCCAGGCAGGCAGGCCCCAGCCTGGGTGGCTGCTGGGGCTTGTCCTCCCTGGCGCAGGGCTCTGCCTTCTGCCCTGCTGAATGCCACTGGGCTCCGGGTGGCCCCTTCTCTTGGCCTCTCTGAGTCCCTCTGTATGGCAGGCCCTGCCCTGCAAATTAGTGTCATCTGCAGACTTGGTCTAATCCACCTATTTTTATCATTTTCTTGAAGGCTCCTGTCCTCCTTTCTATTCCCCATTTGAACTTCAACTTCTACTTATTGTGTACTTGAACCCATTTAGACTACTTCGCCAGCTCTTAGGGTTAATCCAACCGGATCATAGTGTCCAGTGAACTCTTCAGTCACTGCATTGGATGTTGGCTTCAATGTCACTCCCTGTGATTTATCTGGGTTTGTGGCATCTGCCTGCTTGCTGCCTAGCCTTCCCTGGAGTGTGTAGTTTGAACAATGCCCAATGTTGACCAAAGCAACAGTCCTTCCACATTTTTGTTACTAAATTGAAAACAAGTTTGTCAAAGGGTTGCCGCAGCAGGGTATCTAATCCTAACATGCAAGCCTTTGCTTAGTTAGAAAATAGCGCATGATGCTTTTCATCAAGCTTTTCAGTAATACGTCATTATCCCTTACAGAAATTTTGAAATATTACAATAACACATTAGTGGATACTGCTGCTGCATTCCTCTGTTACACAATTGCTAAATTCTGTAGTTCTGTTAAACAGCTACTACACTTCACACCTCACACCCATTATGCTTTTCCATGGCTGTTGGCTTCCTCACATGGAATTCGTATTTCTAAGACTCTTACATTAAAAGTCACTTTCCATAAGTGGTATACAAATTTTAAATAGAGGTTAGTTAGTTGTTAGATGAGGCTAAATTGCATATTAGATGCCACTAATATAAGCTTAAAATATTTGAAACAACATAATTTTCTAATCAGTCTTTGATTATAGGAGACTGCTCCTTATGTTTACTGTATCTGAGGTGTAGCCTCAAAGTTACACTAAATGTCAAAATTATTTTTTTAAATACTCATTTCGTTCACCTTTCAGAAAATACAATTCTTGCTATGCTTACTTTTTTAAAGCTTTCTGAAGCTTATGAGAGTGGATACATCAGAACACTGATAAGAGTAGTCAAGTGACATCCGTGTGGCAGCAGTTTTCTGTGAGATTGTTTTTTTAAAACAGAAGCTTGCTGTTAAAAGTAGATTTATTATTAAAGATGGCCTTTTTTCGTTATCATAACCTGAGAAAATGGCTCTTAACTTTAGGATTATAGATCAATTTAAAATGTTTTCATTGTCAACTACTTTATATTTATCAGTTCCTAAAACTTTTTTGCATAAATAGGCATTCAGGATGAATGTTGATTTTAGACTGTTTATTTTTAGTAGAAGAAAAAAATCTCCTTTAAGTACTAGAAATGTTTGGTTTGAAGAACCTTCAAGAACAGTACTGTATGAGCAAGTGATGCTTCTTTAATGGCTTCCTTCTGGATTAATTTTTTTTGCCACTGGGGGGAGCAGAAGACTGCCACAGGCTTCAGGGAATGCAATAAGACCATTTGTCTTCTATTTCAGAAGACTCATGTCTTAGCACTGGGCTTTGGGTGAGTGTGGGTCCTTCATGTCTGGCACATGCTTGAAAATCTGTTTTACAATTAATAAAATTCCTAGATCCCTAGGTTTCATGATTGCTTTTTTTCCAAAGATTTGCAATCTGATTTTGGACTGGATTAAACATGAACTGTATTTTAGAAAAGGAGGGGAAGAAAACAGCCTCTACATTAGTAGTAGTATGAAGAGCAGATTGTCACTGGTGTTGGCTTAAGTAGAGTGCTAAATTTCTTCTCTGAAACTTTTTGTTGTAGCTATGCCTAATGGCAAGCTCCCTCTCAGCGTGAGAGTGCAATGTGACTACATCATTTAGATTGGGGTGCAGTTTGCTTTATTTAACAAAATATGCCGTAGCTGAGTAATGTACATATCTTTTTAAAACTAATATGTGCATGGCTGTTGCTTTAACAGACATTTGCTTTAATCCTGGTCTTCCAGAAGTAAATCTTAAAATACAGATTCCTTCCTCTAAAACCATTGGAAAGGAGGTAACGATTTCATTTTCATGATTTCTTTTCATTTTAAATGCATAGATTCAAAGGCTGTATACATGTAGGGGGTACTATAAACATGTTACTCCAGAAAGGTTGGCAACTCTAAATGCTGACTGTATATTCCCAAGATTATTTAAGGTTCTCTGTCAGTGTTTATATGTCACTGCAATTGAGGAACAGTGTCTCACAGGGTGTTCAGGCCTTGCCTTCCCTGCTAAGGTTGCTGGACTGTAATGTTCGTGCTGCATGCAGGTTCTGCTATGTATCTTTAATCCGTTTGGTGTTTGGGGCAGAACACGACATTTTAGTTCAAGACAAGATTGAGCTTTCCCTCTGGAGAAATTTGTTCTGTCTGTTCTGCCAATGGCGAGCAGTCAAAATTCCTACTTTAAAACTCATTAATATTTTTGTTCACTTACACTAGGCAGAACAAGCTTAAAGAAGTGCTAGAGCAACACATCAGTGCTTTCAGTCACAGATTTACAGCAATTTCTTGGATATAGCAGAAATATTAGAAGCCAGCCAGTAGATCCTGGAGCACACCAGCAACCTGGGTTCAGTTGCAACCAGGACCGGTGATGTCTTTTCTGTGGGGTCATTGTTTTTCTCCACCACTTCTTTCTTCTTTTGACAGATATAAGCTGCCTCAGGTCCCCTCACTCTTGTGTTTTGTTACTTTTTTTTAAATAAGACATTCAATTATAAGTTATTTTCTCACTGGTATTTGAAATAGCTATAGATTCTTATTCCAGGAACAAAACCTTTTTTTTTTTTTAAAAAAAAAAATCAGCCTTTTGTTCTGAGAATCCTGTAATCTAGGCAATATTTTTCTACTTATTTTAAACATATGTAATGTAAAAACAAGTGTTGCACTTCATGAAAGCCCAAAGTTTAACTAGACCTTGTCCATATTGCTATGAAAAACCAGGTGTTGGGAGCCTCTTGCTCAGCCGAACTTAATTGTCATTTAAAAATAGTAAGTAACTCTTATGCGTGTTTACACTTATCTATTAGCATCCACACAATGCAATCCATGTCATCTGTTACTCATCCATTGTAATAGTCTGCTTTTTTAAGAAGTTCCTTCAGTAAGTAGAGAGGCGTTTCCTGTTCTGTGTTAGGTGGGCGTCATTACCATCCCTACTTTTTGAATGAGAGTTTTGTGGTCTGGTGCAGATGAGCTGGTTGTGGTTTTCTTTTTCCTCTGCAAGGAAAGAGATACCTCATTGCTACTTAGGCAAGTTACATGGGCAAGCCCGTGGAACCACACGGTATCCATCTGAGGGTGCTGAGTGAGCTGGCACATGTCATCGTGAGACTGGTCTTTTTTATCAGCGTGGATAACCCTGATGACCGGGGAAAAAAGGCAAACGTTACTGTTTTCAAAAGAAAAGCAAGAAAGAGAATCCAGAGAACTAAACACAGGTCAGCTTCACCTCTTTCCCTGGGAATATTATGGAGCAAATGCTCATAGAAACTATTTCTAGGCTTGTGAAGGACTGGAAGGTAATTGGAAACAGCATGGATGTATCAAGGAAAAATCTTGCTTGACCAATCTGACTGCTTTCTACAATGACTGCCTCTGCAAGTGAGGGGAAAAACAGTGGATGCCACTTAGCTTTAGCAAGGCTTTTGATGTAGTTTCATGTAGTATCCTTGTATCCAAACAAGAGGGTATGGATTGGATGAATAGACTACAGGGTGGGTGAAAAACTGATTGTACCATGGGGCTTAAGGAGTAGCAAACAATAGTCTGAAGTTTTAAATGAGTGTCTGTTTACACGAGATCTTTCTTGGAGTTGATACTGCGGCTGAAACTATTTTAACACTCATCGGCAAGTTGGATAGTGAGGCAGAATGTGCAATCAGCAAGTTCCTGGATAACGCCACCCTTGGGAGGAGGGATTGGTATGCCAGAGGGCTGGGTGGTCATTCACAGGGAATTCAGCGAAGTGAAGGAGTGGGCAGACTGGAACATGCTGAAGTTCAGCAAAGGCAAATGTGCAGATCTTGGAAAACCTTGGAAAATGACCTATGGGTCCTGGTGGACAGCAAGCTGAATGTTAGTGTTATGCTGCAATGGTGATGACAGCTAATTACATATTGGGCTGCCTTAGCGAGAGTGGTGATTATTCTCCTCAATTCGTCACTTTTGATGCTATCTCTGGAATACTGTGTCTGGCTTTGGTCACATCAGTATGAGTGAGAAAGAGAGACAGACAAACTTGAGTGAGTCCATCACTAGCACGGTTACAGAGCCAGGACATATGATGTATGAGAAGAGGCTGAAGGACATTGGTGTGTTTAGCCTGAAGAAATGAAGGCAAAAGCAGGGACATAATTACAGTCTTTCATTACCTACACGAGCTTTATATAGGAGACAGACTCGCTTCAGAGGTGCACAAAGAAAGGGCAGGAGCAATGGTCATAAATTGCAATAAAGTACATTCTGACAGGCTAAAATAAAAATAAATATTAAAAGTGAAAAAAAAAAAAAACCAAACCACAAAGCTGTTGAGCGCAGGGAGGCTACGAAATCATCATTCCTGAAGATTTCTGCAACTCAGCTGGACAAGGGCCTTTGCAACCTGATTTGGTACTGAATTTATCTCTGAGCGTGAAGTTGAACTTGATGACCACCAGGGCTCTTGTCCAACTTAAATTTTTGCATGAGCCTCGTTTTATAGAAAATCTTTTGACTTAATGTTTTTTATATAGCATAGCACTTATCCTGAGACTGTCCATAAGACAGCCTGTTGCATTCATCAGAAGTACATTCCCAAAACCAGATATCTAAAGACCTCAGTATTAACATGAACATAAAACCCTAAATTCTGTGGAAAATATAGGTAAGGTTGCTATCTGGTCATCTGTACATATGTACAGAGCAATTTTATTTTCCTCGGCTCCTTTGCCTCAGTTATGTTGTTTTGTCTTTCTGTTGACTTGACTGGAAAACAAAATTATTTTTCTTCTTACTTAAAAAAGACAAATCAGGTTTACTGGAAGAGTCCATAACTCTCCAGGATAGTATGCTCAGCAGTGGCAAATTGTGACCAGTTGTCCTACTCTGATTGAGATTTTCAGGATTTATCTCAACTATCTTACATTTTTATGATATTAAACTATTTGTTTAAAATGATAATGCTTCAGCAGCGGGTGCTATCTCAGTTTGCAGGCCGTTCAGAAGTGGGGAGTTAGCTTTTTGCTCTGAAGTAACTATTTTCATTTTTTACTGAAATCGAAAACTGGAAAAGAGATGACAGCTGGTGTAATTTAATACAAACTCTTCCTTTCATTCAAAATTAGCCCCCTGATGGTAAACTACCATGTCTCAAACCTGATAGTTCTCACTTCCAGCTGCCTTGGTCCTGCTTGTTTTTGTTTTCAAACATCATGTGCTAATGCTTTATCAAATCTTAACTCTGAAGTCAGGGCTGGAGGCTATTAATGAAACTTAGAGTCTTCTGGAAATAGCACAGCTCTTAAAGAGAGGCATTAATGCCATGGAACTAACAGGAGATTAATTACTTCTATAAAGCTTATCGTATGCTAACAAAAAAGGAGGAAAAGATTGCCAGCTTAATTTCAAGCAGTGGATCGATCTTGTACATGAAACGTTCAAGCAACCGAAAAAGGGAAGTGTAGTCTGTAGTATTGACCACTTAATACGTGACTGATGGTAAAACTCTTCAATTTTCCCACTAATTTCTAGATTACTAATTTTCTACTTGAAGTCTCATACTCTTTACCTTTCTGGAAACACCTCTGTTCGGGTTTTGCACTCTAGACTCTTGCCATTCTAAGGGTGACAGGTGAGATTGCTTCAAAACAGGTCACTTGCCTTAAGGGTTAGCACTTTTGGATTTTGAAGCCAACATCTATGTGACATAGAAAAGTTATATGATCTCATCCATTAACAAGACCAGCCTCATTTTAAAATTCCCAATGTACATATCCCAGACAACTTTGATCTGTTTGTTCTAGCCACAAGCGTTATTTACCTTTTCTAGTGTTTTATCTCTACAGCTTAGAATCATCTTTATGTAGTGTAGTCCTGTCCTACTTCACACTGTTTAGCCAGGTGAGGCTTATTCCTGTAATCTCTCTTAGAGTGAGTGGTCATATTGGTAAACTTTTATTTTTGTTCTAGTTTAAAGTAATAGGTATAATTAGTTGACATAATAGGTACACCACTTAATCATATTCTGATTCTGCTGTCTTTCAACCTTTCTCAGGTTATGGACCTATTAGAAAAGGGGCAAAATAAAGGCAGTGGGAAGTGCAGACTTCTCCATGTTTTACCACAGAAGTACCCCCAGGACAGAGGTAGAGATCTCAGGTTGAAACCATCTGCATCCATACACGATGCCGTTCACATTCTTGTCTATTTTTTAATAGATGTCGTCTTAGGGGTATCACATTACATTTGTACTCCTGAATTTTGTTCCAGCATCATTGATCCTTCTTCTTGGTTATCAATTTCTTTCTTCATGGAACTCATATTTTCTTATATTTTATCAAATATAGCTCATATATCTGATGATGCCGCTTGACTTTGTCACTAGCAGACTTCATTACGTATGCCTTTCTTTTACTTACTAAGGAAAACACTAAAATTAAGTTAGTCCTCTGAACAGGATTGAATTCTGGCAGTAATCTTCTGTGCATCAGTTGGTTCCTGCTTTTGCACTTGGCTGCTTCTCTGGAACAGGTTTCTTCCCTGCCCAATGGGCAGCCTGTTCCCATGCATTTATTTCTGTTGGTTCATTCTGCCTCCCGGCTCTCGTGGTTGATACTGTTCACATTGAAAACTGAGGAAGAATGTCACTCAATTTTTGGTCCCCATCTCAGCTAACTCCCATTTTAACCCTTTTTGACTGCATATCAGTTTGGGTTTTTTTCTCCCAGTCTTACTTTTTCTATCAGAAGGGCATTTTTAGTGTCTAACTTGAGTTGCCATTTTTTGACTTTGAAGACCTGTGTGTTCTTTCTGGTTTGTCCCTTTATCCTTTCCTTAGAATTTCTCATCTTACTCATGCTGGATCGTTTTTGAAAAGTAGTGATTTATCTTGTGAATTTAGGGCCTTTTGTTGCAAGATTCTTCTCTTCATAGGTCACAGATAATTCCACCAATTATAACATTGAAAAAATTCAGGCCTCTTCTGTATTGAAAGGCTTGCACTGCCCTCAGTCTAGTTGACTGAAGGCTGTACTTTCCCACACAGTGCCCCCGTTGATTACTAACCAGCTCTACATTAGCATACTGTTGGTTCAGGACTGTTGAAGATCTGTGGGCTGTCATATTTAAAGATGTATGACGTTAATTTGAAAATATTCTTGGAGATAATGTTTGATGTTAATGTTTTAATATGAAATATCTCTCTCTGTACTCTAGTCTAAACTTTGTGATTTGGAGAAGACCCCAGCCGTCCCTGCAACTGCAACTCTAGATTTTACTTTTGCAGAAGTGAATTTTACGTATGACGTAATTTATTCATGCGGTTCATTTCCTTTTTGCTTTATACTTTTAAAGTAGAATGTTAGTCCATGGTTTTTCTTTCCTGCATAGAAATTTCTTTCAGTACTTCTGTTATGATCATTCCTTTCCTTTCTGTGGTGTTCTTCACAGTGTTGTAGAGCTTCACATCCTGTATTAGTAGCTTGGATGCATCCATTTCGGTGTCAGAGTTACTGATCTTAACACAGAAGGATTATATTTTTGCTAATTTTTTTTTCTTTTCATCCAGTTTTCTAGCCTTTTGTTTTCCAGTGAAATTAGACAAGTGCTTTATGAGGATCTTAGAGTCCACTATGCTTCCAAGTACTCCCTGCAACTGGGACAAGGCATGCAGGATGAGAGAAAGGATAGTGGGGCAAATGTTGGGGGAGAAGGAGGTCAAAAGACTGAGAAAGGTGGCCTGGCTGAGGGCTACCACGTGGACTCAAGGACTTCTCGGCTGGATTAGCTGGGGACTTGCAGAGAGATGCCCTGTGCTGTGGTGGTCTGTGATAGTCCTTGCTCTTGCCTTCCAACTTGGGAAATCTTTTATAAATAATGCTGGAACAAATAAAAACTTTGCAGGTTGAAAGTAAATTAGAAGAGCGTATCTGGATAACACAGCCGGCATCTGTTCTTTTCACTTTTTCTGACTGCAACATTTTGTCCACCCCCGTTATGCTCTTAAAAGCTTCACTATTAGCTCCTGTTGAAACTTAATCCTGTTGTTAAATGCTTTGTCTTCCATCGTTTAGAGGTAGAGATTTTATTGGTAGAAGAGAGTCGATAATTTGGAGCTGCAGTAACATTTCACAAGTATGTGACATCACTCTGGTATCAGCTTTCTCGGAGGCTAGCAATCCTGACAGCTGAGTTGTTTTTTTCTCTGGGTCAGGGTTGTGCAGTACTCATTGGGGAGCAGCTGCCCAGAGAAGAAGGTTGTACCTCACATCCTTATGTGGTTTTTTGTTGTTTGTATGTCAAGCTTTTGGTAAAGAATGAATTTCCCCGGAGACTGGTGAGTAGTTCTTAGACATTTTAACAACTGTTTTTCTTTAGACATAAAACATTTTCTCCTCCTTTGGAAAAACACTTTTTCTTTTTCTTTTTTTTCTTTTCTTTTTTTTTTAATCCAGCATTCAATAATTCACAATATTTGCACAGTAGCACACAACTTTTAGAGCATGCAAGTAAAGATTTTAAGTAGAAACTTAATTTTAGGTAGAAATTAAGAGTTTACTGATTTATTACTTACTGTAACTGTGTATAATTTCCAAGATTTTTATTCAGACATGCTTGTCTACTGGATTTATTTGTCTAAGAGATTGAATATAGCAGGAATTCGAGCTTTTTTAATTAGTTTGCAACACTGAATGGGAAGTACTCTCCAAATAGACACTTGTAAGTTGCCTTATTTTAACATACAACTCATATGGCAATGTTAATAGATGACCATCTTTCAAATGTTATTTTGGGCGTTGTATGTGTGTAGGGGGAGACCACACGGAAAAACAGATGCATTTCCAGTCAGTGTGTGTATCTGTATGTATATCTGCCAAGCTGTATGTTTATTTCTGTATGAGTGTCGTATTGAGCTGAAAAAATCTGTCAGCATAAAAATTATTTAGAAAGAAAAAAACACAACCCACAAAACTGTATCTGATTGTAGTTTAAGTTTTACGTAACTGAAATACGCTTTAGTTTCTACTTCATGGTAGCTCTTTTCTCATCACAGAAGAAATGTAAAATACATGCTGCCTTTTTTCCTCCCTAGCACTTAAAGGTCTAATTGTAAAGTGCTGCAATACTATGACATTTGAAAACCTTGGCATGTTCCACTTTTGAAAGGGCTTTTATTTTAATATGCTGATAATTTTCTAGCTGTAATATGGAAGATTACAGCACACCTATCCACGTACCGGTATTTTGCAAGGGAAGCCCAGAGTTTTGCTGTGTCTCTTTGGATTTGGTTTCTTTTGGTGATCTCTTTAAGGCTGACAAGTCTTGATGGATGAATAGATTAAAAAATATCTTATTCATCTGTTTGAAGATTCTGGGGAGTAGTGAAACTCATCTCGGTAAAAGTTAGATATTGATTTCCAGCAGGAAATAATTTCCAGACTGAATTTAGATGGTCTGAATCAGAGCTGTAGGTAGCTATGTGGATGTAATATGTTAGCTTTCTGAAGCCTGTACTTAGGATAATTTCATTGATGAGTCAACTGACAATTTTTATGATACAGTAGTGTGGTGATGATATATTGCAGATAAGGAATTAATATTTGTGATTTATGTGACTTGGCAGATTACTATTAGTGTAAAAGTTCCATTGTAGCTCTGACTCTTCATGTAGGTGGTTGGCTTCCAACCCAGAACCAAAAGCAATGAGCTGTGGGAAACGCTTTCTAAATTATATTGTCACGAATACAACTATTTTCTGTCATTACAGTTTCCAAATAAATTTTAATATTTAATTTACATAAATTTTAGTGTTTCATTTTAGTGAGATGTTTATCATACTTACTTGGCTTTTTTTTTTTAAAGCTTGAGTAGTTAAATTTTATTACCAGTTTTATCACTGTTTTTTTTAGTGTAATTTGGGCTTAGCGGGAAAAGGTTTTTATAGGCAGTTATATCAGACTGTCTTCAAAGATGTTTGAAGTGTGGTGTGCTTTTTGATAAATGTAAACCCTATTGAACGTACTATTAAATTGAAAAGAATAACTACATTATACCCAAAAATGAGGTGCTGGTAGCATTTTAGGTTAGGAGTTATATAAGTT